>NC_057923.1:61600985-61909914 GCF_018873765.1 Telopea speciosissima
TATAAGTGTTATCATCCCCCTTCCCGTCGTACTCTAGTCAGTATGGATGTTACCTTCCAAGAAGGCCTTTCTTATTATTCTTCACCACCTCTTCAAGGGGAGAGTTATAGTGAAGATGTGGATGTGTTTCCTTCCCTTGGGCCCACTATTCTTGAAACTCCATCACCTTTAGCTGCTGCCCCATCACCTTTGGTTGCTGCCCCATCACCTTTAGATAATCCTATACAGGGGAAGACTATGGAAAATGGAGATGGTGAAGCTCCTACTCAGGGGGAGTTGACACCAATTCAAAGAACCATTGAGAAATTTCAGAAGAGGATCGACAACCCCAACATTTTAACATATCACAAAAGATGTTCCAGAAGAGAGCAGCCGCAATCCACCGTAGCTCCAATACCCATCCAGTTGCCGACTCTAGATCCAGACCCCACTTCTCCTGGTAACATTTCTCCTTCCGACCTACCTATTGCTCATCGCAAAGGTACTAGGACTTGCACTCAGCATCCCATTTCCCGTTTTGTTTCTTACAATTCTCTTTCTCTGTCTTTTCGTGCATTTGTGTCCTCTCTTTCTTCTGTTTCTATTCCTAAAAATTGGCAAGAAGCTTACACAGATGAAAAGTGGAAGGCCAGCAATGTTGGAAGAAATGAGAGCATTGAAAAAAAATCATACTTGGGATCTTGTGGATCTTCCTCCAGGGAAACGACCAGTGGGATGTAAATGGGTGTTTATGGTCAAACAGAAGGTTGATGGGACCGTGGATCATTATAAGGCACGGCTAGTTGCAAAGGGCTTTACCCAGACTTATGGAGTTGATTATTAGGAGACCTTCGCACCAGTGGCTAAACTCAATACTGTAAGAGTGTTATTGTCATGTGCTGTAAATCTTGGGTGGGATCTTCAGCAGTTGGACGTGAAGAATGCCTTCCTCCATGAAGAGCTAGAGAAAGAGGTATATATGGATATTCCACCGGGCTTCTCTAATGATAAGACCAAGGGCAAGGTCGGCCTTTTAGAGGAAGCGGTTCCAAGATGGTATCAAAGCAGGCAGGTGTCACGGTATTGAGTCCCCCTGGGAGCGGGCAGGTGTTAAAAAATTATTTATCCACCCATGTCCCCCTTTGGATAGTCCGACATGTTAGAGCTCCTGTATGATATACATATTGTTTCTTCCCTTTCCTATAAGGTCGGCCTTTTAGAGGAAACGGTTCCAACAGATAGTGAAACAGATCTCATCTCACCGTGGACGTAGGCAAACTTGCCGAACCACGTAGATCCTTGTGCATACTGTGTGATTGTTGTTTTGCATTTTTTCATTCTTCTCTGCATCGTGTTAGGTTTACACAACCAGAATACCTGGCCAATCAGAACTGCCTTTATTTTATTATTTCTTGCCTCTTGAATCTGATTCAGGTTCCTTATACTGTGATTCTGGAAAACTATCTAGTTTTCTACCCCTAAACCAGTTAGGTGACTAGAACCCCATTCATCGAATTAGATGCAATCACTCTTGAAGAAACCGCCTTTGATCTCACACACCCATCAAGAATGATACTGATCAGAAAATGAACAAGTAATTCAAATTGCATTCAAGAAGCATACTTCAACTGCCAGCACCCTCCCAAAATCCTTAAAGATAAGCTATAACCAGTTAACAAATAAGACAGTTCAGTTCACAAGACAGTTCAGTTCACGCAGTTAAAAAGGCTCAAAATAAATGCATATTATTCTACATTTGCAAGATGTCCTTTTAAATACCTTGTAATTATTTTTATTTGTAAAGAGTCGCCACATTGATTGCCAGCCAAGCAACAGGGCTACCCCCAATAAACAAAATATCTGACAATAAAATCACAGTAAGGATAGTAAGGTACTTTAATCAAGGAGTGAATCAGATAATACTTCATGAAGGTTATAAAAAACCTCACATTTCCCAAAGCAAGCAAGCCCCTGTCGAAGAATAGAATTATGCCGAGAAATGTGAAAAAGAAGCCAAAACCAATGAGACCTATCCCAATCTCTGCTTTTAAACAACATTGAATGGATTAGTAGCCAAATCCCTAAATTCTCCCAAAAGAAAATGAAAGGAAAGAACATCTGGAACCTACATTTAATAGTGCACTAGATTACCTATGCTACTATAATTATATAGATGAAAAAAAAATAGATTTAATAACTTAGTGGCAGAAAACATTGATTTTTATCAGAGTAAGGAGCCCACTTAACCACTCCATGCATCAAGAGATGATGAAAGTTAATGAATCACTACACGTTACATAAAATAAGATCATTGCATAAAACAGACTTTTCAAAGTAATCCTAGTGGATACCTTCACAAAGAGACAGCAGTAATGGAAGAACAGGAGCAACAAGTAACCCCATACAAAAAATTGCTCCCTGACTATATACATGACATCATTATTCTATAGATGAGTCCTTGTATTGGGAAATGTAAGGTTTTCTACCATCCAAAAGTGAAAGGTGAAGGATACACGCTGCCCTCGTTGTAGCAATAAGAATGCTCTCCAGGCACTTGTTAGAAAGTGGAAAGTGATATGTTACGAGTTTGTCTTAATTGCAAATAAACAACTGCCATCCAAGAACTTCTAAACACAACTGTGAGCAAAAATCTTGTTCAATTTACCAAATTAAAGTTTTGATGCCTGTAAATTAGATTGATATTTTGGAACAAGCAGCCTAAAGCCTGCAGAGTCTAAGAAAGATTGATTTCCCAAATCTAGATTCCAATGTATAGCTATGTGCTACAATAACAATGAAATACTGCATAGCTCAAGCTGAGCATGGGTGACTTGTATGCTCCAGCTTGAGGGGGAGTGTTAAATTGCTGACAACTCTCGGTTTGGGGGAATGTCCCACCGTGAGTCTATGTTAGTAAGTTGGTGTTCGTAGAGTTAGTGGTTTATTAGGATTAGTGACTTAGAGTTAAGAGTCTTATTCCTATTTTATTTTCTTGATCTTATCTTTTCCTTATTGTAATTATGATTGCTGATTTGGTTATAAATAATACAGTAGCGTTAGGGAAATACACTGAACCTATCGCTGGTTCTTCTTCTTCCTCCTCCTATTCTCTTTTCTCTCTTTCTTCTCTCTTCTCTCGATCTTCTCTGGTTCAGGTAGTTACTGTTTTACTTTGCTACAAATATTTTCAAGATCCACCTCCATTCTCTGTCAAAAGGGAGGATGACTCTAGGATTGGGCCAACATTGTCTAAGAATTGCTTTCCCAATAGAACTGGAAAAAGGACAGGAAAAGAATGAATGGTCAATACTTTCCAAGGAATTCCAGCAAATAAAAATTTGGGATTGACAAATTTCTCTGAAGAAGAAACTCCTGGGTAGGATTGGTTATTAAGTGTTTTAGTTAAGCTAGAATAGGTCTCTAAGAGTCCAGCCTTATTTCAGTCTCCTTCCAAGAACGAAACTTCCCGAGGTGCCAGTTGACCCTTCATTTATTTACACAAATAAAACATTCTAAGTTCCTTGTCAAAGGTGAAAGGAGCATACTTGAATGTGCACATGAACTTTATTAGCCAATGAATAATAGGTAGGGCAATGGTGGGAAAGGCTTTCATTGTAATTCAAAAGTGGAAGATATCATGCTAATACATTCCATGCAGTAATTGAGAGTTAATTGATATGCTAAAAGCAGGAATCCTTTCAACACTAATTTGACTAGAACAAACTGAACCAAGTAACCCATATGCAAAAAGACAAGCAAATTTATGACCACGGAACTAAAAACCTACATAATCCTCAAATAAGGTAAAAGCTTCTCACTTTTCTGTTCAGTTATCTCATAAGCCATCCTGCAGGCTGCCAATGTACCTACTTAATCTTCAAGTAGAATAACCAAAGCCCCTTCCTGGAAACTGCAATATAGGCATAAGAAAGTCGGATAATAATGTTCATCAAGAAAATAATAGTAAATACAGAAAATGAATATTGAAAGGGAAAAGTATCATATTTGTTTAGCTTCCAATATCCAGGAGAAGGGATAGGTCAATTGGTTATCAGTTATCACAAGTAAAAATAAAAAACCCCTAATTCTTACACCATAGTCTAAAAAGCCCAACAAATTAAGGGCGAAACAAACAACAAATCCAGAAACCCAATTGGAAGAACCAATCAATCTCCAAAATGGAAAGTGGGTGGGGAAGGGCGGGAAAAAGTTAGAATATAAAGAATCGGCTTCATACCTCCACCAATTGACGAGAGAAGTTCGTGTCTTATATTTCTCAAGGTTTTCGGAAATCCGAATGCAGCGGATTAGGGATTTTCGAGCTGATTACGATTCACGACCTGTTTTATTCCGACGCAGAATGATGGGTTTTTTTTTCACGAGGGGGGTGATTGGGAATTTGGGATTGTTTTTCCTTCTTTAGGTTCACAAATACCCTCCGTAGGTTTTTATATTTTCCAAAAAATACCCTTGGGATTCCAAATCGGTGCATGTGATTGGCGGCAGCAGGAACATTCCTGGGATCAGGATCATCTCCAGGGAGGCATGCGCCCATGGTGCTGCCAGGGCATCTAGCGGCTGAGCTGTGCCGCACACATCTTGGTGCACGTCTAGGGATGTGTGTGGCACAGCTCAATGGCTGGCAGCACCCTGGGCGTGCTGGGTTCCCTAGAGACGAGCTAAATTCACATTCTTGCAACCCAAGTTGCATTACTTTTTTTTTCCTTTTTTTACTCATCTAATAGTGTCTCAACGGAACAACAAAGAAGAGTGAACGGTGATCTATGACCTCCTGGGAGTCAGGAGATCTGACCTCTGTTGGCAAGGTATCAACCATGGTTTTAGTGCATGGTATCAGAACGAGTATCGGTAACTTGTAAAATCGATACAATACTGATACGATATTGGCCTGGATCGTCTGTATTGGACAACTTTGTCCTTGATTCTTCTTTAAAATGAGTTTATTGACACTTTTACCCCTTGTCCGTACTGTGCTATCGATATGGTATCAATATCGATATCGGTGACTAGCAAAACTAGTATGTATTGCCCGATACGGGCGATACGATACCGATATCTCAAACCATGGTAATAACCAACTGCATTAATTGTTCGTCTTCTACTCTTGAAGTTTACTTACATTAGATTCTTCAAGTCATGTCTCTAGTTGAATACGTTTGAGGTGAAACCTAAGGATAATCATAGCCCGTTAATTATCGTGAATATTAAATGGAATTTATATATCCGACAAAATGTCCTTTAATAGTACCATATGAGGATCCAGCTCCTCTTCAGCAAGCCCAGCCCCAGGGAGTGCCTAGTGAGCATCTAACAGCTGGGTTGTCTTGCTGCGCACCAAGATGTGTGCTTTAGCCATTGGATGCCCATTAGAGAGAACTCAGCGTTGGAGAAGAGCCCGATCCACCATATGATTGGCTCTAGTTTGGTTTGTACTTTCCCTAACATCTCCTTTTTTTACACACCTAACACACATTATATATCAAAATCAAAGACTGTTTTTTACCTGATGTACACTTGGCTCCGGTTGAGCATGGAATTGTGAAATTGAATAATTATCACCTTCAATTCGTGGCACCTTCAATTCCTCCAATTCCTCTAATAGGAGGGAGTGGACCCCACCTTGGACAGTGTTTCGGGCAAGGGTAGGGTGGTCATTTTCACCCCCCATGTGAGGATTGGAGGAATTGGAAGGGGTTGTAAATTGGAGGGGATAACGATTCCTGTGAACTCTGGCCTATTGTTGTTCCTGACTTGACACTGTAGAGCTTGGTCTAGGCTTACCTTGGCCTAGCCTAGGCCTCAGGCCAAGCTTTCTAATATCCTTGCAAATAAGCCATGGTATGTAAATTTATATTTTTCTCGGAAAGTTCACAAAAAATTAGGTTGTGTTTGGTATGCATTATTGGAATGCATTGTAGGTTGATTTCACATTCTCAGACGATAAAAACAACTACTTTTGTCATTCAAGAATGCGAAATCAACCTAGAATGCATTTCAAGTCGATTTTGCATTCTCAGATGATAAAAGTAGTTGTTTTTATTTTCCGATAATGAAAAATCGACATAAAATGCGTTCCAAGAATACATACCAAATACAGCCTAAGATTCCTAAATAAGAAGAATATATAACTGTTGAATGTTGAAACCATGGCTATAGATAGACCTTCATTCTGCTCCTTATTGAGTTCACACCTCACAACCTTTTTCTGAGATGAGATGCTTTGTAATGGTCAACTGTCAAAGGTAAACATAACCGTGTTGATCTCCCAATTCATGTGGACTGATTATCATATGAATCTAAGTTTTTTTATTATTATTATTTTTTATAGGTAATATGAATCTAAGTTAACATATTATAATTTCATAAAAAGAAAAGGAAAATTTATCTTGCAAAAACTGAGTAAGTTATTTATTCCAACTTTGACCGATTAGACTTGACCAAATCACCAAAGTGAGCTGACCAAGTAAAAAATAAGTTTCTTCTAGCTAAGTCAAATAGGCTTCTAACCAAAAATCTGATCAATTCTGAATGGTTCAATTTTGTAACAGATATACGTGTTGGGGATGTATCCTCCACTGAAAATCCAAAGAAATTTTCATGATCAAAGTTGTAGTCCCTTCAATCATTGTTCAATAGGTTTTGGATTCAACTAATTTTGATCTATATTGTGCAAGATGTACTCATTTTACTGAAGTCTTGTAGCGCAGTTATATTCTGTCTGAATTATGTCACATCTTATGCCTAAAAAAACTCTCTCACCCGATCCGTTTATTGAAGAGCCTAGGTGAGGCTTGCATAATTGGGCTAATTCTGAAGGGCATCGACCCACTTTGCATGTTAATCTTTGTTATTGACGGAGCCTCAACGAGTTGGTGGGTCTATGCAAGGGTTCAAGAGCAGCCACCCCAAGAAATTTTTTTTAGGGCTATATGGGTATTTTTGGTAAATTTTCTGTATAGGTTTCGCAATAAATTTGTAATGAAAATTCATTTTTTGTAAGCAATCTGAGAGAGATGTGAGAATGAGCGACTGTAACCTTATTCTCCATCAATAGAGAAACATATCTTATCTCACCGAGGACGTAGACAATCTTGCCAAACCATGCAAATCTTTATGTGTAACTATGTAATTGTTGTTTTTTATTTTTATTCGTTTTTTGCATCATTTTAGATTCTCATTTTTCTATAAAATATACCATCTATCTGGTCCATTGTTGAACAACATGAATTCAGCATGGTTGATAAAGTCCCATGAAATATATATTATGGAAAAGTGCATCCCAAGAAAGATTATATAACTCATTGGGTTGACAATGATAACTGCCAGATGATCAACCTTTGAAGCACGCAAGGTGTTTGAAAAATTTCCCGAGTGAAAGAAAATATTCGTCAAGGCTGTGTCTTTCTTGTATTTAATCGCTTTCTTCTTTTACAAGGTGGAGTTAGATTAACCAACTTATAAAGCTTAAACAATCTTTTAACATGACCCAACAGATGATGCAAACACAACTCCATGAGAGAGGGAGAGATCGAGAGAGGTGGAAAAAGTCAAATTCCTTGGAGTTCAATTTCTGCCGTTGAAACGTCTTTGGTCAAATTCTGGACTCGACCATGTAAAAGCCCACAAATCTATACACGTTTCACTCTCTCTCTCTAGAGATATCTATATATGTCAAATCCTCTTCATTCAAATGTTTCTCATCTGAGCATCAGATTGCAATCTTCTTCTCTAGCTATAAGAAAAAACCAGAACAGAAACTTTCCTTCAGAACCTCAGTTTATATATACACCAGAAGAGATGGGCAATCATAGAAGAAATCTTTGTAGAGTTTTGATTGTTTTAATCATCTTAGTTTCAGTTTTCCAACCTCTCACAGGGATGAGAATTCTAATCAGAGAGCCTTGGTTGAAGAAGCATGATCACCTCTGGTTTCAATCCCTCCCAAAAGGTCACGAGCCACCACCTTCAGGACCTTCAGGTTGCACCAACATACCCAATAATGGTGGTGGCAATTGTCCATGAATCTAACATTGAAGGTCACCATGTCCATATTGGTATACTCTGGCACTACTTTGACAGAAAAGGAAACATTTGGTGCCTTCAAGTCTTTCTCAAGTGACTTCATTCTTGAGGTGAAAGACTTTTAATAGAAGCTCATAGAGAAAGTGCTTAATTGTTACACAGATTGTTATTCTTTTTAGCTGTATTATGGCCTCAAGAAGCGTTTTTGAAAGATTTGTGGACAGCAACTTTTGGTTTCAAATGGCAGCAGAACACTTGTTTTTAAAAAAAGATTTGGAGCAGAGCATTGTTAAGCCTTGTAAATCATTTTTTTGTTTTTTTGAAAGATTTGGATCAGAGCATTGTTGTCTAGTAAATAATTTTGCCTTGCTTTGTATCCTAGCTTGACTTAGATATATATCCATCACGTTTGATCTTTGCACTTTAATATATTTTTTGACTTTTTTTTGTTTGTTTTGGTGTGGTCATGGTGAAAGAAAAGGAAGACTCACATATTTAATGAGGAGAGAAAGAGAGAAGAAAAATTATGTGAGAAAATACCAAATTTGGATCCTCTACTGCCGAGCTACCCGACAGGACCCTACTGCCAAGATACAGCAAGGCGAGGAATGACCGTCTTACCCCTGCCTGAGCGCCTTGTCCGAATGGGGATAAGACGATCATTTACCTCCTTACTGTGTCTTGACAGTAGGGTCCTGTTGGGCCGGGCAGCTCGGCAATAGAGGATCTGAATGCAAAAAATACACACCTGTTGGATTAGTAGTAGATCGGCCTAGGACTCAACTTTAAAAAACCAAACAAAACAAAAACAATCTTGTCTCCTTCTCCCTCCCTTGGGCCCGCCCATTGGTCCTTTCCACTCTTGGCCTCCCATTTCCCGCTCCAACGGTCCCCCTTCCCTCCCCACCCTCCCCTTCCTCCACCCTTGCATCCTTCTCCCTCCTTGGCTCTCTCTCACCCTTGCTCTCCTCCCCAGTGTCCCCGCCTCCACAACCCCACCCTTGCATCCCTCCCCCTCCCTCGCCTATTGTGGCTCTCCTGTGGCAAGCTGCTCATAAGTGTGGGTGAAGAAGCAAACCCCCCCTCCCCCTCTCTCTCTCTCTCTCTCTCTCTCTCTCTCTCTCTCTCTCCCCCTTCCTTAGAGAGTCTTTGATCTGTGATCGCCTCTTCGACTGTGCTTCTCTCTTTTCCTTTTTGTTCCTCCGAATAAAAGTCCTAGGTAACGAAAAATCAAGGGTAGCAAAAAGATGAAAGTGCAAGTTTTCTTTAGATTTTTCCACCCTTGTTGATGTTTCCACACATGCTTCATTGGCCCTCGTGTTGACATAGGAATTACTTTCTCGAACAAAATCCTTTTTTCTAATATTATAATAGAATACTATAAATCCAAGTCTAGTCTCCAAACTTATAAGCACGACGTATATCCTCCTGCCCTCTCTCTCCTCTCCTCTGCCCTTTCTGTTTCCCGCTCCAGCTCCAATTGCAACACCCCGACCTTGCTTTCCCTCCACACCCATCCATCTATGTCCCTCTCTCTCCATTATTCTCTTCCTCTGAATGGTTCCCATTCCCCTTTCTCTATGATGGTGACACTGAAACATGCCCATCACGATGGATTTTACTCCTCTCAGGTTCCTTCATCTGTAGGTTCCGTAAGTACCCCCTAGAATCATGACATGTGGCAAAGAAAGATCTAATGGTCACAATTTAAAATAAATTTTCTAAGTTATTATCTAACCCTAGTTAACCAAACCCATATCTTGACCCTAGTTAAACTAATCACACCCCTAACTAACCCTGATTTAACAAGATTTTTTACCTGACGATTCCAAAAAGGGGTTTTGAACTTGAATCGTTTTTTTTTATTTTTACCCCTTTCCAAGCCCTTGTTCTCGCATGGCCGTTGCCGGAGGGGATGATGTTGAAGCAGCGGCGGCGGCGTTGAAACAACACACTGTTGGAATTGGCTAATATACATTGATCAATTCCTTTACCATATATATTCCTTTACATTAGATTACAAAATCCATCTCTGTTCATGGATCTTCAACAGTTTTTCACTTAAAAAACAAGCACTTAAAATGGAGAAACTACAAACTTTTACCTGAAATTGGAGAAATAGGAATCGCAGGTTAAGTTTCGCTTCAATGCCGTGTGTTGCTTCGGTGGGAATCACGGTTTTTCCAACAGTGTGTTGTTTCAATGGGAGTCGTAGGTTAGACGCTGCCGCCGCCGCTGCTTCAACGCCACCACCGCTGCTTCAACATCATCCCCTCCGGCAACGGCCATGCGAGAACAGAGGTTTGGAAACGGGTAAAATAAAAAAAAACTATTGAAGTTTCAAAACCCTTTTTGGAATCGCCAGGTAAAAAATCTTGTTAAACTAGGGTTAGTTAGGGGTGTGATTAGTTTAACTGGGGTCAAGATATGGATTTGATTAACTAGGATTAGATAATAACTTAAAAAATTTATTTTAAATTACGACCATTAGATCTTTTCTTACCACATGTCACGATTCTAGGGGTACTTACGAAACCAACAGATGAAGGAACCTGAGAGGAGTAAAATCCAACCACAATGCATGCATGTTCAAACTATTTTTTTTTAAATGAAACACGTGATCGTCATGTTGACACATGATTTTCTAATGGAATCAGCCGGATCAGTCCGCATTACCTGATCCATTTACCTCAACAATGGATCATGGTTTGAGGAATCAGTAGTAGATTGGTCTATTCATATCGAAATAAGTGGAGATCGATACTAATTCCTAATCGATCCCATGTCAATGGATTGACACAAAAATGATAAAAATATAAAAAACTCAAAATTTTTTTTTTTTTAAGAAAACATGATCGATCACAATATCAACTGATCCGGTTCTGATCCCAAACCCATTACTAAAACCCTGCTGTGGATCGGTTCGAATCAAAATCAGCAAATCCCGCGGATCTGATCCCGATTCTTAAAATCTTGCCCATCTAACCATTAGTTTATTCATTCAACGTTGCCGAGCGCCAAAAAAATCAATTATTCAACATTGCCTCCGTGCTGCAAGTTGTGAGTGAAAATTTCACTCAACAAAAAAAGGAGTGAATCCCGAGGCTGGTCGAGTGATTGGATCCAACGACCCAAAGTTGAATATTAGGTAAACGTCAACAGTTCCTTTATTACCCAAAAAAGAAAAAAAACGTCAACATTTCTTCAATTCTTTGAAAGGGGGCGCTCTCTGGTGTCTGTCGTTCCGAGTTTCTGTTACTCGCTAACGTCTCAGAGCGTCTGAGCTGAAGTGTCTCTGCAACTCTAGGGGTTTTCTCCTCTCCTAATCGCTTCAAATTTAATTTCATTAAACTATAGAAAGACAGAGTAGTGAAAATGATTCTAGTTCGATCCCTGCGCCCTGTCATCCGTCCTGCGTTGCAGTATTCTTCGTTTTCTTCGATCGCAGCTGTTGAAGCAGAGAGAACAATGCGGGAAGGACCGAGGAATAACTGGAGCAGAGAAGAAATCAAGTCGATTTACGATTCTCCAATTCTGGATCTTCTTTTTAATGGCGTAAGTTTTGCTTCTGTTGGTCATTTTCGAGATCTTTTGTGCATTTGTACAACTAGTGTTTCCTTTAAAAAAAAAAAACTAAAATTATGGGATTTGTTTGATATACTCCAGAGATTTCAATACTTATGCATAGTTTTGCATTAAAATCTAGCTATTAATGAAAATGGTTAATTGAACTCACTAAGTATATATTTGGAGCAACCTTTGCACCCATCTCTTGATGATGCATGCAGAGGCACATTCATAATTCAGAATAGGGGTTGTTGTGTTTTCCCTCTTGTTTTATGGTGGGCAAAGCGGCTTAGTTGGTGAAGACAGATTTTGAGCCCAGTCAACATCCTAATATTATTTACCCAAAAAAAATAAAAAAATCCAAATATTCGTAATGTACAATAGGACCCCTTATGATTAATATATTTTATATATTAAGTAGTAATTATTTCAAGAAATTTCTATATATTAGAAATATGAGTGGATTTATTTATAGAAGCACATTAATCCTTCTGTATATACATGTGAATTGTGACTAGACGTTTTTGGCCAATCAGCTTGACTTGTTAGCTTTAAAAACATGTGTGTCTAAGGGGCATAAGATTACATCTACTGTTATTTACTGATTTGTCCCCCCCCCAAAAAAAAAAGAAGTATTTCGTTGGGTAAAGCTCATATATACAGTTATACACCACAGCATATTAAAACTGATACAAAAGAATTGGAATGTAATTAGGCAAATGGGTGGTCTCTCAGCCAAAACTCATGCCTAGGTCCATATTGACCATTGCTTTGACTTACAAGAAAAAAACTATTTATAACTTTCTTTACCAAAACACCCTCAGAAGAGATAATTTACATTGTTCAGTAAACTTACAGCGTAAATTATCTCTTTGCCAAGTATGACCTCGGATAGAGCCTATTGGAGGTCAATGATCCATGTTGCCAACCCCATTTATCTGAGATTTCCCTTACTTCCTGGTCTCTGCCTCTTTCCTCTTACTTTCATTTCCAATAGCTCACTTTTCATTTCTCATCTATTCATCTCTGCTTTTCTTCATCCCTCTTACTTTCAGTCAGTTTTCCCGACTTTTTTTTGCAAGGATCCATGTAGCCAACCCCATTTAGTTGGGATAAGGCTGAGTTTGTTGTTGTTGTATTAAACTTATACAAGAATTATGTGAAAAAACAAGTGAATCCACCAATATGGCAAAATCGAGTTCTGTAAATGTGGATAACATATATATAAATTTTGCATAAACCTGTCAATACTAGGTATGTTTATTAACTCTCATTGGCTAAATTCACTTGATCATCACAAGACAATTTCCCAACGGATGGAGGAACCATCATCCAGTTGCTAGTCTATGAGCCACTATTTTCTCAATTGGTGGGATCTTTTGTGAGGGACTATATACACAACAATGCCATGGTGCTGGTGATGCCCTGCGTCACTGACCCATATTATCAAGTCTGGGCCTAATTCAAGCCAGTTCTGTCATTTTTAGTCAGTGTCAAGCACTGCAATTAACTTGGATGGAATAAGCTCAAATAAGATCATGTCCCCTCATGGTTCCCTAGGAAAGTGGCCTTCACCTTTTTAGGAGTGGGATTTACTCAATTGCAGCACTAAGGAATAGTAAAGGCCTTCGATGCTCTCATCCACAGGTGTAGAAGATCTCTCTGCTTGATAAACATTATGAATGTAATCTGATACTCACTATTTCGATCTCATGGTCCTTTGTTACATCTCTTTTGTTGCTCCAGTGATATTGGTAGTTTCAATTGTTTGAATTCAAATTACTTCAACATGGCTCGAGGTACTCTAGGGCTTGTTGAAGAGGAAGTGATAGGGTTTTTCTTTAAGAATGAGATGAGATGAGTGAGGTCCTGATTACTTAAAGCACAATTTATTTTTCAAATTACTTCAATATTCATCAAGATAAACAGTGTTAGGTTTTTCCTGACAATGTGGGCTATTTTCTGCCTCTTCTTATTGGAAGATATTTAAAAGGGGGAAGGTTTTCTGAACGACACATTCAGATAACCTTATTTGAATGGACCAAATATCTGCCATATGGCAGATCGGATGGGGCCCAAATTTTGTAGTTAGGTAGAACTCAAGGTCCCCTGCCTACGTATCAATTTTCAGCCCAAATGGATATTGCCAAGTGACAAAACAATGCTTTTCAAATCCAAGGACAGCATGATGGTGCATGGGCATACACGGACGGCTGAAAAAATACAATGATGCATGACACTACATGGGAGGGTATTTGATTGAATTAGGTCTCGAAATTTGACACTTGATTAATCCAAACCTAGACCTATCTATCCAATGTTTAGAATCAACACATCATCCTGCTACATAGTGGACAGTTTAGGTAAGCTTCTAGCAACAGAGCTGTGTAAATGAAACTATCCCTCTTAAAACTGTTACATTCTGCAAAATCCCAACATGTTCCTTAATATTGGTTAGTATATAAGATGATGTACAATATGAATTTACCTGGTTATGGTTGTGAAATTTGAGAACGACTACCTCCCTTCACCTACTTCTACTTATTTATTGTGTGAGGGAAAGACTTTGTTTTGATTGGCCTTAAGACTGAGACGACTCACCAAAAAGTTCCTGGTTTTCCAGTTAGACTCCCAGGTTATTGGAAAAAACTGATGGTTAAACCAGGAAAAGCAGAAGCAGACACCTAAATGGTTTGATGGCCAGTTTGATCTTTAAAACTGTGGTTCTAAGCTTGTCCTCTTGAAGTGTGAACGGATACATGAGGTAGAATGAAATTCATCAAACCGAGCACGAACATTAGGATGCAGCTGGTTCTAGCTTCGAACTTCTAGTTCTCTTTCCTGTGCCATTGTTTCTTTTCCCACTGAAGTATGTGTGTTCTTTTTGGATATATTACCGGTGAAAATATTCTATGGATAGAAATAAAAGTTTATTTTATTGTTATTATTATCAATTTATCTGCATCGTGATTATAATATTATCGCCATCATCATCATTGGTATTATTCATTGTTGTCATTATCATCAGTCCGTATGCCATTTGTCAGTCTGATAAGGAATGTGCGACCTCTTCAGGCTCAAGTCCATAGACATGCCCACAACTTTAGGGAAGTGCAGCAGTGTACTCTTCTTTCTATTAAAACAGGTGGATGCAGCGAAGATTGTTCGTACTGTCCTCAATCCTCTCGGTATGACACAGGATTGAAAGGCCAAAAGCTGATGAACAAAGATGCTGTTATGGAGGCAGCACAGAAGGTACATTTTACTTCTGATTTGATAATTTAAAGACTAGTTGGAAATTATTGTTGGTATCTCTTGTCTGTTGGTTCATCATGGAACCATGATCTCTACATCTTTTCAAGAAGCACTTAAATCTAGGAGGTGCATATTTCTCTACTTCCAAATTAGGAATTCCTTGCAGTATACGGCTTATAAATGGGCACATTTGTTGGTGTCAGGGATTGATACATTTGTCTTCATGCTCCCAACTAGATATCAGGATGTCTTCATATGAAAAGTTATGTTGATTTAATGGGGCTGAAGGTAATAGATTTGTCTTGAGATTGGGAATATCTCTCTAGTGATTAATTATTTTAGAATTATTTAATTTGACTGAAGCTGACCAAACTTGTCTTTGGAATGAGTATTGATCACCAATGGTTATATTATTGGTCATAACTATTCTGGATGCTAGATTCAGACATAGGGCCAAGGTCCATCTTATGGACCAGAACCAATTGTTTCCATGTAATTTGAAAGAAATCATTTGGTTCAACTTTCGTATGAAGCTGACAGAACTTTTTTTCCCCCAATATTCTAGTTCGCCAATGACTTTATTATTGTTCGTGACTATTCTGGATACTAGATTTACATGTAGTGACCCATGTCCATCACATCAACTTTCATGCTTCCACTGTGGATTTAGATTCTTGGCAAATTTATGCTACTAGAAATTGCGCCTTTGTATATATAGCTAATAAAAGGGAGGAGGTTTTCCAGTTGGCCTGCCTGGAAAGGAATCTCTTGATGGTCCCCCCACATATCTACTATTTGGCAATTTGGATGGAGCCCAAATTTTGTAGACATGTAGAATGAGGTCCTCTGCTGACATGTCAAGTTCCAGCCTAAATGGAGTCTGTCACTTGGCAAAATAAAGCATTGAAAAATTCAGGACTATCAAGATGGTGCATGGACCACCTGGGAGGGCATGGACATACTGGGGAGGATATGCCATTATATTGTAAGGGTATATGTGAGTTTGGTCTGAAATCAGACACGTGGTCAATCCACACCATTGCAAAGCAATCCAATTGTTATAATTGCCATATCATTCTTCCACATGTCAGAAGTGGGGCACTCCATCAAGAGATTCCTCTCCTAGTGAACTGCTTGTAGAAACTTTTCCCTTTTATGAGTATCCAGTTCAAATCGTCATAAGTTCTATATCTTCCTTCCTGATCCATATATCTGATACACGTTCAAGTGTGTCATGTGATATGATGCCCTAATGTTCTATGGTGGATTGTAACCATCTGCAAATTTGTTGGCAGGCAAAAGAGGCTGGTAGTACTCGATTCTGCATGGGTGCTGCATGGAGGGATACCATTGGCAGGAAGACCAATTTCAACCAGATCCTTGCATATGTAAAAGACATAAGGTATAAAGAAACTCAAACTATGCCTTAAGTGCTTTAGTAGGAAGGTTGGGTGATCAATCTAACTTTTCCTATTTTTCAGTTATATGTTGGTAATAATATATTACAATTGAAAACCTGTCAGTCGTGTTTTAAGGTACTGATTGAATGAACCATGCTTTAGTTGATTTGTGCAGTAATTCAAAATATAGATTTTTAATGAATATTGTACAGTAATGCAAAGTATAGATTTTTAATGCACATATGGGAGCTTCAAGGTATCTACATTGAATAAACTGGTTTTCCAGCAACATTGACACCTCAATGTATAACTTCCATCCACGCTTATCAGTGGATGGTGTGGCCTCCCAGAGGGGGGTGAATTAGGTTATGCAGAAAGATGTGACAATTAAATTTTTTTTACCCTAATAAAAAAGATGAAAGCCTTTGTTGTAAAGAAAAACAGGACACAATTGAGAGAAGAGGGGGGGGGGGGAAGAGACAATGGAAGAGACGGTGCGATTTATAGTGGTTTGGCAACCTTGCCTACATCCACTCCCAAGTGATACTCACACACTTGAACTTTCCATTATGCTTCTCACAATTGTTTTCTCGGACCACAATAAACCCTTACAATGTAGCTTTCTACTTACTATAAACCTTTCATTGTTTTCCCGACTCACAACAAATCTAAGTGCTTCAGCTAACACTCAAACCTTGCAATAATGAAGATTCACCAATCTCCCACTACTAGCTTTGAAGAGTGTTTGAGTGTTTTCACTCAAGATGCAAAGCCTCTAAAAGCCAAGATTTACAAATAAAAGCTCAAAATATAAAACTCACCAATCTCCCACTACAAGCTTTGAAGATTGTTTTCACTCATGATGCAAAGCCTCTAAAAGCCAAGATTTACAAATAAAAGCTCAAACAGAACATTCTACAAAGGTAGAGTAAGCAAGTAAAAGCACAAGGTATGATTCTCAAAAACCTTTTAAAACAAGACCAAAAGATGTGCAAATGATATTCCAAAGTCTTGTGAAAAGATGTCTGAATCCCTTACTTATAGGCCAAGCAAAAGGTAAAAACTAGCTGTTAGACTCTCTAAAGGTTAAAAAAAAATTGTCATTTTTTCACCAGTGTGGATGTTTGCACATGAGCGCAGAAGTTTGCACTCAAGTGTGCAGACATCGGCACTTGAGTGTGGACGTCTGCACTCAGTTTTGCCTCTGAACAGTGCACGATAAATTGGCCATAACTTTCTCGTTTGAGCTCGGATTGACTTAATTCTTGAACCATTGGAAGCAAACTCAGAGAGCTACAATTATTATATCTTGAGCTCGGGCCATATAAATGCAAGGGATTCTAAAATGCTTATGAAGTAACTGTATGTGCAGAAGCAGGATTCTGAACATGGACTAGTCTCGTTGTAAGATCCTAACTTCTCT
The DNA here is from genome assembly GCF_018873765.1 of Telopea speciosissima. NCBI lineage: Eukaryota > Viridiplantae > Streptophyta > Magnoliopsida > Proteales > Proteaceae > Telopea > Telopea speciosissima. The sequence goes on from NC_057923.1 coordinate 61,618,653, forward strand.
TTATATCTGATCAACTTGATTCCAAATCCCAATGAAAGCGGACTTGAAGTCCTACAAGTCTCAGGTTGATCAGTTCATGGCTAACTCATTCTGAATTCCAAGATTGCATCCATCATTTACTTGGATGGGGTTAAGTCAGACATCTGCGCTCGAGTGCGGATGTCCGTGTTGTTGTGCGGATGTTTACACAGAGGACCTGAGAACCGCTTAAAAAGTTCTGTTTCGGCTTGGACGTCCATGCTTGGGTAGGACGTTTGTCCTGAACACAGATTTTTTGTGTTTGGATTGAGCTAAGTCACAATATTAACGTCCTAAGTTAGGAGTATTGTTTCTTTAGGTCTTTAGTTACTTAAATAGGGCTTTTGAGAATCACTATTACAACACTTAGGAAATAAAACATTTATAAGTTTGAAACTAATTCCTAAGTCTTGATCTTCACGATGTTTTCTTTAAACTTGATCTTCAATTTGAATGCTTAAACCGTTCATGACTTTGGCCTTACTGAAGTGAAGCTTGAGTCTTCCCATTTGGATTCTCAGCTTCATGCCATTTGTTATTGAGCTTGTCTTGGATCTTCTATTGAGATGCTTGCTCGATGACTCCATCCACTGATAAGACTGGGGGTCACTAAACAGCAGGACCGATGAGTACTGTAGTACATCAAGTGAACCTATTCTTTAACAGAAGCAACTGGATAATATTATGCCTAATAATAAGGCCAACAGTATAGGCAATTGATACTAAGGTTAAGCCACAAAGAAGGTCACAGTCCAAGGACAGATCTCATACTTAAACAGTAAGCTCACTGGAATGGAAACTTGCTGCCAAATTAAAAACTAGGAAGAAAACCTTTATCCCTTGTTCAATATCGTGTCAAACTGATATCAAAAGTAGATAATCATCATAGTATGAATCCCTTAAAATCCTAGTTTCAACCAAGGTCTAAAACAATAGATACTAATCAGTTTCCAAAAAGTAAGGGAGAACCAGAAGTAAGGAGACCTTGAATACTTCAAAAAACCCATCCACAGTTGATGTCTAGATTGGAAGTAATAGCTATGAATCAAAATTAGAAACTCAACTCAGATTTAGCAACTTACTGACACACATGTTTCTAGCCATTAGATGGACTTGAAACTGCTGTCGAATGAAGGCAGGGATATGGTTAACATGATAGCAGAAGGGTGTATTCAGTTGATGAATGGATGAAGTTCTATCAACTTGAACTTTCTGCTCGAAATCTCCAGAATAAAGGATGCCGCAGGGTATAGATAAACTCCAAACACCTGATCTGTTGGGGAACTCGATGGATCAGACCTGGATCATCGACAGCACTTCCAATAGCCTTCAAAGAAGTCTCAGTAGCCTCCAAACAGTAGTACAGTTGCAGGTTATGAAAATAGAAACTGAGAAGAAGAGAAGGTAGAGATGAAAGGAAGAAGACGAAGGGGTTATGACCAAGGCCTCTCACCTATGGCCTTGGTCAGTCTCTCACTAACCCTAAGGCATCTCACCTCTCAACGGCATCTCACAGCAAAACTTGGCATAAACCAAACTTCTATTCATTAATCAAAATAGTTCCGGAGGACTCTAAGGTCCTTTACACTTATAACTGCCATTGCCCTATTGACGTATATAGAGTTCCACGAATATGGAAACTCTATATACGGTCTTGTGTTTATTTTTGACAAGTTCTCTTTCCTATTATCACATGTACACAATCGGTCTCTTTCCTATTATCACATGTACACAATCCACATTATCACATGTGGAGAATTCACCCTTTCCTTCCAGGGATTATTCCCTTGCTCTTGTATGTATTCATCAAGATTATCAATGAAATTATACTGAGAATTCTCAAGCTCTAATATGGTATCATCCGCCGCTACTCTAGCGAGTTAGCGATCCTAGTCTTCATCTCCCCCTCTTCTTCTACAATGAGCGATGACCATGCTCTCATCGCCCCAAGTGCTACCGTGCCTGTGTTGGCACTCCCTTTCCTCAGACTCATCGTTACATCTCGATCAAGCTCACTTCCAAGAATTATTTGTTCTGGCAGACGCAAGTCGAACCATTTCTCCTGGCCCAAAATTTATTTGGGTACCTTGATGGATCCTTTACATGCCCCACCGATTCTCCTGCTGCTGCCCTTTGGCGTCATTAAGATGCTATGATTCAAAGTCTCTTGATTGCATCAATCTTTGAGGAGGTTTTCCCTCTCATCCTCGACGAATATTCGAGTAAGGAAATTTGGGATGCTTTCTCTACTTCTTTCTCATCCCCTTCTGAGAGTCGTTTATTGTCGCTTTCTATGGCTCTCCAAGACTCTCTCAAAAACCGGATGAGCCAGTGTCCCAATTTCTCACTCGCGCTAAGCTTATAGTGGCTGAGCTTTCTGCAGCCGGTCAACCTCTTCGCCCTAGCACCTTCAACATGCATGTTTATCGCGGTTTGAAAGCTGATTTCTGCAACATGGTTTCTTCTTTGCTTACTCGCACTGATGCGATCTCCTATGATGAATTACATGCTATGCTGCTTAGCCATGAGTTCCTTCATGGTTCCGCTTTGAACAAGCTCTCTCACTGAGTCATCTTCTTCGACCAGTCAACCAACGGCAAACACAGTTCAACAGGGTTCTTTCCCCTCTGATTACGGTGCTGCCCCTTCTTCTAAAGGTTCTACTCGCAGTCAAGGTGGTCGCGACCGTGGTTTTGGGGGCCGTTCATCATCGCAGGGGCCCACTCCTTGGTGTACGGTTTGTCACAGGCTCTATCACATTGCTTCTCAATGCCATTACAAACATCAGCCCCACCTTTTTCACCACCCCACCACAACTGCCAACCCCAATCCCATGCCCTACCGCCCATACCACAACCCCGCCCAACCTGCTGCCTACTATGCTAATCCTCCTTTACTCCCAACACTGCCACCTTCCACTGCCCTGACCTGGTATCTGGATACTGTTGCTTCTCACCATGTCACTCCGGATTTGCACTCTCTCTCTTCCTATGATAGCTATCACAGCCCTGATCAACTACATGTTGGCAACACGGTAAGGGACTTGCAATCTCTAATGTTGGTACTGCTACTTATCCCTCTAGTTCTGATTCTCTTTCTTTTCGTGTCTCTAACATCTTGCATGTTCCTTCCATCTCTAAAAATGTTCTTTCTGTTAAAAATTTTTGTCAAGAGAATGGCGTTTATTTTGAATTTCACTCTTGTCTTTTTTTTTTGGTTAAGGATCAGGTAACCAAGAAAATCCTTCTTTTTTGGATCGAGTAATAATGGTCTCTACACTGTCTCCTTTGATCTGGTTTCTTCTCCAACGGCCAATATTGCTGAACGAACATTGCTAGACGGTTGGCATCAACGCCTTGGTCATCCACCTAAACCTCTTTTACGTTTTATGCTTAGTCAAAATAATTTGCCTTGTCACTCCACCCGTTTATCTAATTTATGTAATGCTTGTCAATTTGGCAAACCAAATCGTCTTTCTTTAGGACCTTCCTCTTCCCGTAGCTTATTTCCATTAGATTTAATTTATAGTGATGTTTGGGGACCATCGCCTTCCACTTCTGTTGATGGTCACCGTTATTTTGTAATTTTTGTGGATGACTGCACTAAATATATTTGGTATTTTCCTCTTATTCGCAAGTCTGATGTTTTTTCTATTTGTCACACCTTTCAATTGGTTGTTGAGCGCCTTTTTAATCGTAAAATTCGTGTTGTTCAAACTGATTTGGGGGTGGGTGGTGAGTATCGCACTCTCCCCACCTTTTCACCTTTATTGGGATTTCTCATCACCTCTCTTGTCCTCACACTCATGAGCAACAAGGGGCTGTTTAGCGCCGCTACCATCACATTGTTGAAACTGGATTGTCTTTACTTGCCCATGGTCATGTTCCTCAGCAATATTGGCACTTTCCGTTTGAAACCACCATTTTTCTTATTAATCGAATGCTTTCCCGTGTGTTTGATAAAATTTACCCGTTTCAACTAGTCCATCACAAAGCACCGGATTACTATTTTCTTCGTGTTTTTGGTTGTTTATGTTACCCGTATCTTTGCCCGTACAATCGCCACAAAATGGATTTTCGTTCCACCCCTTGTGTTTTTCTTGGTTACAATCCTTTCACACTGACTACCGCTGCCTTGATCTTCGTTCCAAAAAATTGTGGATCGCTCGTCATGTTCGCTTCGATGAGCACGTCTTTCAGTTTCTCTCTCTCTCTCTCTCTCTAATTCTGCCCCCTCTACTTCGTCCTTCTCCCCTTCCCCTTGGGGTTCTATCCCTTGTGTTGTACCAACACCAACGGCTGCACCTCCCTTACCCGCGCTACCGCCTACTAGTTGACCCCCCCACCAACTATACCATCCCCTCCCCCAATGCCCTTAACCCAACCCACTTCACCGCCATCCTCCCAAACCCCACCTGGCTCCCCTCTTCCACAACCCTCTCTTTCCCCATCACTGACCCCACCTCCCACCCGTTTTCGCTCCCTTCAGGAGCTTTACGTTGACCCTCCACCATCTGGTCACCCTATGCAATTACGCCCTTGGCTTTCTAGGCCTCATGCTTTATCTACTGATATTTCCCCCCTTTGAGCCTACATGTTTTTTCGCAAGCTTCCAAAGTTCTAGAGTGGCGGGCAGCTGTGGCTGATGAGTTTAATGCACTTATCAAGAATGGAACATGGTCCTTAGTTCCACGATCTTCCATAATGAATCTTGTAGGCTGCAAGTGGGTGTACTGCATCAAACGTAAGGCTGATGGCCCTCTTGAACGTTACAAGGCTAGATTGGTTGCGAAGGGCTTTCATCAGGACCCTGGAGTTGATTATCTTGAACATGGTTCGAGAACTCGCGAGATCTCGCCGAGTTTCTCGGTATTTCAAAAAACCGAGTCGAAACCACCTACGCATTATATTTTTACAATTTCTCGCCGAGATCTCGAGATTTCGGCGAGATGTCGGTATCGGTTCTGGATATGGTTTTGACCCATATTTTTAACCCATTTTAGACCCATCTACCCCATTTAAAAGAACCTAACATGGACAGATCAATATGGGGAAGAATTCATTACTCGATCACATTTTATGTAACAAATTCAGAGAACATTGATGTAATGTACTTTTTATTTGAATGTTTTGATTGATATGTACTAAATTGAATGTTTTGATTGCTAATTTGCTATGTATTACAAAATTATGTGTAGAGTAGGTTGTTTTAGTATGACTTGTCGCCTACCAACCTATGGTCCAAAGTGAAACTCATATTTGGACTTGTTTTTTGGAAAATTTGGGCATGCCATTGTGTTTAAATGGCCTGAAATAGGCTGAAAACCAAGTTTCAGACCCAAAATATGTGTAAAACCCACCGAGTTGGGGGTCCGAGTCAAAAAAAAAAATGCAGTAACTCGCCGAGATCTCAACTCGTCTTGGTTTTTGGCTGGGCCGAGATGCCTCCGAGACCCGAGTTTTCAAACCTTGATCTTGAAACATTCAGCCCTATTGTCAAACCCATAACTATTCGATCCATTTTATCACTTGCAGTGTCACAAGGTTGGCCAGTTCGACAACTTGATGTACACAATGCATTTTTACATGGTATTCTTTCTGAGGACGTATATATGGCGCAGCCGCCAGGGTTTGTTGACACCACCCGTCCGGACTATGTGTGTAAGCTTCACAGATCTTTATATGGGCTGTAACAAGCCCCTTGTGCTTGGTTTCACCGCCTCTCCCAGTATCTTCTTCAACTTGGTTTTCGGGCATCTCAAACGGATCCATCTCTGTTTATTTTTAAGGATGTGCATCATACTATATATGTGCTTATTTATCTGGATGACATCTTAGTCATAAGCAATTCGGCTGATCAGGTAACCTTTCTCCTTGATCAACTGTCTTCTGAATTTTCAATCAAGGATCTTGGACCTGTCCTTTTTTCTTGGTATTGAGGCTACCTACAGCTCTAAGGAACTCTTACTCTCCCAATCACTGTATGTGACTGATTTATTGCAACGGGCCGGTATGATGGATTGCAAGCCGTGCTCCACTCCTATGGCTACCTCTATAAAATCCTCTGATGCAGGGGGTGCTTTGTTTCATGATGCTACAAAATATCGTTCCATTGTGGGTGCTCTCCAATATATCACTCTTACATGTCCTGACGTTGCCTTTGCCGTCAACCCTGTCTGCCAATACATACATTCGCCCACGGAACATCACTGGTCTCTAGTCAAACAGATTTTGTGTTACTTGAAAGCAACCCGGCATCATTATCTTCTCATCGGTCGGTCTAAAGACCTCACTTTACAAGCCTACTTTGACGCGGACTGGGCTGGTAGCAGTTAGGATCGCAAATCTACAGGGGCTTATGCCATTTTTCTTGGACCGAACCTCATTTCCTGGAACTCCAAAAAGCAACAACCGTTCGTCTACAGAGTCTGAATATAAAGCCTTGGCCGATGCTGCTGCTGAATTGGTTTGGCTTGAATCATTATTCACTGAGCTCGGTATTATCCTACCTGGTCCCCCAATTCTGTGGTGTGATAATATTGGGGCTACATATTTATCTGCCTACCCAGTGTTCCATGCCCGTACAAACCACGTGGAAATTGATTTTCACTTTGTTCGGGATCGAGTTGCCAAGCGTCAACTGTCATTTCAATTTATTTCCACTATCAGCTAGCTGATGCATTCACAAAGCCATTGTTTATGGTGCACTTCCAATTTTTACGGGGCGAGCTGAAGATTCGCTGCCTCGATTCTCCATCTTGAGGGGGTGTATTGACATATATAGAGTTCCACGAATATGGAAACTCTATATACGGTCTCGTGTTTATTTTTGACAAGTTCTCTTTCCTATTATCACATGTACACAATCCACATTATCACATGTGGAGAATTCACCCTTTCCTTCCAGGGATTTATTCCCTTGCGTGTAGATATTCATCAAGATTATCAATGAATTATGCTGAGAATTCTCAAGCTCTAATATGCCCAAACATAAGAAGGAAAGAAAATAAAAAAAAGGAAGTCCCTCACAAGGAAATAATGGGACTTGTACAGCAAGTTATTAAAGTATCTTAGCTAAGGAACAAAGTGGAAACTATATTATAGCTTATGATCTAAGTAGCATCTAAAAACTGAAAATAGAAACTCCATAAAATAGAAACCATCCCTTTTTTCATGTAGGCTATGTCTCTCCTATTTGGTCTTATAGAATGCGTCCGTTACAATAGAAAACTCAAAATTACTTAGCCCATGACCCATATAGCCCATTGGGGACTTAAATTTGGGCCTAACGTATTGAACTGTGGGCTCAATTTGAGCCAAAAAACTGTATGAGACCCGAATCCGAAAATTATTCTTCTTTCTTTGATCTACATCATCCACTTGCTTGGGTTTGCTTTCCATATAACATCTTTATGTTTGAGAGGATACCAATTGAACTATTAATTCTTATGTCTTTTCAACAACGAACTCAAGTTAGTAATCACCAATAACATATTCATTATATAATATGTCAACACTTATATGAGAGGCACATCTTTTTGGTGCTTACATAAATGTAGTTGAAAAACCAATCTTGTGGGTCCCCCCCCCCTTTTTAATTTTGATCTACAAACGAATAAAATAATTAGGAACTGAACTTTTGAAATATTAATATATTGAGTAAATTACTTGTATTCCCCCTGGAACTAGCCTGTAACTCATGTAATCCCCACGTTTTGAAAAAAATAGTTTGTATCCTCTCAAGTAATATGATATCTCAACACTTATATGAGAGGCACATCTTTTTGGTGCTTACATAAATGTGGTTGAAAGACCAATCTTGTGGGTTCCCCCCCCCCCCCCCTCTCTTAATTTTGATTTACAAACTAATAAAATAATTTAGGAACTGAACTTTTGAAATATTAATATATTTTCAATACATTGACTAATGACAGGGAGATGGGCATGGAAGTGTGCTGCACTTTGGGCATGCTAGAGAAGCAGCAAGCCGTGGAACTCAAGAAGGCAGGGCTTACAGCTTACAACCATAATCTTGATACCTCAAGAGAGTACTACCCTAACATCATAACTACAAGATCTTATGATGAACGCCTGGAAACTCTTCAGCATGTACGAGAAGCAGGGATCAATGTCTGTTCAGGTGATTCACTGTAGAAAATCTATCACTTTTTAAAGCATACTCTTGCTGGAAAAGATCAGAGTAGAAATCTTTATTCCCTTCATTACAGAGTACTGACAGCTAATCAGCCAATTGACTTTGGTTTAGTTCCGCAGTATCTGGAGGTTTCTAAAAATTAATGTATCCAGATGAAATAGACGTGTTCTATTCATTTTTTGCATGAAAGAGACACTGGAGGAGTTCCTATAACAGTATCCTCAGAAACTCCTCCAGCATTTATGTTATTTTTCTTTTATCTGTTGTTTTTGATAATAGAATAATTCCGTAGTAGGGAAGAGGGAAAGGAGTTGAAAACATACCCTATTGTGCAAGACAAGCCTTAAGGCATCTTTGGCCTAATCTGTTTGATTCTTACTGGAGTCATATTATAATATGACTTAATTGCGACAAGCCTTATTTGGGTTATGATGTTAAGTTCACTATGCGTTGACTCTTTGTGATTGTAGTAGGGAGTACCTTTCACTGGGCTTATTGACCACTGCTTAGAACAGACTGATCAGTGTTCTTGTTTCAATAGTTTCCGAAGTTCTAGAGCCTAATATCTATCAAATTAGGACAATTTCTTGAAGTGATGGCAGATTCTTGATCCTCCTCCTCCGAATTGAAAAACAAACGTCTTAAGATATGTTTAGCAAAAATTTTGGTACAACGTAGGAAAGGGACAGGGTAACCATAATTAGGGTGTACACCTAGAAAATCCTAAATTAGGTTTGTATAGGTTTTTGGAGGAGGGATTAAAAAACTAAAATAGATTTGATTGAGCTTGTGGAAATTGTAGTTATTTGACAGTATATGTTTGTGAACATGGGTTGTGATTAAACAAATGAATTGAATCAACCTTGTTTTTGGAGCTTCCGCTCAATCTGTTAAGAAGAATCCTTAGTTACTTTGACTATATTACTATAGTGGATGAAGACCATTGTGGAAGCCATCCTTAATACCCAAAATGACTGGCCAATGTAACCTTATGCTCAGATGTTAGATTTTTTATACAGCTCACACATTAGAAGGAGAGGAAGATAAATGGGTATAGCAACTACCTCAGTGCAATCTTGAAATCCCAGTCTTTTATTGCAGCTTGTCAAGGGAGCCTTGTCAACATGGATCACCTATGTTGAGCAGATGGAGAGCATGTGGCCAATCCAACAGTTTTATGGTTACTCTATGGATTGGCCCACATGTGAACTTTCATGGCCATTGCCTTTCTCAACCTTGTCAACTGTCACCACTGTATTTGACTTTTCCCTTTATATTTTCATGCATTAAGCCAATTTCTAGAAAGTAGATGGGTTCTGCCAATTTGATAGCTTTGAATATCCATGTGGTAAAATGTATTTGGGCTGTCACATACCAACAAAATTTAGGTGATAACTGAACTGCCACAAGGCAGATTTCAAGACCTTCAATGAATCCTTATCTATGTAAGGTGTGGGAACTGCCTGCTATCATGGTACAAGATCTCACTGAGATCTTGCTATTATCTCGGTTTCGATGGATCTCGAGACGAGAACATAGTCTATACCTTTTTTTTTTTTTTTTTTTTTTAACCCGAACTTAACTGGGACCCGGGCCAGCCCCAAAGCTTTATTAAATCAACAAAGAATAATGAATACAGGGGGGGGACATTCCACCTTACCCCAAACCCACCAAAACAACATTAGACTCTAAGGACCGGCAGGCCCTCCCTATCTTCCTTAATAATCTTTTGGAAGGTTCCTGTGGGTAAATTACCCTGCAGGAATGTGACCATAGACCCTGTCTCACAAGCTTGCTTGGCCAACCAATCAGCAGCCCTGTTGCTTTCTCTAAACACAAACTCCACTGTCGCCTGAGTAGCCTGTATGAGCGCTAAAACCTCATTGAACCAATACCACCCTTTCCAAAGGCTGCACCTCCGAAGGAGCACCATATTAACTGTGTTGCCTGAATCTGAATTCACTACTACCTCTTTGAACCCCATCTCCTGGCACAATCTAAGGCCATCTCTCAAAGCTCTAAGTTCAGCTTGGGAGTTTGTGCACAACCTGTAGTAGTTAGAAAACGCTGCCAGGACAACTCCACCTGTATTTCTGATCACTACAATATCTCGTAGACTAGGGTAGACCTCACATACGCTGTAGACATGTGGTGGAATCCAATTGGGCTGAACTTGACACGATTAGGAAGGTAATATGAACAAGATATCCACACAATTTGAATGACTGAATGGAAATGGAAGATATCCGCAAACAAGGAATGGCCTTATGAGGGCATATGGAGAGACTAGACTTAGAAAATCACTCCCTTTTGATTATCTCTATTATTGATTTTTATTATGTATCTATTTGTTTGTTTTGGTTTATGGATGCTACACTTGTTTTAAGTAGTGCAACCCTCACTTGTGAAGAAGTAATTTTCTGGGTAACATTCTGTTACTGAATTACCCTTTCCATTCATTTTGACAACTGAATTTATCAAAGAGTTGTGGCTGAAAATTTCTTATTTATATTAATTTCATACTGATTCTTTGTTTGAATAAGAGTTGAGATGAACCTTTCACTATAGCTTTTATTTTCTATGGAACAAATAGATAAATAGATAACCCTACATTTTCCAATGATAGGAGGGATAATAGGACTTGGGGAAGCAGAGGACGACCGAGTTGGCCTGTTGCATACATTGGCAACACTTCCTACGCATCCGGAGAGTGTGCCCATCAATGCCCTGGTTGCAGTCAAAGGAACCCCACTTCAAGACCAGAAGGTACCTTCCGGCTTCTGTCCCCCCCCCAACCAAAAAAGAAAAAAGTCTATGATGCTGATTGGGAACAGATCAGTTTCTCAATCTTTATAAAAGTATTTCTCTTATCTTATGTAATTGTCTATCATATTATGCATTAGGAAACTGTTTCTTGTCATTCCAGTTATCCGATGTCCATGCAAACAAGAAAAATGTCATGAAATGTTGAGTCCATCTCTTTGAAAGCGTTTTCCTTAGGCACCAGTGAAATTCATAATTGGTTGTATATTGTATGATGTCACTTTATATTACGTTATGCTTTAGGTAACTTTCTTGGCATTCAACTATACTATTTCGTAGTTAATGAGCAACTGTTGTCTAATGTTAAGTGCTCTTCTGCTATTCAAATCTCCAGAGTACCAACTCTGGAACTCAAATTTTTCCAGAGCCATCATCCATTTTAGCCATTTCATAGTGGACCATAGACATTTTTAGGATTTTCTATGTAAGATGTCAAATCCACTTTTGGTTTTGCTCGCAGTCCCACATCTCTGTCAACTTCATAGTTATTACTTCTATGTATTTATGTAATGTCTTTCTCATTGTTTAACTTTCTTTATAATTTAAATATCACAACTTTAAGTTTAGATTAATCGAGAAGGCTACTTTTTTTTTCAGTATTCTTCTAGTTGCCTTCAGAACAAAATCATATTTCCTCTGTCCCTATAATGACTGTCCTTTTTTCCTTTCTGGTCCATCTCAAATTGTTTGCTCACTTGCTATGTTACCCCCTTGTCATCTTTTATCATCTGTCACCACATTTCAAATTTTAAAAATAAGTTGAGAAGAATTTTTGCATAGAAATTAAGTGGGAGGGTAATATTGAAATGTAAGTGGGTCTTAAATGCTTTGAGCACTCCTTGAATTTTGGGATTTCCAAAGAGGAGAATTATTATGGAATGGAAGGAGTAGATTATTTCTAGCGTCTCCAATATAGAAGTGCTGGTGCTCCTTTTTATGAGTTTGGGTGAGCGTCTTTGTGGATTCTGGTACTTACTAATCTCTAGAGTGAAATCAGTCACTCAATAGGACTTACTTGATGATGGGAATGTGATGCTTGAAGAAGGATCAACTAATCTCAATGGAATCTGGAATCAAACAACACCCGGCAGCAGCAGCTTGAACTGATCACAAAATAATATGTAGATTGTGGCAAACAGGGGAAGAAGAAGAGGAAAACCTATCTCAGGTCGAAGGGTCTCTCACCCACTGCATCACACAGTTCTCTTCAAGCAAGGCAACTCAAAACTTTATTAATTAAAGTCGTTTGTGGCTGAGCAGCCTTACATTGTTTATATAGACTGGAAAATAAACTCCTAATCAAACTATGCAAACTGAAATATACTCCTACTATGAATAGGAGTGCTTACAACTTAGCTGAAAATAAAAACAAGTATTAAATAACTTCTCATATTTCTACTAGGAATGAAAGTAAAGCTAATAAGCTATTACTAAGCTTAATCCCGTATGTCTACCTTGTACCCACATTGTAAGCCCATTAAAGTGGCCCATTACAAAGAAAACACCTGGAATCAAAGGCCCAATACATACATAACCCATCCCAATACTTATTTCCAATAAAATAAGCTCTTTAGGTGAATTATCTGCATCAGTGGATCTTATTGTATACTTTCTCTTGTAATCCTATTGTTGCTTTATTAAAATTTATTAGGTTATCTATCAAAAGGTTGGGGGGGGGGGTTGGAGGAGTGGGTGAGCAGGCTGGAGTAGTGTCTCCAGATAAGATTAATACATCGCTCAATAGGAGGTCCCAGTTATACCTGGAAATTAGGATGTTTTAGAACTAGGGAATGCAATTCAGGCTGAGTGGGTGCTGCACAATTTTACAATTTTGAATGGATCAGGCCTGAAGTAGTTTAAACTTAGGCCTGAATTTTCATGGACTGGCCCAAGTTGCAGCCATATTTGGAACTCTTGCACCTCAGGAAAAAGGAGTAGTTTTGCACAAGTGATCCTCTTATAGTATTACTTACCATGAAAATAACATTGTATAGGGCAACTAACAAATGGTAATTAAATAGATATGATATAAGGTAATCAAATGACCTATCTGCTCATAAAAACTATCCGTACTGCAATAAAACAGTTTTCTTACTACTTTACTTGGAGTTGGTGTTCTCTCATCAAGCGTCTATCCTGACAGAGCCACCTAGCTTACAGAATTTCCTTCTTCTGATTTTCACTATGGTGTCCAAGAGCTGTTGTTATTATTGTGAAGCTCAAGCTTCGAGTAGAGCATGTGTAGCCTATGGTAGTATGGTGTTTTCATAGTTGTCAAGGCGCCAAGTGCCTAGGTGGTGGAGGGGTGCCTAAGCGCCTAGGTGACAAGGCGCCCACCTGGGCATCACCTGGGCGACAAAATGTCCTAGTGTTTTTCTCCGTCCCATATATCTAGTATTGTCACATTCTAAACACCATAAGTAAAAATTAACAGCCCATCAAAGAAACCAGCAGTAAAAACCAGCAGTTACATATAAATTAACATCCATTGTAAGACTAACCGATTGTTCATAACAAACTAGCAATAAAAACCAGTAGTTAAATATAAATTGAACAAAGAAGATATTTCAGTAATTCAGTTCAATGATATTTGATGTCACATAGGATCAAAATTGATTCTAGCAGAGAATTAGTAGTAAACTATGACGGTATAATCAGGTACAACAATATAGCAAGCAGGGTTTTAAGTATCGGTAAGTATCATATCGGTTGATGTATCGGTATCGGTGCTTATCGATATGATACTTATTTTTCAAAAATTAACTGTATTTGATCGATATGGGACCGATGCAGGTAAGATACACTGGATACACCTCCTCCAAACTTGCAAAACAGAAACCGTGAGTGAGATACAGAATTGAGATCAACCGAAGGCTTTGGAAATTTGTTTTTCTCTGTGATGTGAGTTGGAGAAATCATCTAACATAATAAATGACCCTAATCTTCACCATATCAACAAGTTTTGGGGATTTAAAGTGCTTAAATCACGGATTGAAATAGATTTGGACGAAAAAGTGGTAAAGTTGCAAATCTCCTTTTTTTTTTGGGGGTGCTCAAATCTTTTTTTTTCTTTCTTACTTTTCTTTTTGTTATGCATCACTAGATTAAGTAAAAACGACCCAAATCCTTGCATCAAGCTGATATATATTGCATAATAAGTTGTTTTATGTTTTATGCTTCAAAACTGTATTTTATATGTATCACAGCACATCCATGCATTTTTTGACCATTTCCATGCGTATCTCTAGTGTATCTTGCATCTCTCTGGTATGATAAGATACGATACAATATGTCTCTTAAAATCATCCCTCTGATATGATGCCCAATACCGATATATATCCTTGATAACTAGGGTTAAGGTTCAATGATTCCATGTATTGCAAACATTATAATCATGTACACTGCCAAATAAAAAGGTTAGGGAAAGAATCTATATATTATATAACAAAAATAAGAGAGCAAAATCAGCATATGGTGCTCGCCCATCTGCCTAGGCAGACAAGGCATCCAAGACAATGCCCAGGTGGCCAAGGCGGTTGAGTAAGGCGAGGCATCGCCTTTACAACCTAAAGGCACCTGGACGCCTTGACAACTATGGTTGTACTTGTCTTCACAACCCTAATCACTGAGAAGTGTTTTTCTCTCCAGTGACCATGCATCAATTAGAAGCCTGAGAAATGAAATGATAGTCAGTTTTGGAAATTCTTTATTTGTTTCAAAGCAATCACTTCTGTTCTAGTTAATTAATCTTTGTTTAGAGAAATTCCAACTGCTACTATTGTAGGTCAACTAATAACTGAGTACTATTTGACAAATGAAAACCAAGTGGGCCTATATAGAGCTATGATATAAAAAACGCTCATAGATGAGGCACATGTATTCTGAAAAAGTGAGTCATTTACTCTCTATGCTACATAGTTAACTTTTGGACTAACCAATTGTCAGGGAACCATAAGTTCCTAGGTCATTCTGGCCATTGGGAGCCTGCTTTTTTGCTCGTCCTTGATCTATATGGTAGAATGATTCACTCAATAAAAAAAGAAATGGCTTTTCCTTGTGCTGACCTCACATTATTCAGCAATGAGAATAGAATGTTTTAAAGTTTTTCCTTTTTCAAATGTTACTTTTCACCATTAACCAGTTACGGAATGGTACTCCATTGAAGTTGTGCCAACCCTCACGAATCAAAATGGGAACGCCCACATGAATGTTGATAGAAATATATACTACCTCGGGCTTTCACACATTATATAAGCTGTTAAAAGTGTAATAAAGCCTATATCCATATCCTACAAACCTTTTACTCTAGTACTCAGTGGCTCAAATAATCATTTTACCTAATTTCCATCTCAACAGACCAGAAATGCATCCATATCAAACGGTACAACTTAATTCCTTATATGTTGTCAGTTTGTCACCCATCTCATCAATTTCTTTGAAGGGATTGACTTAGCTTTTTCATACAAACACAAAACCTAGACGTCTTCTTATTCTTTGTTCTTCATCAAATTCAAATGTTGTTCTGGATTTATACCAACAAAAGGTTTGTTTTGCATTACGTTTTTCTAGAAGGATCTGATGAACTCTTCTTTATCCACTCTATGATTACTTGTTTCACTACATTATAAGGATTATTTCTCCATCACATGCTTCTAAATATCCAGCATGACTAAAGATCATATCAATGGAAAAATACTAGAGGATTGTTTAACTTCCATTATTCTCTATTTTTGAATTGGTTGCTGACTGATAAATAGTACCTTCAGCTTAAAGAATATTAGAGATTTGTTGAATTTCATGGTGGAAAAATAAAAAAAAAAACTACCAGAGATTTGAATTGAGATAAGAGGAATTGTCCTGCCTGGTTCAGTGGTATGTTGTCCCAACGCATTAGGTGGTTTGGGAATGCTGTATATCAGATTTTTGCTGTACATCTATTGTTAGCCATAATAGCGCGCTAATTGTCCAATAGAACATGACATTCAGATGCCTGTAAATGGTTGACCAGGCTCTATTGACCTTGCATGCTTTGTAGTTGCAACCCAATCAGCTGTTCATCGAGAACTCTGTATGGCACATGCATGCTCAATATTTAGTGGAGTCTTGGATTCCTCTTCTCATCCTGCATATCCGTACCTGACATTTGACACAATTTAGTTTGTAATTACTTCATTAGCTTGAAAAATCTCATGTTGGGATACCTTTTCTTCATTTCAGCCAGTTGAAATATGGGAGATGATTCGGATGATTGCCACTGCTCGTATTGTTATGCCAAAGGCAATGGTAAGGCTATCAGCTGGGCGGGTCCGGTTTTCCATGCCTGAACAAGCACTGTGTTTCCTTGCTGGGGCTAATTCTATCTTTACCGGTGAGAAGCTGTTGACGACAGCCAACAACGATTTTGATGCTGATCAATTAATGTTCAAGGTGCTTGGACTTATTCCCAAAGCTCCAAGTTTTTCTGATGAAGCTACTTCGGAAGTAGAGAGATGTGAAGCAGCACTGACGAGTTCCGGCTAAGATTATTGATTTAGAAGCACGGTATCTTAATATGATCATTGCCCTGTAGTTGGTTTATATTGAATTTAAAGGGTAGTTGTATTGTAGTAATCTTTCCCAAGTATGCATTACTTTTTGCAGCTATGTATCCTGGGCCTCCTGGCCACGCTGATGAAAATTTGGCTAGTGATTGCCAAATGCATGAGCAGGACCCCATTTTGGACCAAAATGAGAATAGTTAACCCAAGAAACTGTTCAATACCAGGCCTATCCATCAATCTAATCGCTGTTTGTACAGTTTAATGCTATATTTAGTTGATCTCAATTCTTCAATAGGTGTTTGAGCAAGCAGCTATTTATTATATGGGTAAATATCATCCCCCTCCCCTCTTAAGTATTTATAATATCAAATCCCTCCCTCGGGTTTTGAATAATGATAATGCCCTCTCCTACTTTCGGAAGATTCTGTCAAATGTACCCTAAGTGGTTAACGCTGTTAAAACACCATGTCAAAAAACGATATTTTCCTTTTTTAATTGGAGTTAAAAAAAAAGCAAAAGTCTTTCTCCTTTGCAACAGGGGAATCGAGAGAAAGAAGACCTGCAAGCATCCTCCACCATTGACCGACCTTCAAGCTGCTACTCTCTTCTGTCACTCTAATGTCTTTCTTCTCTCGCTCTCATCTCTCTCCCATTCGTTTTCTTGAGGTTAGGATGCCCCCTGGGCATGGCGCTGGGCTCCCTGAAGAGGAGCTCATGGCACCTAAGACCCAATCAGTCTAGTTTTATATGCTAAAGAAGATTCTGTTATTGAGACCCAAATGCTAAGGGAGTAAGACTAATCAATCGCATGTAAAGATTAAGTTTCTACAGTGCAGAAATGAAAGAAAAAGGGACTAGGCTAGATAGTAAACATTGGTAACGGTTTTCTGAACTTTTTGGGTGTCCTTAGGAATGAACTGTGAAGTTCTCTTCTTATGTCTTTGATGTTCCGGGAAAACAACAACAAGAAGAAGTCAGCCTTATTCCATCTAAATGGGATTGGCTATATAGGTTCATTCCAAATAAAGTAAAGAAAACTGAGGTCCGCACAAAGGGAAAGGAAAATAACAGGGATGAAGAGTAAAAATGAAGAAATTAGATAAGAAAAACAAGTAATGAAAAATGAAAGCAAGAGGAAAGAGGATAACCTAAAAAATTAGAAAAATCTCAGCTACATGGTGTCGATAACGTGGATCCTTGCTCTCCAATAGGATCTACTTTAGCTCATACTTGGCACAAGACCCAGACTATGCAAGTCATTCTTTACAACCCCATCTATTGTCATTTTATGCCTGTCCCTAGTAGCTCTTCTAGCCCCTTCAATTGGTATTAGATCACTTCTCCTTATTGGGGCATCCCCAGGCCTCTGTTGTACATAACTAAACTATTTCAAACGACATTCTCGGGGCTTATCACTGATTGGGGCAACTCCCACATCAGCTCTAATATGTTCGTTCTTTATTTTATCCTTTCTAGTTTTACCCCCAAAAAAAAAACAAACTAAAATTGCAATTATTTAAATTCAATTCTTTGTTAAAACCCTCCCTTTAGTGTGGGTTGGGGGAATTATGGATCATTTAAAATACAAAAAAAGAAAGAAAGAATACAGTCATGAGATACCAAAATTAGACTCATGCCAACACATGATTCTGTGGTTCCACTAGTGGAAAATTGGATGCAAGAACCATATTCCTCCACGTCTATACTATTGAACTGCATCATTTTGCCCTATTATTGGCAAAACATCAATTATTGAGTCATAAATAAATAAATTGGGTGTTTATGGTCCATGCATACCTAAAGTTGGAACTTTTTAAAGCATTGGATATTATCTTGACTTGGTACTTCATACTTCTACTAAAAGCAAAAGTGTCTTTTTCCTTATGGATAGCAGATAAAATAAAATTTGCCTATACTATCTTTTCTCTATTCTATTGCAAGTATGTTCATCAAATTTAATGATTAATTATTTTATTTATTTTATTATGCATGATATTAATCAATTATGAGTTATGCGAAATCGACCTAGAATGCATTCCAAGAATGCATATCAAACACATCCTTAGTCTTCTTTTTCTTTCCCCGGCCCCCAGCCAGATTCTCTTCTTCACTCACTCCCCTCATTGTGAGATTAGGGTTAACTAGTGGGAGAGATACTCCTCGGTCAGGCAACCGTTGCGAAAGGGAAAGTTTATTGTAGAATTCCCTACATTGCTTGATAGAAGAAAAGCTATGTTCATTAGGCGGTACTCCACATGTGGTATTCAAGATAACAATATATTCTCTCTTCCAATGGTTGAAGCTAAAGTAATCTCATGTAATACTCATGGTTGTAAAATTTTGATTGTACCCTATATCAATATGAGGACTCATCATAGGGGATTAATTGCATTAAATTTATATTTTTGGGTAATCACTCATTCTTAAAACCAGCATTCTTAAGACCAAAGAGTCGGGCAGAAAAGGGGGGAAAGCTCTCCGTTCCTGGTTCTCCTGTAACTGGATTCTCCGGAACCACAAGAATCCTTAGAATGGGATTACAACTCAGCACCTTTTGAGATTTTGAGAAGAATTGCTCGGAGGGTGAGTCAGGGCCTAAGATCAGGCCGAGAGGCGTAGTCGATGGACAATAGGTGAATATTCCTGTACTACCCCCTTGTTGGTCCCGAGGGACGGAGGAGGCTAGGTTAGCCGAAAGATGGTTATCGGTTCAAGGACGCAAGGTGATCTTGCTTTTTCAAGGTAAGAAGGGGTAGAGAAAATGCCTCGAGTGTGCCCCTGATAATTGCGTCATTGTGCCTGGGCTGTGAGGGCTCTCAGCCACATGGATAGTTCAATGTGCTCATCAACACTTGACCCAGCGATGTGGATCATCCAAGGCACATTAGCATGGCGTACTCCTCCTGTTCGAACCGGAGTTTGAAACCAAACTTCTCCTCAGGAAGATAGATGGGGCGATTTAGGTGAGATCCAATGTAGATCCAACTTTCTATTCACTCGTCGGATCCGGACGGTCCGGAGGGGACCACCATGGCTCCTCTCGAGACCTTACTAAGATATCGAGATTAGTAAGGTCTTGAGATAATGCCGAAATAAATGAGAACAATGCCAGTTTCCATTCTTTAGCATTTTGCTATTTTGAAAGCTTTAAAAAAAATTAAATTTCAAGCGCGTTTTAATTTTATAATTTTGGAGAAGAACTTTTATCTCTATGATATGAGTTATAGGTATTGTTTCACATCAATATGTTCTGCTTTATCACTCTTAAAATTAATGATATTTTGAATTTTTTTTTCATAAAAAAAAAGAAAGGGTGTATGGGTTTAGTCCCACATCGGGTATGTGAGTGTGGTGTGTGTTGTGTATATCGTTCATTCAACGATCCTAAAAGTCGGTTAACCTTTTGAGATTGGTGTGTGATTTGTGTGATTACACTTTCATCAAATAAAAAAAAAAAAAAAACATTAATGCTATTTGAAAGGGTCAGTTTCAGAAAACATAATATTTACGAGGGAAAAGGAATTGCCAGCCTCATAGACATGGCTGGCTGCTAGCCACAATGAAAACCTGTATTAGGTCCTAAATGTCTGTCACTGTTAGAATATAATTAGTCCCAAAATTTTGTTCCAATGCCTTTTAGTTTCTAAACTTGTTTCTCAATAAATAGTCACAAAATCTTGTTAAACATCTCTTTAGGTCCTAGTGTCCTACATTATCATTAATTTGCCAGCATTAACTCGCCTCATGCCAACTCACTTCTATGTTAATATAACATCTAACTCAGAGTCCCAAGGAAAATCGGCCGACAGTGTTAGTCTATGTCAAAATATTCTCTCCGTTAACTTAGTTGTGGAGGTATTGTTACATCATATACCGGTTGTTGGGCACGGCGTGTACCTGCACTAGACACAACTCAGTGTCAAAAGACCGGCACACCCTCTTAGAAAAACGAAAAGGATCAAGGGTTCGTCCATCTCCCATATATATATATTTGTCAATATAAATTTCAATCTTATTCTATTTTCCAGTATATATAAAGATGGGTCGGCATTCTCCGTGGAGGAATGTGATCCTTGCATATATGAGGGTCAATGAGAACGTACATGTTGACATCATGGGGGGTAGGGCGATCATTTCGCCCTCCTCTGTGTGTGAGCGTGGGAGATACATTCTCCCACAAAGAACTTTTCTCCTGTAAAGATATAAAGCTTTTAACATTGTTTTGAAATTCAATTCTTACAACTTCCAAACAACTTTCATTCAACCCTTGAAAGTACAAATAGTGTGTAGCTCAAGAAGGTCTGGTTCATGACAAAGATGATCTCTATCATTTAAAACCTGTGACTCGATGACAGGTCATGATCAATCATGAGATGCATCAAGATAGAGATTACTTGTTCAATACAACAACAATAATTCAACCTTTTCCCAATTAAATGGGATTGGCAACATGGATCTTTGTCCTCCACTCAACTGTATTTAAAGTCATACCTAAGTTATACACCATCTGTCCTCATCACTTCTTCCATTGATTACTTTTTCAATAATAGTTATAATGAAAAAGAACACTACCTGGTTGTGTATGTGGCCCTCGCACCCAGACATAAGAGCATGTGAAATTATCATCCCACCCTCGTAAAATACAAAAAATCTCTTCTATGTTGGTTCCCCTACACGCTCTCATTGTCCCCCCATGCTGATGCAGGGGCCACATGACTAGGCAACTATCTCTTACCCTAATAACTACAACCAGTTCGGTAGGCAAAATATTGATTTTCATTATATATAGTTATGGGAAGCAGTTTTCTGTACGGGAGTTTGGCCTACGCCAGCACTCTCATGTGTCTATCTCTCTCCTCCTTAAAACAAAGGGGTAGAGGTATTTTTTCACATGGTGAGGAGAGAGATAGACTCATGGGAGTGCTGGCGTAGGCCACACTCTTGGACAGAGATCTTTTTCCCTATAATTATATATGCTTAAGGAGAGGGTTTTCTACTAGGCAGTGTGGTCCTTGTGCCAGGGTGCGAGTGCATCAACATGGATGAAATTTTTATATTTCACGAGGGCACAATGGTCATTTCGCATTGGACTATGTGTGGCATGGAAGCCACATTGCCACACAATGTTCTTTTTAATTCCATATGTTTATTTGAATCTAAAATGACCAGATGTACAATATATAGCAAAGAGCCCCAATATTTCATACCTCAAAATTACATGAGATAATTTTTGTTTTTAAAAATAATTTTATGAGTTGAGATCTTCTTCCCACATGGTAATCTTCCCATTAAATCTCACAGCATCAATTGGGTGTGAGACCCATCTTTAGAGTACGGGATTCAAATTCATGGACGGTGTGAGATCCAATGGGGAGGTTACCATGCCATTTTTTAACACAAAGAGAGCCTAATTAGGCTATGTTTGATTGTCAAGAAAAGAAAAAAAAGAAAAAAAAAATCATAATAAGACAAAATTTATGATGATATAATGATTGATTTATATGTCCATCTCTCTTCTCAAATTCCAAAAAAAGATTGAAATTTTTTTTTTTTTTTTTTTCTGTTTTTCACCTTCTTAGAAACCAAACATACCCTTAGAGGATTGAGAATCGGACCAGAAAACAAGGACAAGTTGAAAGTTGGACGGTTTGTATGCTTACACAGTAATCCAAGTTTATGGGTGACAAGCCACCTATGCAGTCTCACACAAGCAGAGGTGAAATGACCGCCCTATCTCACTCGGGCAGAGTGTTTAGACAGTGGATAAGACGATCATTTTGCCCCTACCTATGTGAGGCAGTATGCCGGTCATACGGGCATACGACAGCAGAGGATCCAAATTGACCTATAATCAAAGGACTTGGATCTTGTACAACTCTGGCGGGAGCTGCATTGTGTTGGTCAAACAATGGTCCAGGGATCAAACCATGGTTCCCTAGGGAGACCAAGATATTTATCTTTAGGGTTTTGCACGCCCTGGGTTAGCCCATGGTGTCCCATGGGTGTCCCATTTTAATTTTAGGGTTTCCCATGGTCGCCCATGGGAACCCTGGTGCATCCCTATTAGGGTTTTTCCTTCTCTATTGCATTCCATAAAATTAATTATCACAATAGGGACGGAGAAACTCGTCTCTAGTCCATCACATGGCAAGAGGGATCCATCCCATACTCGAATGCGCAGCGGAAAATAATCGATTCGAGTTTCTTTCGCATCCCATAAATATTAATAATCAATGAACAGAAGGAATTAATAAAGAACTGCTAACCTGGTGAGCCTCAAGTGTTGCTCCTCCAATAGACAGTGGTTCTTCCTCCAATGAGCGCTCTAAGCAAACAGATCTAAACCTCCAATGGTGCTACCAAGGTTCTACACGCTAATCCCAGATGCCCTCAAACTCCTCAGCACAGATCTAGGGTTTCACAAACCCTAACTCTCAAACACAGGTGAGAGAAGCAAGAAGAAGAAGAGAGATCACAAGAGGGAGAGAGAGAAACCAAAAACGCAGGAGAGAGAGTGTTTGCTCCAAAAACGTGGAGAGCTTCCTTTTTTTTTTACGTATTTTTGGTCCCCTATTTATAATAATAGGGTTTAATTAAATCCTAGATAGATTTAATAGAGCCTTAGTGAGAGTCTGACTCTCTCTCTCTCAGTCTGACAGTTCTGTTTAAACTCAAAGTGCTACACAAGTGAAGAAGCAGAATCTAATAGGGAAAGTATTGATTAGATTCTTTATTTAATTATTAATGGATAATTATAATTAGCACCAAATCCATTAATTAAATAAAGAACCAATTAAATTAGCAAATTCCAAATAACTCCCTATATGATAACAATTTATAATATACAACCCCCCCACTAATCAACACCATTATTATGGAATCTAGGGCATGCACACATGTACTGCCAAACCCCAATCCATAGTACATGTCCATATAAGAGCGTCTGTGCATCCGATCGGATCCCACAAAACTCGATAAAACACTTTATTTGAAATAACTATAAATAATGTATCATTTTATGTAAAATAAATTTTGCAAAACCATTTCCAAAATGGTACTGGATCCAGATTCTGATCCGACCATGCATGAGCAGTCTCTATCTTGGTGTTCCCCAATCGGGCGTGGTGACCGTGTTGGATAACTCCTTCACTCACAAAATGTTCACGTATTCCCCGAACACCGGCTTTGACTCGCTTGAGTCTCGTCATTGATGAACCAAAGAATGCGATCACACTTTGCAGGTGTGGGTTCCCTCAGTGCAGGGTGTCGGTGACACATGTCTATCCCTTCCTACATCGACAGATAATACATGAGGGAATCGACAAAGTAGATTCTTCGCCAATGCACACATCAAACATGTGAGCACTCGCATTCGTATCCTGACATCACATGTCTAGGCATACCCAATGCGACGACCATATGATAAGGGTGTCCAGCCCAAACCCTAGTCGTGACTACCATTTTAAGTATAATTTACGGACACATAATGCTCAAAAAATTTATATCGTATGTGACAATATTAAACTAAAATGTATAAATGTTCAATACAAAGGTGAACCGGGTTGATCCGGATCAAATCGGGTTTGATGGACACACACTTATCCAACACACTGTGCAGCTCAAAAAATCACCCCAAATACAGGGGGAGGTGATCATTTCACATGTGGGGCCCAGGTAGGACCCACCTATGAAATAACCACCTTACCCCTATTTTTTCTATAACAGGTGCAGCTCCCGCCACGGCTGCATAAGATCGTTTTCCATAATCAAAGTTCTCCTCAAGACTCAAGAGACGATCAACTTGGACTGCCTTAATTAGAACCTTTATTAGAAAATCGATTTCTTTTTAAAGGTAACAAGAAAACCCATTTAGTACATCTTATTCCCTTTCATGGGAATATTATAGTAAACCCACCAGTGGCATATATGTACTGCAGCAATCTTCTCTCCCTCCCTCCCCTCATAAATGCTATTCACAACTAAAATGATGGAAATTTAATGAACATCACCAACTTACTCATGCACTGACCGATGGGGTCTTCAAGTATATGCTTTGGGAATTGCATATCTTATCCACTGCTAACCCATTCCCCCTCTCATGGGCTGTTCTTGGTTGGACCTTTATCCCCCTGACGTTTGCTGATTGGTACGATTGTCCGGTTTCTCTTATAGGGGGCTGAAATGACCATTTCACCTCCTGACCAAACACATTGCCTGAGTGGAGTCCATCCCCTTTTATTAGAGGCACTTGAGAACCGTACCGAACAGGGAAACCGTAGGTGATAAAAATTCGTTCTTGGTATTGTCGTGTGGTTGAGAATAACCTTCTTATGATTCTTAGTTGGCTTTTATAAAAAAAATAATAATAATAAAAAAATAAAAATAAAAATAAAAAACCAAAATGAATAAGCATGTCCAAGGATCTTTCCTTGGGGGGTATTGTAAGGAGATGGAGTTGTTTTAAGGGTAAAACTGTCATATCAATATCAATTTCTTGGTGAGGGCTCAGTGCAACTTGGCTATATTATATCCAAGCATATGGCTATGTGTGGCTTATGGGACTGACACATACCACCTTCTATTTTCCAGTCTTATATTTTATGGTAGTACAGACATACACAAGGCATTCTTTTGGAGATCAGTGACCTTTCACTTGCTTGAGCTCCCTTGACACTGAGTTAGGGGTATCAATTCTAGGCCCGGACCGGTCTATTTACTAAATGTGTCGGGCTTGAGTCTGACACGTTTAGTAATCGGGTGTTCCCGGTGTAGGGTCCTAGCCTGTCGGGCGTTCGATCAGACCAACTGAATGCTACCCCGACCGAGCCTAAACCGACTTATTTGTTGGTTTTGAAACATTATGATCAATCAAGTTTTAACCTAATAAGGGTCTTGAAAAATTTTAGCTCTTGGTTGATGAATTAGGTTACTAATACACACATATGTGTTATAATATGGTCTCACTCTCATATCAAAACTGATGCAATAGCTTAATCCCATTTAGCATGAGTAAACCCAGAAGACGTTGGACTTTGATTGAATGCACATGAAGAATGGGGAGTTCATTGCTGACACAACCTTGTAGTGACACCTACATGGAATGGATGAGGGATGTTCAAGGGAAACTTGTACACAAGAGTAGCAGAGGGATTTGGGGCCCTTAGGAGGTGAGGGACCAGGATCCTCTGCAGTACCGGCGGGGCGGCAGTGCACATCCGACGACACAGCAGAGGCCAGGTGGCACACATGGCACACAAGGCCTCTGCTGTGCATTCGGTTGTGTACTACCGCCCCACCGATATTGTAGAGGATTTTAATACGGAGGTGAGGCTTTACAAAGGTCTTCCACATCCCTACGAATTTCACAGACTTAGAGGGCTTTGGATGAATCTTGTTCTAGAATAAATGAAAATTCCTCTCCTTCCATAGCTGGGAAATAGTACAACAAAAAGCTAATTTAGCTAAACCACCAATAGAGTCACCATGGAATATCTTGCTTATCAAAACCACTTCTCGAAGAATTGCACTTCCCTCCTTTCTAGAGGGAGAGCAGAGCTTACAAATATCCTCTCAAATAGAAGCAGTGAATGGACACCCAAAGAAGAAGTGATCTCTACTCTCAAGTCCCACCCAACAGAAACAACAAAATGGTGAGACCAAATTAATTAGTTTCTTGAGCTGGTCTTTGCGGGGAGAGTGTCAACCATGCATTGCCACGCTAAAAACTCTTGTCGAGGGATGCATGACTGAAACCATACGGCCAGACCCCAATCAACCTTCAACTTAAGGTTTCTAAGCAATTTCCAAGCTGACTTGGTAGAGAAGGTCCTAGATGGATGGGCGGTCCACCTAATAGAATTTGGAGACATAAAATCTGACCGAATGATGTGTCCCAACTGATCTCGAATAAGGCAAAGATCCACCGATGATGAAAGGCCAGGATTGATCGAATTAAGACATAACAATCGGAACTAGCATCATAACGAATATGATCTCCAAATCTTAAGTATCAAAATCCCCTCTGGATGCCAAGGATCCAACCAAAGTCTCGTACTTATCTTAAGAAAATTGGGAGGCAAACCAACATGGGGTTCATCCTCTCATTCATAGTAGATGTAAAAAGAAGAATCTAATTATTAGCATGATGGAAATGCCTACATCATTGAGCTCTTAGCCCATACCTTGACTTGGATATAGAAAACTCAAAAGTAAATATATAGAGTTTGACACGGACTCAGGGTCCGACTCGGGGGCCTTCTTTCCATATAAGTAGAATTCAAAAGCTACCATGGATTTTGATTTTTATCTACACATCATCCGTCACATTCTCACAAAAGGGCTATCAATGCCTAGATCATAGATCATCCTCAAGCCTAGCTGGATCCTCTCCAATGACATTTAACCAACAAAATTGATCTCCCATCATCAATGGGTTGAGGGGACCATCTCTGGGGGACCACACCCCATGGATGGGGGGAGATCGATTTTGGCGGTTAAATGTCATTCGAGAGGATCTGGATTCGTCATCCCCAAACTTTGGCTAGTCTTGATGGGGCTCTATTAAGAGGCTGGTTTGTTTAAAATATTATTATATTTTATAAAAGGTATGTTAGAGGGTTGAGTCTTTTCCTAATAGATACCTAAATAGCTAATGGGTGTGCCTATTATAATTGAAGTCTTGTTTGAATGGCTAGTAAACAAGCCTTGTGGGAAAAGACACATATTTCTCCGGTTTGTATGAGGGTAATTTCGGTGACAATACAAACTGTCATACAAAACAGATAAGTCTTATACTTCTGCCCATATTGTTATTTTTCTAACATGGCTCAGATTCTCGAGAACCAGTCTCTTACTAGCCTGAATGGAATTCAAGAGTGAGACCCATCTCTCTTGGATTCCATCTGTGCGACACAAGCCATATGAGAGTTGTTCTCATACGAGAACCTGATTTGTAGTCCCTATTAAGATAGAGTGTTAAAGCTCTATCCAATCTAATTTATCTTGCAAAGAATATTTTGAAGCCTTGCATTGAGAAGTGAGACCTTGATCACTCAAGACTAGGGGTATAAACGGATCAGATTCGGCTTGGATTTATTACTATCCGAATTCGAATCCGATTACTGAATGGCATATCTGAATTCGATCCAATATCCGACAAATTATTAAACACTACTATCCGAATTTGAATCCGATAGTTTATCGGATATTCAGATATTATCTGATCCGATAAACCAAAATTCCATCTTTTCTCTTATGGTACGACTTCCATTTTTTTTAGTTATGTTCTACTATCATCAGAATCAGTACACATTTATGACATTAAAAAGTCACAAATCTTGCAAAGGTTGCTTGGAAGGGTGACTCTAGCTGGTTTTTTATAATCTTCCATTCTTATTCAAATCTACTCACCACGCGATGTGGGATTAAAATGGTTTCTTAAGAGCAAAAATGTAGTTATCCACACAATATGTAAATGGAAAGTTAAACGGATCGGATATCCTATCAGAAATGGGGAACTATCTGAATTCGCATCCGATTAGTTATCGAACGGATACAGATAATTTCCAAATAGATATAGATAGTAATTTTTCGAATACGGATAGCCCTACACGGATTCAAACATAGATCCGATTCAGATTTTCGACTATCCATTTACAGCCCTACTCAAGACCAGATAAAACCCTAGTTTTGATAAATAAAAAAAAAACATATCCTTTCATGACTCATGAGAGAGTTGAGGAGTTGTGGGTGATCCGACCAAAATCGACCGGTCCGATCCGATACCTCAAACCATGCTCAGGAGATACAAATCTTTTCCTTTAGAGCCCCACATCTATACCCGTATTAAATGTAGGCACGTTTATCCATTAAACTACTCAACTACTTCCCCCCCAAGTGGCCTCAAACTTTAAATATAAATCTCCAATGTCCTTTCTCCTTCAAGCTTCTCATCTGCAATATTCATGGGAACCCTTTACAAAGAACCTCCTTCTATCATTCAAGACCTAAAGGTCACTCTACAGTATTCTTCAATAGTCTTTCCCTTAGAAGAAATTGAGAGAAGGTCTATGTTTCTATCAAATATAGACCAAGTTCTTAATTTCAATGTAGAGACTATCCACTTTTTTCCGGCCAACCCTGATTTACCGCCGGAAATTGTTGCCGAGAAAATCAAAACTGCCCTTAGGAAAGTACTAGTGCCATATGATTTTTTGGCCGGAAGGTTGATGTTGAATCCTCAGAAGGGTCGGTTAGAGATTGACTGCAATGCTGCCGGAGTCGGCTTCGCCGTCGCTACAAGTGAAGTGTCACTGGATGAGATTGGGGACTTGGTTTATCCTAACCCAGCTTTTATGCAACTGATCATGAGGAATCCAGACAATTTAGATCCAGATAACCAGCTACTTTGTTTTGTTCAGGTACACATGGAGTTTATTTTCAAAATTTTTCTTTTCTTGTCTTGGCTTCCAAACATAGCCTTCAGAGTAAGTTTCTACAAGTGAGAAATAGCTTGTTCACACACACACACACACACACAAGAGAGAGAGAGGTTGGGGGATGAAATTTTCATGTTATACGGATTCGCAGCCAAAGAAATGGAATAATTAACTTCTTCTTGGGTTCAAAAATACCCTAATAGGATTCACAAGATTTTAGTATTTTTGTCCAAAATATTCTTATGAGACTCTATTTCTTTAACTGCGACTACGGGTAGTAGCAAATTTTTTTTTTTTCGGTGTTAGACATGTTTTGAAATGAAAAAGACCACCACTTTTTCTGTCACTTATTGAGAGTAAAATTGAGAGAATTTTATTTTTAATTTTTTGAGAAAATAAATCTTTCTTTTGTTTATTTAATTTAGGGTCTCAGCAATTATGTGAAAAACTATCAAAACATGCAATTGTGGAGTAAAGGAAGGAAAATCAAATCAAGAGAGATGATTAGAGAAGTACTGTTCTGTAAGCGAAAAATTAATATTTTTTTTCTTTGTTTCTTTTATCCAGAATATCAAACTTTTCAAAAGAAAAAACTTGAGAAGTATCTTTTCCCTTTTTTTGTCATTCTATTTTCTGTTTAGCAGGTTTTTGAAGGACAAAATATAGGAAAGAAATTTTCCTGTTGTGCCTTACGTGGGGTTTTTCTATTTAACTAAAAAATTGAAAAAGAATTTGGACTAATCGAATTCATAAATAAATTTTTTTTTGTAGGGAGAGGGATGGATATGCTAGCGGTATACCGTAAGTTAGCACCCTATGTGTCTATCTCTCTCTTTCTCCCTTTTAGGGGTAAGGAAGTTCTTTCAAAAGGGAGGGTGGAGGGTGGAGGGTGGAGGGTGGAGGGTGGGGGGAGGGGGGAGGGGGGAGAGAGATAGACACAATAGCTAGGATGCTAGATTACGGTATACCGCTAGCATACCCAGCCGTTTTCCTTTTATTTTATGATAAATTATAGTGGTTTGATAACTGTGTTTTATTTCAACTTTAATAGTGGTTGACATAACAGGTTCCACATGATAATGACCTTATGGTTCATCTCCAAACAAGTAGCCAAGTAAGGGAATTGAAGTGCCATATAGAATGAGTCCCATATCAATAAGTACACTACTCATCATCAGTAAATCATCAATAGGAAAATTATTCTCTCAGGTTCTCTGCTCGGCACAGCTTCCTAGTGCCTCGAATAAGAGGGGGTAGAGCCCACCCGGGCAGTGTGTTTGGGCAGGAGGTAAGGTGGTCATTTGGAAAATTATCCTCTCCAATTCCCTATAGCCCCGTAGTGCGGCAGTGCTAGTGTGGATGCCCAACATGTGGTAGCTCAAACATCCAACGGTCTGCGCTTATTGACTATGTTGAGCTCACACCGTTGGATGTCCGAGCTGCCATGTGTCAAACATCCACACTAGCACTACCGAGGTATAGGAAATTGGAGAGGATAACAATCCGTGGTGATTTTCGCTCACTATGAGAAGAACCGTACGAATTGTACCGGGCAGAGAACTTGAGAGGATAAAGATTTTCATCAATAGCCATTGGTTAAAAAACCTTGCAATGAGAAAATGGGGACCCTGATCCTCTATTACCGAGTTGCTTGGTAGGACCCTACTATCAAGACACAGCAAGGCGATAAATGACTATCTTACCCCTGCCTGAATGTCTTGTCCAAATGGGGATAAGGCGGTCATATACTGCCTTATTGTGTCTTGGCAGTAGGGCAGCAGTAGGGTCTTGTCGGACAGCTCGGCAGTAGAAGCTCCAAATTGAAGAAAATAGATCCTTTGAACGTAAGTGTTAGGTGTCAAACGCATGTTCCACTTCTTACCATTTAAGTGTTAGATAGGGATAGGTGATGACACCTCACATCTACGTCTTAGTCAAAACTGTTTGGTTTCTCTTCATTAATTTAATTTAATGCTCGTGATGGGTAGGTGAGGTAAGGAGAAGCTACACCTTGCAATTGTCACCACACCATCCAAGGTGTTAATTATATCCATTCTTAATTTGCAAAATGATATCCCCTACAGTTTAAATTCTAGAATGTGCCCCAAGCAAGGGGAGACCCTTTTAGATTTTGGGTTCATCAATCCCAAATTGGATAGAGTTGGGTTTTCAAAGACTTTGCCTAGCTCATTCTACTTGCAGCTTAACCTTTCTTTTTTTTTTTTTTTTTTTTGTATTTGACCTGATCTGATCGAGTTAATTAACTGTGATTATGTTTCAAAAGCTTCATTTTTGTTTGGGGGTATATTCTGTCATTTGCAATAGTGAGGTGATTCTGAAGGGCCATTAAGAGATTGTAGTTAGGGGTCGAACCTGAGGTTCCTTAGGAATCGACTCACCTTGTGTGTTAATCTTTATTATTGGGGGCCAATGATGAACTGGCTGATCTATGTATGGTTCTGCCTCTGCCTAATAAAAATCTTTTAGGGCTATATGAGTATTTATGTAAAGGGGGACTGTTCTCTGTGGGAGAGTGTGGCCCCTACGTGTGCAGGTGCGGGGGGCCAATTAGAGTGTGATGGTAAGCATCATGAGAGGGGGGGGAGAGGTGGTGGGATTTCTGCCTTTTATGGGGGGTGGAGTGGGCATTTCGCCTCCACTGAGTACACTCCCCCACAGGGAACTTTTTTCCTTATGTAAATTACCAGTATAAGGTTTTACTATAGCGAGGATTCTTTCTCTGTAATCAATCTGAGAGACGTGTGAGACTAGTATCTGGAACCCTATTCTCCATTGATAGTGAAACAAATCTCATATCTCACCATAAACATTGACAATCTTACTAAACCTCGTAAATCTTTGTGTGCATTTGTGATTATTTATTTATCATTTCCATTCTACTTTTCTACATGGTTCTCAAATTTTTTTTTTTTTTTTGCATTAAATAGTGAATGTGTATGCAACTAATGGGGATATGGGTTTTGTTTTGGTAGGTAACATTATTCAAGTGTGGCAGTTTCACCTTGGGTATATCTACCAATCATGTAACATTCGATGGAATCAGCTTCAAACACTTCTTAGACAATCTTGCTTCCCTTGCTGGTGACAAACCCTTAGCTGTCACACCTTGCAATAATCGTCAACTCCTAGCAGCTAGATCTCCTCCATGTGTCATGTTCCCTCATCCTGAGCTAGTAAACTTTGAAATCCCTCCTGCAACAACACTATTTGAAGCTAAACCAGAAGACCTTGAGTTCAATATTTTCAGGCTTAGTTCCAAAAACATTTCAGACTTAAAGGAGAAAGCAAAGCTTGGGTTAAACAAAAATGGCAGCAACACCCGTATCATGAGTAGCTTCAATGTTGTCACAGCCCATGTATGGCGTTGCAAGGCCCTTTCAGGAGACATAAAAGGAAACCAAGAGAAAACTTCAACTCTCCTTTATGCAGTTGATATTAGGGCAAGACTTTGTCCACCACTCCCTTCATCTTACACTGGAAATAGTGTTTTAGCTGCATATGCTTGCACGAAAATCGGCGAAATCGAAAATGCTTCATTCTCCTACTTAGTAGAGATGGTATCAGAAGGAGCTACAAGAATGACTGATGAGTATATTAGGTCTGCAATTGATTGTGGTGAAATGAGCAAGAGGTTCCCACATGGTGATCTTCTCATATCTTCATGGTGGAAATTAGGGTTTTCTAATGTGGATTACCCTTGGGGAAGACCTAAGTACAGTTGTCCTGTGGTACGCCATAGGAAGAACATTATAGTGTTCTTCCCAGATATTGAAGGAGCTAGCTTTGATAATGGAGTTAACATTTTAGTGGCTCTTCCTTTCAAGGAAATGGAGAAGTTCCAAGCCCTCTTCAATAACTCCCCTGCATAACTTTTTTTTTTTTCTTTCTCTCTTTTGTGTCCAAGTCTAAGGGATATTTTTTATAAGATGGTTTCTATGGACTAAGAAGTACAAATACAACAAGGGTTGGAAGGGTCAAGTTGGCCTGGATTGTGTGTGTGTGTGTGTATATATATATGGAGATTGTAATATGTGAGAAGTAATAGAATATCTTTTAATATAGATAAAGATATCTTGAGGGTGGGCTTTGGTACAAGGGTAAAGGTTGCTCCATCAAGATCAAGTAGTCACGGGTTCGAGTGTAGTAACAGCCTCTCTACGAAAGCAGGAGTAAGGTTGCATACATTATGACCCTCCGATGTGTCTCACAGATCTCTCGTAGCTTTTTTTTTATTTATTATTTCTCTTGGGTGAACGAGTGGCATGTTGTCCTCGCCAATTTGTTTTAGGATTGAGTCCCCTTTCTAAGCCTTAGCTTTCTTTGCTTTTAGTCTGTCTTCAGGCTTGTTTGCCTCCTTTTTAACCTTCAATAAAAAATTTTATTAAAAAAAAAAAAAAAAAAAGGGTTGCATACATTATGACCCTCCTCAGGCCTTGCAGTGACAAAAACTTTGTGCACTGGGTACGTCCTTTTATAAATAAAGATTTCTTGTTATATTTTTGTCTATCTTTAGTTCTTTTGATTATTTATCTCTGTTATGAAGCTTGTTTTCCTCTTTTTATTTTGCTTTATAGAGGATTTAACTTTAGTTTGGGTCTCTCTTGGTTACAAATTCTATAATGCAATGTTAATAATTGAATCTCTATGGGCTGGGCTTTCTCTGGTTATAGACCCATAGGCCCATTTGATATTGAGCAACATATTGGAAGGCCCACATAGTAAGGGAAGAAAAGGTTTATCAGAGAGAGAGACACCTAAATGGTAAAGCCCATTTAAAAGCATTTAATGACCTTAATAGGAATATATACCTTATTTTAAAATTTTTAGAAATCTGAGTTAAATCTGTCCGATAACAATTTTGCAATTAACAAACCTTACTGAAGGACTTTTGAAAATCAAAGATACATAGATGTCCTTTGTCAGTGGTTGTCCAGTGATGGAAGAGTATGTCCACTAGACCTACTAGGAATTTTTATCACCTCAAGTGCACCAAAAAGGTACATATGACGGTGCACCTTAAAGTGATTTTGTTTAAAACACTCTTCCAATTGCATGTGCATCGTTAGATGTACCTTTTTGGTACACTTGTGGGTGTACTTTACTTGAGGAGTTGAGGGGATAAAGGTCCGACCTAGTAGACGTCTGCCTAATTAAGCCAACACCCGAAGTAGTGTATCAATGTATGTCGTACTTAAATGTGGTCTTTGAGTCAGGTGACATCCGCTAATTTTAGTAAAGGTTCACTTACATCAGAGATTTATGACAATTATAAAACAAAGAATCTAGGATCCACCTTCGGCATGACTATCAACAAATCTCAAAACTAAAAGCTACCTAGAGAACTGAAACCTAGGTCTACTCAAAGAATCTTTTTGAAGTTCCTCTGGCATATGAGAAGAAAAACTCAGATTATTCATTGAATAACCTGTTTTTTACAGTTTTCTTCGCTAGATAATCTGCAATGCAATGCAAAATTTTCCACTGAATAGGGGAAATAAATTGTTGAAGAGAACTCTAAGTTTGATTGACAAAACAAGAGATTGAATTTATTTGAACCAGATCATAACCGAAGCCGAATCACATTCAATCCATAGCTTATCAAGATTTAATTCCTTGGCTTTGAGAAGCCTTCACATGAGAGCAGTATACTCTGCTTCATATTTATTACACTGACCGAGGAAGATATAATAAGAATAAAGGACCGAACCTTCATGATCTTTGAAAATTCCCCCCCACACCCGTCCTGCCTGGATTTCCCAAAATACTTCCATTACAAGTTTATTTCAACCAACCCTTTTTCAGGTTTACACAAAAAAAACTTCCAAATTATAGGTGCTAGATGTGGCAGAACATAAATACCCGGCCAAGTCTTGTACCACCATGGGGAAGATATTTTTTTTGCAATTTTCCCTTTCCCTTCATGTCTTCTTAAGTTATTAGTTCAAGCCATAAATTATAGGGATAAGAACGAAACCAGCCAACCAAACCCCTGTTAATGAGTTCGGCATGGCTAGACATAGATAACAATTTTCCTTTCCATCCTAATAGTTTTCCTTTTATTTTATTCATAAGAGAATACAAAAAAAATCCTTTTTGACTCTTCCTTTAAAGATTTGAACACCCATGTATCTAGTTGGCAAATCACAACATGGAATCCCCAAGTTTATGGCAATCCAGGCTCTTCTAGACATAAATAACATACTATTTTCAAGATTAATATGTTGCCTAGAATAATCTTGATATTTAAAAAGAATTTCCTTCAAATAATTCACATACCTGGCCGAATCATTCATTAAAATAAAAACATCGTCAATGAAAAGAAGATGATTTGGAGCCTGCAAATCTTTGGACCTGGTAGAGCCTTTATCTTTCCCTGAGATAGCAGATGGTTCAAACCCCTACAAAGGATCTCCTCAACTAAGATAAACAATAATGGGGATAGAGGATCTCCCTACCGCAATCCTCGAAGCACAGGAAAAAAGTTCCACTGGACCATAATTAAATAGAATGGATTTATCTTAGTAGAAATGAACATATATATGATGCATCCACTCCACCAATGTATCATTGAACTCAAAGCTCCTGAAGACCATGAAATAGAAAATCCCAGGACAACGTGTGATAAATCTTCTAAATATAAAGTTTCATACCAATCCCACTCCCTCTAATAGATTTATGCATTAAATTCGCCATCTCTGAAGCCAAACTAATATTCGAAGAAATTATTTTGCCTTTCCGAAACGTTTCCTACTCCTTAGAAATCATATGGGCAAAAATAGGGTGACAATCTTAGAGCCATAATCTTCAAAAGAATTTACAAAGAAATTCCCCATGCATATCGGCCGAAACCTATTCAAGGAACAAACCCCCCAACCTTTAGGATTAAA
Source organism: Telopea speciosissima (assembly GCF_018873765.1). Classification (NCBI taxonomy): domain Eukaryota; kingdom Viridiplantae; phylum Streptophyta; class Magnoliopsida; order Proteales; family Proteaceae; genus Telopea; species Telopea speciosissima. Next base: position 61,654,533 of record NC_057923.1, read on the forward strand.
GAAATGAAGTTATTATTACCTCCCTTCAGAATGCCACCTCAACTAATTCTTCACTACTTTACACACATCGAAATCCACAACTCCCCAACACCGTCTAAAAAAGACCCCATAAAGCCATATGGACCGGGAGAGTTATCTGGGTCCAAATCCCAAACTACCACCTTAATTTCATCGTTTGAAGGAATCACCTCCAATCCCAAAATATTCACCTCATCTATAATGAACGGGATGAAATCAAGCGACTCATAATGATCAACCAAGAGAACAGTCTTGTGAACGTTCTCAAAAAATTCCACCACATGTGCCACCATTTTTGGTTGAGCTCAAAGAAGACGTATTAGATGTACTTGACGTCAAGTACGGGCAGACAAATTAAGAGGATAAAAATTCAAAGAGGACCCATCGTCCTTCACTAGATACCTGATCATACCTCTGGCTCACCGAATCTTTGTCGACTGGTGAAAAAACTTTGAGTTCCTATCACCACTCTTTAATCATTTTACTCTCAATTTTTCTGCCCAAAACTTCTCATGACGATTTAGCGCTTTCAAATACAAAGTCTTAGCAGATGCTTCCTTGTCAAAAAGGTCATCATTCAAATTGGCAGCCTTGATAATTTCTAGAATTTCTTCTAGAGAAGTTTTAGCTTCATTAAGCGCCACATCTGGTCATGCATTCTCAGTCTTTGAAAGATAAAAGATGACAGAATAAGTTTTTTTTTTACATGGCAAAATAAGTTGCTTCAGTTGGAAAATTTTAACTATGATTTAGTTGCCTACATTTCCCCTAAAAATATTAGTAATTCCCCTAACAAGTCTTTGCTTTACCCCCAAATAATCTCGTGAGTGTTGTTTCTCTCCTCCTTGTGAGTGCTTGTTTCTTTCCTCCTCGTGAGTGAATCACCATGACCATGGATAATCATTCATATGAAGAAGAAAGTGAATACGATAAAAACAAAGACGGAGACGATGGTGGAGATGAAGACGAAAACGGAAATGAAGACGAGAACGTGGTAGGGAACGAATTTGCGGACAACGCTGTAGTAGTAGTTTTGACATGGAATGTTCAAGGCGAGGTGGAGGTTTCTAAGATGGAAGTAGCTACAGTTTGAGATTTCAAATTCATTGATATATAGATACAATTTCATGACGTTTCTAGTGAGTTGCTATCTCTCAAAATTGCACTCCGCTAAGCACTCAAAGTTGGACTCCCCAACATGGCAATGTTGGTGCAAGGTTTTCAAGTGGGTACGCGAATGCATTATCTCAAATGCAAATGTGGTTGGCTTGGCTATGAAGACCAAATCTCACCATCATCAACCAACACCTTTAACTATGACTCATTTATGCTTGGTTTTGTTATTGAGTTCTTGCAGTTTGGAGAATGCAACTACTCTTTTGTATAAGAACTCTCGAACCGCAACCTCAACTGCGGCTGTTACGCCTCCATCAACCACAACCACCACTGCTGGAAAGGATGGTCGTCAACAGGGTGGCTCTTCAGTTTCTTTTTAGTCCATGTGGCAATCTTTCCTTAAAATCGGTTTTGGCTCTAAATGATAACGATCATCATCAATCGGTTACACCTCTAAACGCTCCTCAACTCCTACATGTGGTTAGCAATAACATCTCCACAATGACTGTAACTCCTCTTGGTAGTGAATGTTTTCAGTTTGAACCATTTATGGTGCTTATATATCATCAAGCGGTTATTCCTTAAATTCCTCAAAACGGACAACATATTCTTCTCCTCAATGGATACTTCCCTCTCCAATGAATGTCTTCAGTTTCACCCATCCATGACTCTTCAGTTTCTGAAAATCCACGTGGCAATTTCCTAATAATCATCATCAATTGGTTACACCTCTAAAGGCTCCTCAACCCTTACATGTGGTTAGCAGTAACGTCTCAACAACGACTGAAACTCCTAGCCGACAATGAATGTTTTCAGTTTCAACCATTTATCGGTAAGAGACGGTGGTCTGTATCAAGCTCCCAGCATTTACTATTTTCCAAAAAAAATAATATTTATATTGGTTAATACAACCCATAAGCCTTTAATCATATCTTACCATACAAGTACATGTACATCTTGGATTACCATTAACCGCCCAAAGTATATAATCCGACGGTTGAAATTAGTACTTAAAAAGATAACAACCTTTGTTGGCCTACATAAGGAAAGAAATTAAGGTGAGAAAATCCCTATGAAGTCTCTAAACATGAGAAAGTATCAGATTCTTTCATTAAATCATAGAATCATTGACAGCAAATTCCTGGTCCAATAATAGGATAAAAATGAACTGCAATTGGTGCCACCGTAGAACTACCATACATTTGAGGTGGTGTGCCAGCGTCCTTGATGGGAGGATGAGATTTTCATCCTTTCCATGTTGAAAGTAAAAATGTGGAAAAGAAACCTCAAGGCCGGGGTTAGCGCAGCTGGTTTGAAGGGTACATGAGACTCCCCCTTAGGAAGCGAGGTTTTATGATCAAATCTTCGCCGCAGCATAATTTCTTGCGGCCACCCGCCTGAGGGTCACTAAGGCCTAGAACTCCCGATTTGTGCATGGCGCAGGGGTCATGTACGAGCCCAGGGAGGATTTAGTCAGCCTAAAGTCGGATTACCCCTCCTATCTCCAAAAAAAAAAAGAAAAAAAAGTGTCGAAAATAGCAAGAAATGGAAACATGGTTAGTAATCTAGGGATCAGATTGGCATCGGTGGAGGCCGATCCTGAATATTGAATGATGCGATATCGATCCACTGACACGACCCGAGGGTAAAAATGTAATAAAAACCAATTTTTTTAATTAAAAAGCAAACACAATAATTTAAGGCGATTTAGATCGATTAAAAAAAAAAGGCGTACCCAGTATATAGGCTCCCGCCATTGTGGGATTGTTTGATAAGGGTCATAATGTACTCAGCCTTACCCTTGCTTTCGAACCTGAGATCACTTGATCACTACGGAGCAACAATACCGTGACCACTTGGTCACAATGGAGCAATCTTACGGTCTTACCCCTTCTTTTGCAAACAAGCAATCCAGATCGATATCGATCGAAACCAATCCTGATCCAATTTCCAATACCTTAAACCGTGAATGAAAAGGTTGATGAGAGCGCATCACACTCTTTTGAAACCCTCTTGCTCCCATGTTAACGGAAAAAAAACAAAAGCTCTACAGTGCCTTAATCTGGCGGTGCATTGAAGTGCGGGCTTAAAAGCTTGACACGTAGAAGTAACTTGTATCATTTCCTTATGTTAGGGGATTGAATTTCATCCTCCCATCGGTCATAATATGATTTTGATGTATAACCTCACCTCATCTGATACTCTCTCTCTCGCTCCGATATATCTGATATCTGTCTTGTGCTTGTGTCACATTAAGTCTTGCTGTTTCTGAAGAGGTACCATCTCCATCTCCATCTCTCTGAAAAGGTACGTTCCCTCTCTCTCTCTCTTTCTCTCTTTCTTTCTTTCTTTCTGTCTTATTATCTAACAAATTAAAGTTTGTATGAGTGCATGAGCAGGGTTTATAGGCGAGAGAGAGAGAGAGTCGGAAATGATGTTGAGAACGAAACGTGAACTCCAACACAATCATGAAACAATGAGTGACTCTGAGACAGAGCCCGACTATTTCAACTTCCATAATTACGAAAACGATTGTGAAGTTGCAGAGTTTACAACAACCTTGGAACTGGAACCCCCCAAATCTTATTCTCCGCCTTCACCATCTTCTTCTTCTTCTACTACTACTAATAATAATAATCTTCAGATTGTACCTTTCAACAAGAAGGGAAACAATCAACAACAACATAATAATCAAATCATCGTTCCCTTCTACCCATGTTTCTATGTTAATCCAGATGGGATTGCTTCTGTTAATCTTCCTCCACCACCACCACCACCACCACCACCACCACCACCACCACCACCACCGCAACGACGACGACTTGATCGTAGGAGAAGCGAAGAAATCAAGGCTTATATGGAGGAGAGGCCATCCTTTTGGTGGATAGAATCAAGGCCCCGTCCAAGTGGTACACATGCAGATAAGGTTTAAACTCTTGCCCGCAGTGCTATTGTTTTCATATGCTACTTACTTACATACATACATACATATATATAGTGATCCATCTCCTCATTGTTTTCCCAACCTCAGACTGACTATATTCAAGACCTTGAACATAAGCATCACAAGTAGGCACGCATGCATATCCAATCACTTTAATTTCTTCCAAGTGATGAATTAAAGTTCAAATTATTTTTCTTGAATGTAGAACTTTGTTTAAATTTTAATACTACATGTCCAAGGTGGGGGCTTGAGTCTAGTTTATTTTTTGTTTTTCGATCAGTTCTGTGTATAAAGTTGACCTTCTTCCCATTAAGAATATAGGGAGGAACCGGGGGAGAATCACCCAACTCCCGCTTTGATTCTTAAAAGTTATGTAAAGACTTTCCCGATCTAAAAAGACACCATTAGATCCAAAAACTCCCCTACCATTGATATCAAAAACGCACACTATCATCCACATTAGACTGTTTTAATTTTATCGATTCTTGATTGGTAATCAGATGTTAAGTATCCCTAGATTTGGTACATACAGTTTTTGTAGTTAGTTAATGATATTGGATTATTAATGAACATTCATAACAAAGCTTAGCGTTAATAGTCCCCTTCTATCAATAATTTCCTTTTGTATTAAGAATAAAATAATTGTCATCCGATATCGAACAAGAACCTGGTTTTATTTAGAATATATCTAGCATATGATCCTCTAGTTCTAATAAATTAGAGCTAATTTTTCATTGTTCAATATGTGAATGAACATTGTGAAATTGTTAAAACATTAATGGTCTGTTATGATAGATTTAATTCTCTAATAATTTACAATATAGGCGCCGCAAATATCGAGAGTATGAAGGAAGAAGAAATTAATGTGGTAAATATATTTGGTTTCTTCTTCTATAATGTAAATGAACTACTACTCTTTTAGGTATATTTGTTACTTTTATTAGCCCTATAGTTTTAATGTTGAATATTGGGATTAGAATATGAATAAGCGTTTATTAAAAATTTTAAATGTTAATTTTCCCCTTCCCTTGTAATGAAGTCCCTCCATGGAGTAAAGTAGTATAGAACTCGTTTAGGTAATCAAAATGTCACAACTTAGTTTCAATTCCTCAAATTCTAAAAATATCAAAATCAATAGATTCTTTTTAAAAATATTTGGAGGAATATCTTAGAGTCTAAGCTAAGAGATTTCATCGTGGTCCAATCTTGGAATCTCCTTTCCTTCTCATTCTCGATTGGCAGCCTCCTTCAGGTTGCCTCCTACAAGACTTTAAGGAAACTTCGAAGCGTCATGAAAAAATGATGATTTGAATAGCCATTATATCTGCATTGGATGGAGTTACGACGAAGATTTTCCACACACTACCTTCACTCCAAGGAATGAGCTAGAAACTTACTTTGTGGTTAACCATATGGTTCTTGTATTTTCTTTTCCTTTGCCTTTGTCTATGACTTTTGTGGTGCCTAGCTCTTAGTTTCTTTGTAATTTTGCTTGTCTCTTACCTATTGGCTTTGTGTGTGTGTGTGTGTGTTTTTTTTTTTTGGTTCTTTTAATAAATTATATTATTCACAAAATTTTTTTTATTATTTTTTTTATATAAAAAAAAATCAGAAATTTAACTTTTGGATCTAGTAAACTGATATAATATTTAAATTTATTCAATTTTCTTAAATCATTCCATTGTTGGAGTATAAAAAGACAAAGGTATCCTTGTCACTAGCTAGCCATCAAAATTGTTAGAAATACCAGTAGAAGTCTAGCTCTTATACCTTCTTTATAACTTAATTTTGAGTTGTTATTAGGGGGTATAATTGGCTAGTCTTTTCAAGCTTTGGATAGTCTGATGGTTGATAGAACAATTTTTTGTTGGATAAGATTTTTTTTCAGGGTTTTTTAATTTAGATGAACCATGCATGCATATATTTTTATTATTCTCTTTTAATTTACTATTGTTTCTCTCCTTCTTGTGTTAATCTTTTGACTGAAAAATTATGCAGTACTACTGGAATTATTTGGAGAGAACTTTTTACCGATCTTTAGTAGAAGTTGAAAGGTATGTAGAGACAGGTTTTGTCCCAAAATATGTGCCCAAGAAAAAGAAACCAAGACTGGAAGCCAAAAAATAAATGTGGTGAGTTTGATATGCTTGCATATATATACTTATATTGGTTAATCTCATACTTTAAATCCCAGCTTCTATTGCTTGGTAGGACTTGATATTACTTCTATTTCTAGCAGCTATTTGATTCATCTTGATGTCATACAAGGCTTGATGAGATATTTATAACCCAACCCAAATGAATTAATGTCCTTTGAGAGTGAAGATAAATCATACTTAATTTTGCTCATGAATTGTTTCAAATGATAAAATGGATTAAGAAAAACCATTGTCTTAGTTCTTCTGTCTTTTTTATTAAATCCCTACCCTACCAATACCTCCTTTTCAAATCTCATGTGGTTTATGAAAAGGTGACTCAAAGCTACTAGAGCAAAACAAAAACCTTAACAGATCATTGTCCATGATGCATGCTTCTATACTAGAAGGTCTAACCATGTTGGACATTATATATAATTCTTAAATTCCATGTCTACTACCAGACACCCTCTATATATATTCTTTCTTGCAGTAATAATTCACATGATACCCATCTTTTGTTTTCTCCAAAAACTATTTCTAAATTCTGTATGGTTCATAAGTGGACTGAGTTCAAGTATTACAATTGTTTACTTTGAAAGTGCATTTATGGAGAATGTAAGGAAAAGTTAGTTTCTTGTGCCATCACAATAGAATGGCTTAAGTAATAAGTACTTAGAAAGGGTTTTGGGGGAAAACAAAAGATGGGTATCATGTGAATTATTACACTGCAAGAAAGTATAGAGGGTGTCTGGGAGTTTAGAGACAGTAAAACCTGAAACTTGGCCTAGTTTCTTTGAAAGTGGAACATTGACAATGTATCCCTACAGAATACAAACCTCACAGGAAAGTTCCTAAAAAAGTGTTTTTACTAGTAATGGATGTAACTGAATCCTGGACAATGGTAAAAAGACATTCTTAGTGACTGAACCAGTTGAAACAAAACTTTCTCTCTCTCTCTCTCTCTCTCTCTCTCTCTCTCTCTCTCTCTCATGTATATCATTATCTTTCACTTATAGTAAAACTCAAAAAAGACAATGAACAATTTGGTATGCATTATAGGTGACCCTTCTATTGGTGTGATTCTAAGAGATGATACTGATCAGTCTCATATGTAATCTTTCTTGGTTCATTGGCAGGGAAACAAGCTTAGTGGCTGAAGGGTGGTAGATGTTAAAAGGCACTTACTTGGGTGTCTTGTCTTGTGTTGAAAGGCTAAGGTTTGAAGGCAACCTTGAACCTGTTTTTTAGGCAACCTTTCACTTCTTGAACTTTTTTTTAAAGTTGTGTTCTATTTTTTTTTTTTTTTTTTTAATGTCTTTAGTGTGTTTTCTTTGATGTTTAAGATGGGTCCAAGTGTATGAACCAGATGTGTGTTAAACACACATATTAAAGATAAAGAAGTAACATTTTAGTTCACTTCCCCTCTTCCCTTCTGGTATTAGAGCTTAGTTGGAAGGAAATAGCTAGAGTGAAGAAAAACAAAGGGAAACAAATACTATACTGGAGAAATCATCACTGCCACAACAAATACCACAAGTTTGTTTGAGCATACAACCTTCTAGCTATTCTAATATTTGCTGAAGAAAACTATGATTTCTAGAGCATCAAGATGAAAACCCTATTTCGATCTCAACAAGTATGGGATTTGGTTGAATCCGGGTATGTCGAACCCGAATCAACAACAACTAAGATATGGATTCAAAGAATTGATGCTGAGGCAATTGCCTACATTTCTCGTTTCAACAATGAAGAGGACATGGTGAATGATCGTTATCCTCTCAACCCTATTTATTGGCCGTGATTCGGCATTACTTGTGGATTGAATGCGACTCCAGTGCGGTGGTATATATATATGTGTAATGAATCAGTCCATTCCTTGGATGTTTCAGTAGCAGTAGGTGTTTTATCAGCAGTTTTCTTGCATCAATCATATGGAAGATCACCAATTGCTATTGGGAAGTGAATTCGGTATGTGGCTGATTCTTTAGGTATCATTTTAGAAATTCATAACATACGCCCTAATTTGATAGGAAGTTATTTCTCTTTCTCGGTGTGGTGTGATCGCATACGATCACACAATATTGTGCACCTTCCTATTTTGTCATCCTCAATATTATGCTCCATATTCAATATTTCCTAAGAGATACCATTCAAAGAGGTGAAATTATTCTGGAAGGAATTTATCGAAACTGAAAAACAAATAGCGGACATTTTCTCAAATCCACTAAGTGAAGAAAGGTTTTGTACCTTGAGGAGAGAACTCGGCATTTGTAATCCATTTGAGTAGTGTCGGACCTCTCAACAGGTTGTTCGCGAAAAGCTCATCTCAAGTCTGAAAAATTAGACATAAACTGGACAGATTCAGAGCAACCGGTTAGTCAGACCGGTCGGATTGAGCCCAGAATGCTCAAACATTTGAGAACTTTAATTAGTTGGAGTCTTTTTGTTCTTTATTTATTCATTTGAGTTGAGCGCCACCATTATAAGATTTTAATTTCAAATCAACTCAATCATTGAAGGCTTGCATCGTAGCTTTGGAATAATCTCATCAAAGAAGTGTTGAGATAGCCTTCAATTTGTGCACACATACATTCATATCATTTTGTACAGGGAGTATTCTTTGAAATAGTACTATACTTCCTTTACTGATTGGTTTATATTTTGAATCTTAATGTTGATTAAGTGTGCATCATCCTAAATTACACTCAAGTGATTGCACGGATCCTCTTATCCATAAAAGATTTGTGGAAATGGAAGTTATGAGGAGACTCTTGATCATGGAGTCTTGTTGCTTGTTGTTTCCAAAGGTGGGTAGCACCATCTTCAAGGGGACAAGGGGTGGTTCCATCAATGTAGCGAGGTTTTGACCTTCAAGGAATGGTGAAACTTGAGTTTTCCATAAAAAATAGTTGGTTTGGGTGAGTTTGATAGAAATGAAGTGGTGAAAATGGAATAGAGAGGGGGGGGGGTGTTAAGAAAACAATGCTCAGAAGTGTCGGTTTGCAAAAGAAATGTGAAAAACAGAGAAGAAAAAAGAACACCCAACGCATAACACAAAGGATTTACGTGGTTCACCCTCAAGATGGGGAAGCTACATCCATGACCGAGCAACATAACGAACTTCACTATCTCTGAAAGTGTTACAAACCCTCTTCTTCAGCCCTCCCAGAGAAAATAACAATATATAGAGAAGCCCTAACCTAGAAAGTACAAAAATACCCCTAGAACCAAAAAATGACCAACTAGTCAAGGTCGGACCAAAACTAAACATATGTCAAAATACATATCGTTTCAAAGGTCTCGACAAGCTTGTTTCGAGGCCGAAACGGCCCTTCGAAGATCCTTTGAATCACTTTCTGGATCGAAATCAGGTTTCACCAATAACAAGGGGGAGAAGGAAGAGGGAATTCCACCGATTGTGACAGAGGAATTAGCAGTGGAGGGATCGACCATTAGAGAGCGCCCGGTGGAGCAAAAAAAAAATTCAGGGAGAAAGAGGAGAGGCGGTGAAACATATGGCTCTAGATACCATATTAGGATTGAGTGGAAAATCCTATTCATTATCATATGTGAGAGGTTACATATAGCTTGATATCAGTACAATATGGTGTATTTTTAATATCATGTTCATACTGATACCGTATCTCATACCAACTCAGTATAAGTATCTCATATCGATACCATACCAAATTTATTCAGTATAGTTCGATACAGATAATTCAATATGAAAACGGTTTTGGTATTTTATACTCGATACACATTGACACCCTTAACTTAAGAATAGTATTGTGCATAAACTCTAGTGGTATTCAGGCAAGATGGAGTGCTTGATGTTAGAATCTGAGATTTTCATTTTTAAATTAGATTCTACGAAGGAGTTAAGATTAAGGATCTTCTCTGAACAAACCATAGGCCTCACTCTTAAGGGTTTGGCCTCCCTACCTAAATCTGTCTGCAGCATGTTTTGGTTGGTGAAAAAGTATGATCTCCAATTCCTTCAATTTCTCTAATCGGGGGAGTGGACCCCACTTTAGGCGGTGTTTTTGGACAGGGTATAGGGTGGTCATTTCCACCCCATTATGAGGAATTAGAGGAATTGAAGGGGACAGTGAAGGGAATAACGATTCTTGGTTTGGTTAGGTGGTGGCGAAGGTGGGAGAAATATTAGTCCACATATTCCACAAAAAACCAAAAAAAAAATAGCGCACAAATTCTCTTCGGGAACTTCTTATTAGCTGAACAAAGAAAACAAAAAAAAAAAAACTTGTGATAAAAATTTAAATTTTCAACTGCTATCTGTCAGAATTTAATGCATTGCAAGCCCCATATCTATAATATTATAATGAAATAGAAGATGTAATCTTGTAAAGGATCTTCAAAAAATAATTTCTTTCTCTAATAGGGTCAATAGAATTAAGGGGTTTCCTTGATAGAATTGTGGATTCTATACATGAATAGATCCACCAATTGGTTGTCTCCAGTCGTCCTCTGTGTTGCTGTCTTCTTCTATCGAAACCCGTCTGATTCTGTTCAGAACATGGCAGAAGAATTGCCCAAATCCATTTACGATTACACTATCAAGGTATATGGTTTTCTATACTATTTTAGCTTCTTTTTCGGATTTTCTGATTTGGTTGGGTTCTTGTTTACAGCATCTGTTTTCCTTTAAACGGAGAATTTTGAAGGCCTTACCCTCCTATTTCTCCAATTTCTCCAATATAGCTTTTACTTTTATTTTCTGTTTTGCAGTTTTTAGGTTTGTTTATACAAAATTTACTCCTTATACTGACATGGGTTAACTGGTTTTCTTTTGAATCATATTTTTCTTATTGCCTTTTTTCCCCCCTCTCTGCTTTTCTTTGTTTCCTCATAATTGGTAATTGAACTGCAATGCAGGATATCGATGGCAATGATGTTAGCTTGAGCTCTTACAGTGGAAAGGTTCTTATGATAGTCAATGTTGCCTCAAAGTGGTATTTTGTTAATCCAACAGATACTTGATATAGCTATCATATAATTTCTAATTCTTCTTCTCAGGAAAGATTTTTAAATTCCAGTATTTTCTCAATTGTTTATATGTATCTGTTATGCTTGGATGAAATTATCTCAGAAGCCTCTCTCTCCATAATCTGAATTTATGTGAGCTGATGAGTATTCCTTGTTATTGGTGAGCCTGATGAGTTTATTCCTTGTTTTTAGGAGTCGTTTATATATTGGGGATAATTTTGTACTTTTGGGGATTAGCGTTTCTCTATATTGTAATGCGGCAAAACCTATATATACATTGTTATCTTGTAAGGAGGTGTGAGTGAGGGTTTTGTAAATTTCAGAATAGTGGAAACCTCTTGATATCGCTCTGCCATGGACGTTACCCATCTTGGGTGAACCACGTAAATCTGTGTTCTATGTCTGTGATATGTTTTTCGTTTTTTTATTTTATTTTGTTAATCGCTATTCTGCTGAGCTGTTAATTCCTAACATTCCTGCCTTAGATGATTCAAATGATTGCAGATTTTATCCTCTGATACTCGATGAATAAGAGTTATGAATTTACACTGAGACTATGTACTTCTGACTATCATTTAATTATAGGAGGAGCTATGTCTTCACCTGAGGCATTAAGACAAACAATGAAGATGCTTCGTTGCACCTTACATCCATCCTCACTAAACATAATTTTCAAGCTTTAATGACGCATAAATAAGTATTCTGGCATTTACAATGAAAATTTAGTACCCTAAAAAATGTCCATCCATGGTCTATTATTCATTTGAGACTCCAGACATGTTTGTTGAAAGGGCTTACTCAGTTTTTGTTGAACTCAGAACACTTGATTTACTAGTTCAAAGCCTTGTTCAATTATTATGTAGTATTGGGCCAGAAAAGAAGAAATAGTAAAAAGACAGAAATAATTCTAGCATACTTTCTAAGCCCTATGATTCTGGTCAAGTTTTTTCGTCAATAAAGAGCTGATTTTTCACTGACTTAAAAATTCTAATGATTCGAAGTTAGCTACTTGAATTTTTTAACTTTGATAAAAAAAAAAAATAATGGGAAATGATGGCCACACTGCTGGTATCGTACACCTTCTGACACTCTCTCACCTCCATGACATGTGGGCCCCTCTGTATACAAACCGTGTGGTGCTTCCTCTCGTGCTCCCATTGACTTTGCGTCAGAGATTCAATCCCACACTGGCACTGTGTCGATCCCCTGCCCTTTTTTTTTTTTAAATCTTGAGTGTCTTTCTTTCTCAGGCTTGTTTCTTGTTGAAACATTGAAAGTCTTATGTATATTAAATAACTGCTTCTTATTAGTTTGCTTGTTTCTGTATTTGCAGTGGTCTAACTCATTCAAACTACAAGGAACTGAACATTTTGTATGAGAAGTACAAGAACCAAGGTCTGCTTCCAATCTGCCTTATTTATTTACTTTTTAAAATTAGTGAGTCCGGAGTCACATTGTTGATCATCATTCTGGCAGGCTTTGAGATCCTAGCATTTCCCTGCAACCAGTTCGCTGGTCAAGAACCTGGAAGTAATGATGAGATCAAGGAAGTTGCCTGCACAATGTTCAAAGCTGAATTCCCCATCTTTGATAAGGTATATTAGATGAATGAAACAACAACAGAGTTGTTGTTTTCGTATAAACTTGGGCCTGAACTGCATTAATTTTTTTAAGTTTCTGTTTTTTGTTCAGCGATAGTCATGAGTTTTAGCTTCACCATTGGTGATGATGAATGACTTGATAACTAAATAAAGACAACTGTTCCACAGCTACCTTGTCTAGGGGCATGAAAGGAACTCATTTCTAAAACAGAGTCCTGATTTAAACATTACACAAAGTTTAGAAATACGAGATTCTTCTCTCAGTTTGAGGATTCTGATTCATCACACTATGACCTGGTTTATTGAAGTTCTTGAGGTTGAGGATTTTTCCAAATTATTTTTAAGATTGGAAACGAATTTTTTTTTCCTGTTCCAATAGACCTGGATATTCTAATTCTACAATTACTTCATGAAATATAGATGCTATTGAGAAAAGTTAAAGAAGCGCAGGAGGAGAGGACAGGACCTTCCTTCTTGTGCTGTGTATATGTTGGACTTGGAGGGAACTATCAGGATCCACCACTTGATGCTTTTCTCCCACATAGTTTGAGTTGATTACTGATGTAATGGATCTCTTAGGGGGGAGGACTTCACCTTTCCTGAAGATTTTTACGACTAGAACAGGAACGGTGGACAGTTTCTTTCTGTCACCCTCCCTCCCTTCTGCAAGTATTATTGCCAAGAGAAATACAACAAAAGTTTGATCGTTCTCTAATATCTAATGAACCCAAAACCTCAATTTGAATTGTATTGTTCTTAATTTATGTCTTCTGGATATTTTAGGTTGAGGTGAATGGTAAGAATGCAGCCCCAATCTACAAGCACCTAAAATCAGAGAAAGGTGGGATATTGGGGGATAGCATTAAGTGGAACTTCACAAAGTTTCTTGTAGACAAAAATGGAAAGGTTGTGGAGAGATATGCCCCCACCACAGCTCCTCTTAAGATCGAGGTTTCAAAAAATTCTGCGTCTTCCTATATCCTTTTCTTCATAAGGAATTATATATTTCATCTAATTTCTTGCTCTTTGCCCCTGTTTCTCTTGCAGAAAGACATCCAAAATCTGTTGGGAATTTCATAAGTTCAACTGAGGCACGACACATTGTCCAGAAATTACTGTATATTTCTTATGGATCTCTCTCTCTCTCTGTCTCTCTGATTAGTTGTTTAGAAAGGATTCTGTGACATGTTACAAGGTATTAATAAATCAAACAAGTGGTAATGTAGTTATATTTACTGGAATTCTACAATTCTATTGGGGAATATTGTTTCCTGGTTTTGTTGTCTATTATCTCTAGAGGTGCTAAAAGTAGTAGCAAATAGCAATTGACAAAGAGAACATTTCTGCTTATGGTGAAAACTTTTACTGAAAATTTTCATATAAGCGAAGGTTGAGACTTCTTAACAGGTCACATATCATGTGGAGAATAGACTTAGCTCCTGCATTCAAGTAAGAGATTTGAAGCTCTGTGACCAGTCAAATGGGGTTTAAAAACCGTTTCAAGGACTGTTTACCTCAAACCAGTAACAAAATGGGAAACCGAAACCGTTTAAAACCGGGAAACCGAAACCATTTACAAAACAGTTTTAGTTTCAGAAATAGGACCCTTTAGTTAAAGACCTGATTTCGGTTTCTACATTTGACACTCTGATATGACCGAATGGAACCATTTAACCGAAACTGCACTGTTTAAGATCCTTACCAGTGAGGGTGTCAATCGGTTCGGTTTTATTTTTTTGGTTTGGTTCAAGATGCAACATATGAATATTGAAACCGAATAGGAGCATATTTTCCAAATCAGAACCGAACAGACTTGGATCAATTTTGGTTTGGTTTTTATGTAGTTCCTTGTTCGATTTTGACCCGGTTTATATTCAGTTTAATTGGGCCAACTTTTTACATCTTTCACCAACATTAAAATAAAAAACCCTTGGTAGGGCCATAATCCACAATTTTTTTCTAAACATTGAAAAGGATAATAATTTATCATCTACATTGATTAAAGCATTAAAAAGAATACGATTTATTCGATTCGGTTTGAAAATAGTTGATTCGATTCAGTTCGATCAACAATTTCGATCATGAAACAAAAACTGAATCGAACTAGAGAAAAACTTATTGATTTTGAAACCAAAAAACGTATCATTTTTATTTTGAATGGATTTGATTTGCTTTTAAACCACTAGTTTCGATTGTAAATTGACACCCTTATTTACCACTACAGCACCAACATCTACTACGAGTGGGATGACTATGACCATGAATTCTTATCGTGTCAATTCCGGTGCAGCAGCCAGTGCACCCATGTGTTAGGTGCACCGTCCGATGAACATGTGATGCACCTGAATTGAGTGGATAAAGATCCCTATGGCCATGGCCATGATGACATAGCCATGATGATATTAAAAGGGAAAAAGAATGCTAACCGATCATCATGGTTCCTGCACCCAGACATCGGACTCTTCAAAAATTATCTCGGTTCGCAATGAACTAAAAAGAAAAATCCCATTCAGTCAATGCTCTTGCTTGTATTCATATTGCCCCGATGCTGGTGTAGGCACTACACGACCGACGGTTGCTTAAACAAAATTAAGCAAGTTCCATCCAACGTGGCTGCTCAATCACCACCAAACTCAAATCCATTTCTTTCTTCGTCTTTTTTAGCGCCAAAGAATGGAATCGTTATCCTCTCTTGTTACAGCATGGTGCTGTAATGCATCGTACGACGTTGCAAAGGCCATATGGCACAACGGCTCCCACATGGTGCACGTGGCCTCTGCAGTCACCGCACGATGCGTTACAGCACCATGCTGGAACACGAGAGGATAAAAATTGCAGAGAATGAGTGACTGACAGAGAGGTGCTTTAGAGCTGGACATGTTGATCTCCATTTACAGCTTTGGGATCTCTCATTCTGGTGGATTCTCTCTCTCATTCTGTGATGATTCATTTAACTTAAGTTCTATTCCAAAGAAGAGGAGTTCGCTTTCATGGGCTCCCTCAGAATTGCGTTTAGCTCGGTAATCTGATCCTCAGACCTCAGCTTCGCACTTTGATTCTATTATCGACTTCTTTCTGATGATTGCTCCTTTTTTTTTTTTTAAATTCAACCCAAAACAAACCCATCACCAAGGTTTCAAAAAACGGAATCAGTCCCAAGAACTCTAGAATCGGTCCCAGATCCAAAAACACAGTGATTATAGGAGTTGGATTTTTCCATTAGAACTTGTAGTGAAGGAAGTGTAGCATTGCTATTTCGGAAGGGATTAAAAGACTGACAACATGGTATCGTTGCAATTTGATAGAAAACAGAATTCTTTTAAGATGCAATAAAAAGACTCTTCTCAAGTGTAAATTCCTTAAAAGAATCAAAAAATGAAAGATTAATATGTGTAATTTTAACTGAACTTGGTTGGTTCTTAAGTCCATTACCATCAGAGGAGAGGGGGAGACAGGATTTAAACCCATAAAATGCTTCTGGGGGAGGGGCTGGGTTTGATTATTTGAGATAAGACAGTGTTGAGGGGAATTTGGAGGTGGGTGGGCTTGTTTTTCATCTCTATTTTATTTAGAAATGAAGGGGAAGGGGTTGAATTTGTTGATCTTATCGGGAGTATATGGACCAAATGATGGGAGTAGTGGAATTAATGGATTCAATCTAATGCCATAGTTGATTTCAGAATCCCACCCACAAGCAGAACCGCAGGCCTCAGACCAGCAATTGAAAATCTTCTATAAAATCTGAAGTAACTCTCAGATCAGTCCCAAACCACTACGGTAATTAGGTCTTCCCTAGGTATTCCAAACCCTCAGAGTTTGATTCTGATCCAATGATTGGATAGAAACATATGGACAAGTGAATCAAAATAGAAACTAAGTTCCAGACGTATAAACAAAGCTATAACTTCAAGAACATAAAGCAGATCAGCATCAAATAAGGATCACATTCTCCATTCATCATGTAGAACCCAATATATAAAAACCAATGTAAATAGATAGCCAGAATTCACAGTTCATCGACTCAACAGAATAGTAACTAAAGTACTAAACGGCAGAATATAATAACCACCAGTAGTCCTCTATCCACAAGACAGATCAAGCTCTCACTATGGTCAAAGGCAAGCTATGAACATCAACTAGGAACCCCATAATATCTCAAACCTTAAGGGCCAGATGTTGAGATAACAGTACCTCAAAGTTTCAGCCAAATAGCAGCAGAAACAGAGAACCACCAGTAAGTTTTTTTTTTTTTTGATGAAACCGCCGCCAGTAAGTTTATATCCAACAGAAACTTCAGACTTCAAATATATATGTATCACCCCAGGGGTGTAAAAGGGTTTTCAAAAATAATTTGAAAATGATATATCATTATGTCATTATCAAAAGGTTTCATTGTCATGCACATATTTCGAGTACATATGTGAAATGCCAATTTATACCCTCATTGGAATAGAATGTGTGTAATACTAAAGGGCAAAAAAATAAGGTTACGAATTATTTAACACCATGAGGGGTATCAGTAAGAAAATCCCATATATATATATATATATATACACACACAGTTTCATTCTCTCACACACCCACACACAGAAAACCACTGTAATGTTCCTGCATAAGTGAATGTCAGTAGCAGCTAGAATTTTGTCAAGTCTACTTCTTGTTAAGCTTTTTGGGCCAGATAGACTCATTCAAATTTAGGAATACCTCTTGACTTTGAAAATATCAACCATCCCAGAAACAGAGAACTGATTGAGTCCAAGGCAAATAAGGCAAGCAAAAAAGATGACATCAAATGCAAAGAAAGCAGATTAGAACAAATATCAGAGCTTGATCTCAAACCCATCTCAAAGCTATCAATCACAGAGCTGAAGTATACCCATACTCTGCAGCAATTCTTGGAGTTGCAGAGACTTGATGAAGCAAAGGACTTGTGTTTGAAGATGAAAAGAAAAGGATTTGAACCTGCGATTGTTCTACAGTCGATGCTGATCGATCTCTTTATGAAATCTTCTTGTATGTCTGATGCTTTTGAGGTGTTTGGAGAAATGTCCGAAAGGAATGTAGTCACTTGGACCTCGATAATTTCTGGTTGTGTTCGGAATGGTTATCCGGAAATTGGTATTTCTTTGTTTTGGGAGATGATTAAAATGGGTGCTCTTCCCAATGACATCACCTTAAATGTCGTACTTAAGGCTTGTGCTGACCTTGCTACATTGGATTTGGGAATTCAGATTCATTCTTTTGTTGTAAGAACTGGGTTTCTTCGCTATTGTAGGACCGAGAATTGCTTGATTGATTTTTACTCAAAGTGCGGCTTAATTGATTCAGCCCATCAAATTTTCATCAGAATGTTGAAGCCTGATTTGGTATCTTTCACTTCCATGATTGGAGGTTATTTAAAAAATGGTTTGCTTGAACCAGCATTTGGATTGTTTGATAGGATGAGGAAGTTGGGGCTGGATCCAAATGAACACACCATCAGTAGCATTTTGGTTGGCTGTCAACCTAGAGTTGGTGAGCAGATTCATGCTTACATGGTTAAAACCTTTTTGGATCAGACTCTCTACTCTGCAAGTGCTCTGATGGAATTTTATTCAAAGAACCACTCTTTTGAGAGTGCCAAGCTGGTTTTTGAAAAGTTAGAATCTATGAGTGTGGTGACTTGGAGCTCAATGATCTCCTGCTGTACCAGAAATGAGCTTGGATACGAAGCTCTGGAGTTGTTCTACAGAATGGTCAATCTAGGGATCAAACCCAATGAGTATACCTTTGTAGCTGTTATCGGGGCTTGTGGTTTATCCCCTATGTTCATAGGAATGGGAAAGCAAGTCCATTGCTCTGTAATAAAGTTGAATTTGGGAATGGACAACCGGATCTTAAATGCCTTGGTTACCATGTATGCAAGAAACAGCAAGATAGAAGAGCTTGGGAAAGTGTTCAAGAAAATCCAGGATCCTGATACTGTTTCATGGTCTGCAGCCATAACCGGTTACACCCAAAATGGGTTGAGTGAGAAATCAACAAGCTTATTTTGCCAAATGCATAAGAGTGGAGCTAAGCCTAATGAATATGGATTTTCTGGTGTTCTTAGTTCATGTGCTACTCAGGCTTTATTGGATCAAGGAAAACAGTTTCATGGTTTTGCATTGAAGTTAGGATGTGATACTGATGTTTGTGTAGGAAATGCACTTGTTAATATGTATGCTAAGTGTGGGAATATCGATAATGCACGGTTGGCATTTGATGGCATGCCTAGACATGATCTCATGTCATGGAACACATTGATTCACGGGTATGCTCATCATGGGCATGGGAAAAAGGTCCTTCAACTCTTTGATGAGATGGTTGAATCAGGTGTCATCAAACCTAACAATGCTACATTTGTGGGAATCTTGAATGCATGTAGTCATGTAGGTTATGTAGAGGAGGCATTTGAGTACTTTAAGATCATGGAGAGTTGCTATGGAATTGTCCCTTCCATGTCTCACTATGCTTGTCTGGTTGACATGATGGGTCGAGCGGGAAGGCTCGATGAAGCAGTCCTGATTATTGAACACATGCCATTCCAACCAGATTATTTGATATGGAAAACTCTTTTAGGATCTTGTAGAGTGCACATGAACTTAAAACTAGGTAAGCACGCTGCACAGAGGGCTATTGAATTGTTCCCTGAGGATTCTGCAAATTACGTTCTTCTTTCAAACTTACTTGCTGATTGCGGGGAAAGGTTGGACTCAGAGAGGACAAGGAAGATGATGGAAGAGAGAGGAGTAAAGAAAGATGCTGGTTGGAGTTGGATTGAGATAAAGAGTACGGTGAATGCCTTTATGTCTAGGGACAGAAATCACCCAGAAGCACAAGCCATCTACCAGATATTGGATGAACTTCTAGTGAAAATGAAAGAAGAAGGTTACTCCCCTGACTTCAGCTGGGCACTATATGATTCATGACAAGTGAATAACCGATGATAATACTGCCATAATGGAGATGGGATTGTGGTCTTTTAAATACCAAATAGTAAGTCTTTTGAAGCCTTTATCAGTGGTATAAATAATAATGCTGCTTATGGGTTTAGTATTACAATGCTCAACATGTTTCATTGGATATTTTCAAGTCTAGAAATTTTTTCCTTTTTCTTTCCAGGAATTAAGTCTCATTCTTGATTTCTAGACTCTGTTCCATCAATTTTCACTTGCAATAGACTGAATTACTTTATTTGGCAGAGAATACCAACACATTTCTGCAAGTACTTTAATGGAGTGTTTCCTGCTAAATCTGTACTAAGTACCTCTGCTGGAAGACGATGGGTTGTAGAAGTCGAAAAAGTTGGGAAAAACATGTTCTTCCAAGTTGGTTGGCAGACCTTCTCAAAGGACCATTCCCTAAAATTTGGGGACTTCTTAGTCTTCAGGTACTTTGGTGGTTTGCAATTCCTTGTCCAAATATTTGCTAAAAATGGCTGTGAAAAGGAGATAGCAGTACCCAAAAGTTTCCATAGTAGACCTAGATCCTATGTAAATAATCAGGGCAAAAAGAAAGCTACCAAAGAAGACCAGCAGGCAATGCAAAGGAGGGACAAACTGGCATTGCTTCAGTTCAGTCAAACTACAGGCCTTCAGGTCAATGAAAGTACTTAAAGCGCATGTCGAAGTTGAAGCACCTGATGGTAGATGCAAAGATCATTCTGTTCGCGAAGGTAATAGGACCGATTAAGTTTTCAATATAAAATGTTCCTTCTATGCTTTAGAATATTTTCTCTCATCACATACCTGATAGATTGCAGTAACCCATGACAGGACTGTGAAGGTTCCAACTCGTAAAGTCACTCATCTTCTGCGACTTGTGTAAGAAAAATGATCCATGGGATTCTATCAGCTGATAACTTCAAGTCTAAGGAGGGAAAGATGGGGCAACAAACAACAACACACTCGGCCTTATTTCAACTTAATGGGATCGGCCACATGGATCCAAACAAAACAAAGGAGGGAAAGATGGGGCCAAGTGGGATGGGAAAATAGATGAGAAAATAAAAATGAAAAATGACAAATGAAGGAGAGAATAAAAGGAAAAATGAAAGATTAAAGGGACAATAGTTTCCATTTAGAGTCAAAGTTCTGAATATCAAATTTGAAATTTCCCTGATATTTATAATGGAATATGCATCTTCCTACTTCTGCAGTGCATAAGAACCAGCTTTGTCCTTGGATATCTGGAAGAGGAAACGCACAATGTCACACTGAAGGTTTCAGATGGGAGAGCTTGGACTGTCAATATAATCACCGTAGAGTAATGCTACATATAGGGTGGAGGCAGTTTGTTCAGGGCAACCATCTATGAAAAGGGAATGATTGTGTTTTCGAGTTGATCACGAAGAATGAGTTTAAAGTTTCCATTTTTCGGAGTTGAATGTGCATTAGAACTCATCAAACTTGCAAAGAGGAATGAAAAACAGTCACTGCAAGCTTTAAGACTGAGTTTATATTTTTCACTACTAAGCTTCATTAAATTTCTTTTTTGCCAATGATTCATTTTTCTGTATGTTTCCTTTTGTCTACATTGATCCTTGAAGGTTCTGAGTCTTAAACTGATGTGCTTTCTTTATATGGAAACCGAGTCTTCGACTGCCTACTCTAATAGAAAATTCATTATCTGTTCTGAGAAGTGGCCATTGTGGGCTAAGGCTTAGGCTCGAATATTGATGGTTATCTTCTGCTAGATTCAAATTATCTTAATCACCCACCATACTTTAGTTAAACTGGGAAACTCTGAAAGAAACCTGTTACTTGTTCATTCTCAGATCCAGTTTCTAAACCCAGAGTTTGGCAACAATATTTATGAGATGACTGTAGTTTTAAGAACTGGACTCATATCAAAACGGTTCTCTTTTCTAGTTCAACTGTTTGGTTTTCAAGATTCAGTGGACTATTAATGCATCTGGTTCAACCTGACTCTACTGGGTGGCCGGAAGTCCTATAATTGAGCATCTTGCTAATCCACACAATCAATTTGATCCCAACTACACTGATGTCAAGTGGCAGATTATAAATTGTGTCCCTTTTGTGATTTTTATGATGAAGATGACACTAATCTATTGTGAACTGTTCCTTTGCTGAGTATGCTTAGTGGGGCTCTGATTTTGAATATTTGCACAAGGAAGTGCATTCAGTTGCTAGGAATTTACAAAAAATTTAAAGCCTTATGGGATCATAGACCTTTACTTGAAATGGAGAAAGATGTGAGAAGAGTTGAAGGCAATTAGGCAAACAAAGACTCAAAAATCTTTCATGGTGGAAATCAAGGTACAAGAGAGTTAGTTGACTGTATTGAAATGGTGGAATGGGTGGCAGGCTGTGAAAGTTCAAGAGAATTAGGGAAAACAGAGCTCCAGTTGCAGTTGTCTCATGTATCAGGACAGTGAACAAAGCAAGTGGTTACACCCTTCACAAGGATTTTCCTTCTTTTTTTTTTTTTTTTTCTTGAAATGCTCAGGTGCCCTGAAGCTGAAGCGGCTGCTGTAAAATAAAGCCAGAAGTAACAGATATATGGTCTTTTAGAAGTGTATTTATGAGGAAGTGTGATATACTGATATGTGATCCTCATTTTTCTGCAAATTTGCTCATTTGCATAACAAACTCAACACCCCCCCCCCCCCAAATATAATAAAAATAAAGAAGAAGAAAAAGCAGATATAAGGTTAAAAATAGGTAAGTGGTGTTCAAGGAAAGTTAAAATGAGAGAGTAAAATGGGAAAGCAATCTGAGTTAGATCCATTAAAACCAGGTTTTAGAATATTTTTCTGTGCATAATTCACTGCTTTTGGGAAAATGAATATTCCTTGGGTTCTCAAATTTCTGTTACATAAGGTCAGGTCATATGTGCACTATTTAAGATTTCCAGCTCTCTTCAAACTCTTCAAACAGACTATTAGCTTGTTTTATGTACATCTCACCTATTTACTCCAATTTAATGCCATGGAAAATGAAATCCGATTTACTGATATGCCCTCAATCTCTATCTACCTCTCTGTTTTTACTTCTAGAGTAAACAAACTGTCAATTTTGCCACCATTAAATCTTTCTTAATAAAGCACTAGATGACCTTAAAATGTTCCCTTTTTTTTTTACCTATTATAAGTTTGAATTGGATATGAGTTGATCATAAATCTAAACTCTAAAATGTGGAAATTCTTTTTGTAACAGAACTGGGGAACCTATGCTGATCATCTTTTGTTGACGATAAACTAAGGAGTGGCAGAAAAAATAATAATGGAGAAAGTATATGTACTGTAAGAGACACCAAGAAAAGAAATATCCATACATAACTCAAGAACAAGCAACACCCATGAAAGTAGAAAAGGAATTTAAATTTTGCTTTCTTTCTCCTTGCTAAGGGGTCATGTTCCTTTATTTTTCTCTAATCAAATTTTGCTGATCTTTAGCAAAAAGGGGTCATTTTCCACCCTTCCTTGAATCGAGAATATATTCCGGTTATCTTGAGCTTCTTCTGGTGGAAGACGAGTGAGTTATGACATTTTTATAATTGGTGATTGTATATATCGATGTTCTTACTGTTATATGAGTGTTTTTCTGGATGCAATTAAGGGAACAAGATGTTCATTACCCATGACAATGTTTGGTTGCAAGGGGAAGTAAAGGGAAGGGAAGTGAAAATTTTCAAACCTTAAAAAGAAACTTTTATAATAATAATAATAATTCAGTTAATCTTTTGGGATTGGTGTGTGGTTTGTGTGGTTACACTTTCATTAAAAAAAAAAAAAAAGGGGTGTGTGGGTTTAGTCTCACATCGGGTGTGTGAGTGTGATGTGTGTTGTGTATATCCGCCATTCCATGGTCCTAAAAGTCGGTTAACCTTTTGCAATTAGTATGCGGTTTGTGTGATTACACTTTCATTAAAAAAAAAAAAAAAAATTATAATAATTACCTCATGTGATTGTAAAAAATAATTAAATTCCATACCATATTTACTAATGATACGTTTTACATGTAATTTTTATTTTATTTTTTAAATCAGAGGGAATTGAATGCAAAATAAAGTGAAATTTAATAACCAAATATAAAATGATTTGGAACAAGTGATATAGTCACATGAGTAATGATTACAAAAGTATCATATTTAAGTTTAAAAATTTCACTTCCTTTCCCTTTAATTCCCCTTGCAACCAAACGGAGCCCATATGAAAAAACCTTCCTTGCTTCGACTTCTATTATTGAAGTGGTTAATCAACTTAAGCGAGGTTGTTCTATTATTAATATTCCGAACTCTTGCCTTATATATCATCTCCTTTCCTTCTTTGGACTGTTGGCATTGTGGTCTCATAAGTTTGGCTTACTAAAAGGCTTCAATTTATTAAACCTTTGAAAGGGGAATATTGTAGAATTCCCAATTGATGTTTTCACACTCAAGTGACTGATTACTATGACTCTTTTAAAGTTAGCTCCAAATCATATATTGTGCTCCTCCTGAAACTCCTACAGAGTCCATGGAGTTCCTTTCCAAATCATGAAGCCTCTCCCATGAAGCTCTCTAAAGCTCTTGCAACTGCTACACTGTTGGATTTAGCACGCTAACCACAACACTAAACACATAATTATGAATAGCACACCCATTGAAGCCTGGGTTCATGTGAAGAAAAAAGGAGAGAGAGAAAGGGGGGGGGGGGGGGGAGGAGGTAAATGCCAAAGGGCAAGGCGTGGAAGGGAAGAGAGACGGAGAGGCTACCATCACCATAAGGAACGACTGAAAAAGCCTATTCAACCTTTATCCCCTGCTTTCAACGCATCAAAATTAAGCTTACAAAAGTGTTGAGGGGAAGGTGTCTAGGGAGTCTCCAGAGGCCTATTGGTGAGCTGGTTGAAGCAGAACCTTCAATATATATATATGGCGAGTGTTTGAATGACACCTTTAGAAGTGTATTTAAAACTTGAAACCTTTTAATTGCCCATTCTCTTGTTCTCCAAAGTTATTTAAGACAGGTATAGAAGAAATTTCAAAAATAATTTGAAAGGGACACATTTTTCGAGTACAGGTGTGAAATAACATTATTACCCTCATTGAAAAAAAAAATCTCATGGAAATTATACTCCCGTCTCCGGGAGGGAATTCATGAGAGGCAGGCATTCAGAAGGGATTCAATTAGATGTTATCCCGTAAGGAATTTTCTATCCGGTTCGGACCGGGGTAAACATTCAAGGTTTCGAAGGGTCCTTGGACACTCTCCTAATAAGGAGAGGAAAAGGCAGTGTTCATTGATAAATAAACCACCTCTTCAATACAATAAAATCCTTTTCTTTTCTCTTCATCCGCTCCGCTGTTCTATCCACCGTTCATAGAATCTAAAGGATATTTGAACATGAAATAGAGAAAACAGCAGCCATCATAGACAAATAAATCATTGGAAGCTCCACAAAAACCTAGTCACAATATGCATCAATAAATTGTACTCATCAATATACACCTATTCAAAATGAGCCGTAATTGATTTAACTTATAAAAAATAAATGTACAATGAATTGAAATCACATGACGATCTCAACAAACCCACCCAGAACCCTCAATAGGAACTGAAAATAACAGTGCCACCCAAGCCCGGTCCCGGTCATATCATCTGTGGTGGAACTGGAAATTGCCCCATCAGAAAACTCATCCCCAATAGAAAGCCGGCAAATAAGATTTTGTTCATTTACATTACCTGTCAGGTTTAATTATGACCATGAACAATATTGAGCTTGGCCCAAGTCCTGCAAAATCTCAGATCTTAGAATGCAAAAAAATTGGCATCTTCCTCTGCTGATTGTTGATTTTCTTTCAAGTTTCCAGAAATGGCCATCTACCCAATACCGCTCTGTGATTGGCGATGTCACATTACTAATCTTCCAACACAGACATCACAGGAATTCCTTTGCTAGAGAAACTTGAGCACTCAACGCGCAACTCATCACCAACCTCATAGTCACTCCTGCCATTAGTCTGTATGGTGAAACGAGACAATTGTAAATGCAATTATGAAGCCCACAGACAGAATCTGATTGCAACAGAGTTCATCTAGAATATTATTGAGACTAAATTGTATTTTCCGAACTTATTAGTTAACAAAATAGACTTCGAACCCTGACAAACAGGATCACGGTACTGGTACCTAAACGCAACATGGTGGGAGGACAAGCAAAAAGGCCGAAGCTGACTTGAAAAGTAGAGAGGAAGGACACTGTGTATCTATTATGGCTTCAAAACGAGTAGAATAGCAAAAAAAAATGATCCGATACAACCCAAATAAGGAAAAATTTGGAAGCACTTAGTGGAGCTTAGTATCACTATACTGATAATACATGCATCTCCTCTCCCTTACACATACAAAACTTCCCTAAATAAGGAATCATATCCACAATATACTTGCAGAGTTTAATAAAAAATTTACAGCGACCTCTATGGAATATCCAAATGATGGTTAAAAGCAGCCTTTGCTGCTTAAACTCACAATACTTGATTAGGTAATGCTGTTCAAACCCTGAATTTCCACAGATAGGTTTCAGAAATTGATGGTTATTCATGGCCAACCCTGTAAAGCAAGCCACGGGGATAGGTTACCGGCCATCCTACCCATAGAACGGATACCAGAAGGGGGAAACTGAGATTGGACATCAATCAGGCCCTAAAACTAAGAGAAATGAAAAATGTTATTGGGCGAGTGAGAAGAACAGTGAATACTGTGAAAGTGTATTGTGAGGGGGAGTTTAGTGTATCATGCAATAACGAGATAATGTTGAGTTGTAATTTGCTTTTAATTATTTACTTTAATTGTAAGTAGACTTGGGTTGTAATTAGATTTAGACTCTTAGTAGTTTTCTTACTAAGAGGTAGATTACTTAATATAGTATAAGAAGAGGGCTAGACCACGATAGAACCTATTCTGAATCTATTGTGGTTCTAACTCACTCTCTCCTTTCCTCCATCATATTGTCTTCTTTTTTCTCTTTCTCTCGTAGGTGCTGGTTTACAGGTTTGGTATACTGTCACATGGTATCAGAGCTCCTCTAAATCAGTACCCACCATTGCTTCTCTGTTTTGAAAGACCTTTTTAGGAGCTTTCTCGTTGGTTGCAGCACCCTATGCTGCCGTGCATTCTATGAACTCTAGTTGAGATAAACATGAAAATCTAGGGGTTTTTTTATGGTATATTGCTGGTTTCATCTACCTTCTGCATGCAACTTGCGTGGATCTTCTACAACATGAATCGAGAGTGAAAGCATCAATTAGCATCATGAATCTGAGCACAATACCTGCAGATTTCATCTCTCAATAGTTCTCCAATTGCAGCTCACATGATTTGCAATTTTCTGGTTAATTTTAAATCTGGCGTATGCCCTGTTGTTGGGCAGTTTTGGCAGTAGCAATATTTACTCCTGTAGAGGATCTGACCTAATATTTAAGGGGTTTATAAGCCCCTCTGGTAAAGACTTTCGTTCCTTATTTGAGGCTGATCCAAATCTCAGATGTGGTGTATTTACATATCTCCAAGAAGCCTGCAGTACTCTGTTTTTCTAACTTTTGTGGACAGAATCAAATCTAAAATTATTAGAGATCTGTCCATCAGTTGTGTCTAATATTTTGGGGATTATTTGCCTATCTAAAAGGCCCACTTGACCCTGGTTTGGTGTCAATCTGACACCTTGATAATCTGATTTCTGAAATCACCCATAATTCGGGTTTATGATTTCAGAATTCCATTATATTTCTGCTGCTTCTTATCTTCTTCAACAGATTTGTTCAACATTGTGGTAGTAGTGTGCTTAGTGGGTCGTCTCATATATCTGTCCAGATTTGAAAACCATCAGAAAAAGGTTATCCTAGTTTTTTGTTACCTATTAGTTCTGGTCGAATTTGCTTTTTATTGGAGATGCTGCAGCTGACTGCTATTTAATCTCAATTGTGACTGTCTATTAGTAAGTGGCTGCTGGTCTATTTGTTGATTATATCTGGTATTCTTCTTCTCTAATGGATGATTCAAAACCCCCCCGTGGACTCTATCCATGTCCAAATAACTTTTCTTAAACTCAATGGTGAATCAAATTATTTACTCTGGGCACAG
This sequence comes from Telopea speciosissima, assembly GCF_018873765.1. Lineage (NCBI taxonomy): Eukaryota > Viridiplantae > Streptophyta > Magnoliopsida > Proteales > Proteaceae > Telopea > Telopea speciosissima. Next base: position 61,682,463 of record NC_057923.1, read on the forward strand.
GCTGTTAGAGTTTATATCACTGCTAAGAGGAAAATGAACTATTTGGCTAAGCCACCACCTGGTACGATTTCTGCTGAGTATCAAGAATGGACAACAGAGACTGCCACAATACTTTGTTGGCTGTGTAATAGTATGGAGCCTTCTGTAGCTGCCAATGTGATGTTTAATACCACAGCTAAGGGTGCTTGGGATGACCTCAAAGAAAATTATTCTCAGGATAAGAATATGTCCAGGATATGTGACTTAGATGAAAAGTTCTTCTCTTTTAAGCAGAATGGCAATTTCGTTGGTGACTACTATAGTTCTTTGAGAGGAATATGGGAAGAACTCAATGTGTACCAACTTCTCTATACCGATATTGAAGTCCTTAAATCTCAATGTGCTGAATTCTTAGTCGCTAAATTTTTATCTGAATTAGACTCTGACCTTCAACTAGTGAAAAGCCATATTCTAGCTGGCGAGAAAAAAACATCCATGAATAGGGTATTTTGTCGAATCCAATGTATCGTATCCATAGTTGTCATGGCGTCGCCATATCGACGCCATGGCGGTGCCATGGCGTCATATCGTTGGAGAAGTGGGCATATCGACCACCGATATGGATGATGTAAGAATATCGATCGATATGGCCTCCATGACGACGCCATGGCGCCGCCGTGGACGCCATACCACGACATATGGCCATATCGGGCGACATGGTTGTTTCAAATTATAAAACTTAATTTTTTAACAATAATTTTTTTAACCATTTTTTATTTTAATGTTTTTTCCTTTAACATAAAAAAAATTAAAAAAACATCAAACAGAAAACACTAATACACTATTGATTAATACACAATCACATATTCACATCAACAAATTTTTTTATTTATTTAGATGGGTTGTTTATTAGCTTTATTCACTCAATATAAATTATGTTCTTGTAATTGTTTTTTTGTTTTGTTACTTTTGTAGTCACTTTCATATGAATCATATCTCAACTCTCATGATTTTTCAACTTTATTATCAACAAGACTATTGCTATCAATTATTTGATAATCATGATTTCATATACACTAATGGATATTACACTTTCATGAATTAAACCATAGTAGATTAGTAGTACACTTTCATGTTAATTTTTGATGTTATAGGGTATATATTATAGCATACTAAATGACATTAAAAACAGAGAAAATAAAAAATAAAACATGGTCAATATGATCGCTATGACAACGCCATGGCAGGCGACATGTTGATATATCGACATGACACCCCTCCACCAACTTGGATCGCCGTGACGACGTGACAACTATGATCGTATCTCCCACCTTCACCAAATCTGACTTGACCTCATCTAAGGTTAATTCAGCTCTTGCTTCAAATAGTGGGGGGTCGTAGCCGTGGCCGTGGTACTAGTTTTTCTGGAAGAGGTCACAATTCAAGGGGAGGTTGGGCCATGGGGGTGTTCAAGGCAAAGAACAGCCACTAGATCAAGTTATGCGTCAATATACTCATTGTGGTAAGATGAATCACACTGTTGATACATGTTGGGCGAAGCATGGTAAACTTAAGTGGGCTCAACAACTGTCTGCTATTACTATTACATCTGATCAACATTAAACTATGGCATCATCCTCGGACACCAATCAGGTTTTAACTCTTGAGGTAGTCATTTCATTTCTCCGTTATGCAATGAACTCAATCAATTACTTAAGCATATTCAACAGATTAAGACATTTGCCTCTACATCCACTGCTACCGTCACTCATTTAGGTATAGGCACTTCTTGCCTCTTCTTCCTCATCATCGGTCATTGAGTCTAGTCCCACCTCTCATATGACTGGTAAGTCACATGTATTCTCTTCACTTCAAAAGAGTAATCAATCACCCTTAGAGTTATACTTGTTGATGGCTCGTCTAATCAGGTATCTGCTTCTGGTTGTGTTTCCTTACCTTCTTTTTCAATGTTGAAACTTGTCCTTCATGTTCCCAAATTACTTAAACCTTATCTCTGTTAGTCAATTGACTGAATCCCTTAATTGTTCAGTCACATTTTATCCTACTTGTGTTTTTTCAAGATCTCCAGACAAGGAAGACAATTGGTGGAGGATGTGAGAAAGATGGTTTATATTTACTTCGACGGCGTCGCTCCTTCCTTTGCTTCTACTGCTTCTAGTGTGTCTTCCGTTCTTCAATGGCATTACTAGTTAGGACATCTTTCCAAATGTATGGTTCTCAGTTGCAAGCATATCTCGTGACTTGTGTATGAGGCGTGTGGGCTTGGAAAGCATCATGGTACCTCTTTCCCTTCTCAAGATGCCTCTCAGAGTTCCTCTTTAGTTCATTGTAATGTTTGGGGTCCGTGTCGTGTCAATAGTCAATTTGTTTTTCTATACTTTGTTACCTTTGTTAATGATCACTCTCGAATGACTTGGTTATATCTGTTAAAGGATCAATCAAAATTTGTCTATTTTTAAGCAATTTATAATAAATTAAAGACTCATTTTGGTGTGTCAATAAAGTTGCTTTGGCAATGCTCTTGAGTATGCTCAACGAGAAATATCTAAATTTTGTTATGGTCATGGGATGATATGGTGTGGCTGAGAGGGAAAACCGGCATTTGCTGGAAGTTGCTCGATCTCTTATGTTTCATACGCATCATGTTGCTGTAACTGCATGCCATCTGCTGTCCTTGACAACTTATCTCCCTTTTCTATGGTTTTTCCCAAATTATCTCTGTTTGGTTTTTCATCATGGGTATTTGGTTGTACATGTTTTGTTCACAACCTTCACCCTGGTCTTGACAAATTATCTCCGTGTGCTACCAAGTGTGCGTTCCTTGGGTACACTCGCATTGAAAAAGGCTATCGGTGTTATGATCCTATTATACGTCTTGTCAGTATTGATGTTACCTTTTTTGAAACTACACAATAGATTGATGCAGGGCCATCGGCAGCCCCTGCCAAGCCCAGCCCAAGCCCAGGCCTCCTTGGCCCCCTGACTACGCCTGCAGCCCAGGAGAACCAGACCAAGCCCAGACCTTGCATAGTTTGGCCAGGCCTAGCCTGCATGGGATATTTTTGTAAGGGCCAATGTGGGCCTAACTTTATTTAGTTCTTGCCTTTTTAAATTCCTAGGCAGCATTAAGTGTTTTTCGTTAGGTGTCTTTTCATGTTCCTAGGCAGTTTTAATGTTTTCTTTAATTATTCTTGTTTGTAGTTCCTATGTCTTGGGAACATTTTTCTATTTCTTGGTATTAGTTTCTAGGTCTATGTTTTATTTGCTATGCATTGGATTTTGTTTTCTAGGTGTGGGAATTCCATCTAGCTTGGGAAGTCCAACAGTCTCTTCATGTCAAATGCATGTATCTCAAGAGGATGCTTAGCCTCCGCTTCCCCCATAAATACCAAATCGTGGAGGCTGTTTCAACAGCCAGAATTTGTCAGAAAAAAGAAGAAGAAATCAATCTTTCTTTGAAAATTGAAAGACTATATCCTGTGGATCTCAAGTGGGTTGTGGACTCAGCAAATTACATCCAAAGATGATCTTTTTGGTGGTGACATTGGTGGATCTCCAAGAGTCAGGGTACTAGTGGATCTCTAATTGCCACATACCTATCTATCCATCTCCATCATCATCCATCCTCATCATCACCACCACCAACCTTCATCATTCCTGCCCCTATTCTCTTCCAAATTCGATCTTGGCAAGCAGCCTTTCTTATAGGGTCTGCACCAAATTGGTAACAGAGCTATGTCTAGGCACGAAAATAACCCCCAATCACTTTAAGAAATTTCTGCTACCTTGAAGCAAGTTCTCGAATCCATGCAAACCATGTCAACTCGACTACTAGCCATAGAACAACGGCAACTTCAGCAACAGCTGAACGACGTGCTTGAATCGGTCAGCCATTTGGAAACTAGATTGGTTTGCTTGGAACAAAACCAAGGCATCTCACTCAACATGATGCCACTATCTTTTGCACCGCTGCAGCAGGACACAACTAGTCCTCATGTATCCACCGCAGAAACAACTGAAGAAGAGTCATCCGAAGGTGAGAATGTCCAGACAATGGTTGAGGAAATCAGCCAAACTTGTGAGGCCGAAGCTCAACAAGTCATCGAATCTGCCTCGGTGATTGGTCTTCCCCTTGAGTTGCCTGTCAATGTTGTCCTACACCTTTCACAGGCTGAACCTGAGAGTGATGACATAGTCCCAATAAATGTTTGTGACAGTTGTGGAAGTAAAGCATGGAACGAATTGATTTTTCTTTGTAGCAAGTGCAACCAGGGAGTAGAGCATATTTATTGTAAGCACCCGACTTTTGTTGACACTCTGCCAGAAGATTGGATGTGTAAAAGATGCAAGCCCAGGCTGAGTGAGAACCACATGCTTGTCCTTCTTGAGCTTACTGAAACTCGTGGACGAGTTTCTTTTAAGAAGGCGAGAGTTGTTGCAGGGTCATTGGCAGCTACTGCCAAGCCCAGCCCAGGCCCAGTCAAGCACCCCACAAAGTACCAACTTAGGCCCAAGCCCAGGCCTCCTTGGCCCCCTAACTAAGCCTGCAGCCCAGGAGAACCAGACCAAGCCCAGACCTTGCGTGGTTTGGCCAGGCCAAGCCTGCATGGGATATTTTTGTAAGGGCCAATATGGGTTCAACTTTATTTAGTCCTTGTCTTTTTAAATTCCTAGGCAGCATTAAGTGTTATTAGTTAAGTGTCTTTTCATGTTCCTAGGCAGTTTTAATGTTTTCTTTAATTATTCTTGTTTGTAGTTCCTATATCTTGGGAACATTTTTCTGTTTCTTGATTTTAGTTTCTAGGTCTATGTTTTATTTGCTATGCATTGATTTTTGTTTTCTAGGTGTGGGAATTCCATCTAGCTTGGGAATTCCAACAGTCTCTTCATGTCAAATGCATGTATCTCAAGAGGATGCTTAGTCTCCTCTCGCTGTTTCAGCAGCCAGAATTTGTCAAAAAGAAAAAGAAAATTTTCTTTGAAAGGCTATATCCTATGGATCTGAGGTGGACTCAGCAAATTACATCCAAGGTGGGATCTCCACGAGCCAGGGCACTAGTGGATCTCTAGTTGCCACATACATATCTATCCATCTCCATCATCATCCATCTTCGTCATCACCATCACCAACCTTATCATTCCTGCCCCTATTCTCTAACAAATTCAATCTTGGCAAGCAGCCTTTCTTATAGAGTCTGCACCATAGATTTTTGTTGAGAATCACAAATTGGATACTAATCTTCTTAATCCTCCACCTATTCCTATACCCATTCCTCTTATTGACTCCACCATCACTACTACTACTTCCCCACCTAAGCAATTGTAGGTATTCAAGCGTTGTTCCTAGCCGACTTCAATGGTTCTGGCTGATCCTCCGATACCACCCTCTACTTCATCAAAACCTTTGCCTAGGGATCCTACATCCACTGACTTGCCAGTCGCACTTCGTAAAGGTATTTGAACTTGTACCCAAAAATCTTATATTGCCTATTTTATTTTTAAATTTGCTTCAATTTTTAATCTTCCACCTGTACTCCATAATTTTGCTTTGTCTTTATCTATTGTGTCTATGCCTGCTAAGTACCAGGAAGCATTGTTGCATCCAGGTTGGAAAAACACCATAGAAATAGAGGCCTTATTAGATCGTAAGACATGGTCTCTTACTGACTTATCCACGGGGAAGGAACTTGTGCAGTGTCATTGGGTGTACACTATTAAGTATCTACTAGATGGTTTTGTTGAGCAATTGAAAGCTAGCTTGGTTGCCAAAGGATATACTCAAACGTATGACATCGACTATTTTGAGAACTTCCCTCTAGTGGTTCCTCTTAATATTGTTTGTGTTCTGATATCATTGATTGCTAATCTTGACTAGCCTCTGTTTCAACTTGATATCAAAAAATGCTTTTCTTTATCGTGATATTGAGAAGGAGGTGTATATGGAGCACCTCCTGGGTATGTTGCTCAGAGGGAGAATGCATCAAATGTTTGCTGTCTTCACAAAGCTATTTATAGGTTGAAACAATCCCCTCATGCTTGGTTTGACAAATTTTGCAAGGTAATTGGTGGTTATGGGTTCACGCAGTGCTTCTTTAATCATTCTATATTAGTTCACTGATGTGGGTCCAAGGTGGTTATTCTGGTTGTGTATGAGGATGATATTATTATTTCTAGTAATGACTCTACTGAGATTGGGAATGCTAAAATATTTCTTGGGTATTGAAGTTGTTCGTAGTACAAAGGGAGTCAATCTGTCTTAGAGGAAGTATGTACTTAATCTTCTATCTAAGACTGGGATGTTGGGCTCTAAGCAAGTGGATACTACTATGGATCCTCATCTGAAGCTTGGAGCCCATGATGACAGAATTTGTGGATAAACATCAATATAGGCGATTTGTTGGAAAAATTATTTATCTAACCGTTACTCGACCTGATATTACATTTGGTGTGGGTGTTATCAGTCAGTTCATGGAAACTCCTAAACAAGCCCATTGGGATGCCACTTGTCGCATTTTGAGTTTTAAGGTATCTTAAATGTGACCCTAGGAAAAGTTTTGTTTATCGGTGTTATGGTCATACTGATATTATGGGTTACTCTAATGCTGACTGGGCTGGTGCTGATGGTGATCGTAGATGTACTACTGTGTAGTATATGTTTGTTAGTGGAAATCTAGTTACTTGGACAAGTAAGAAACAAACTATAGTGGCTCGATCGAGTGCAAAGGCTGAATACAAGGCTATGGCATAAACAACAGCTGAAATAATGTGGCCGAAATCTCTCATTCAAGAGTTGGGATTCTCAGTTTCTAAACCTATGGAGATGCATTGAGTTAATCAAGTTGCAATTTATATTGTCAATAATCCAGTTTTCCATTAGAGGACTAAGCATATTGAGGTTGACTCTCATTTTGTGAGAAATGTTGTTATACAAAAACTGATGTCTACTCCATTTGTCAACTCAGGCGATCAACTTGGCGATATGTTTACTAAGGTCTTGTTCAGGCCTACGTTTCTTAGTGGTTGTTCCATGCTGGGTATGGGAAATATATACACTCCAGCTTGAGGGGGAGTATGAAAGTGTACCATGAGGGGGAGTATAACGTATCTAGTGGGATAATGGGATACTGTTGAGGTTGAATTTGCTTTTAGTTATTTACCTTTATTGTAATTAGACTTTGGTAATAATTAGACTAAGACTCTTAGTAGGTTTTCCTACTAAAAGTAGATTACTTAATATAATCTAAGAAGGGGGGTAGACAACAATAGAAACTATTCTGATCTATCAAGGTTCTAGCGCACTCTTCTCCTTTCCTCCATGGTATTGTCTTCTTCTCTTTCTATTGTAGGTGCTGGTTTACAGGTTTGGTATACTGTCACAGAAACCAAATAGCTGCAATGTAGTATTTCAAGTGAAAAATATGAAGGGATAAATAAACCTCCAGTAAGATTTTTCTTAAATGACAAATTGACAAGTCAAAGAGAAACCCTCATGGGGGAAAATACTTCAATATTGGCATGGTGAGACTGATTAACAGTAGGTACCAGAAATAAGGAGATCTGAACAAAAAAAAGTCAAGACGTTGTTGCATACCTCAAATCGATACATCCCACGAAGTCCACCACCCAACTCGAGGACTAACCCATGTGTACGTATCTGGTAAACCTTGGCAGTCAATTGGTCTCCAATCTTCAATGTTTTTGCATTAATACCAGCTGCACCTACAGCATTTTTAACATTTTTAACATTCATAGCCTCTTCTGCAGGTGTATGTGCAGACTTGTACCCATCCTCACTTTCATCTTTTCTTCCAACAATTGAACCAAACTCATTTTCTCTCTGTTGTTGTGTGATAGACTGTGAATCAATAACATTTTTATGTGATGAGAGGTCAATACTAGACAAAGGCAAATTGTGGCCTTCTCCATTTCTACGAGATGGAAATGGTTTAGAAGATTTATTCCCATTTTTCTTTGCATCTTTCTGACCAAAACATGTAGTTCTATCCTCTTCATCACACTCGGCAACACTTCGAATAAGGATTGATGGTTGTGAAGAAGTGAAAGAAGTTTCACCACTGTCATCTTTGCTGATTGAAAATTCTTCCAGGTTGGAGTAAGGATTTTCTTGGCAGTTAGACACATCCTCGACAGATGCACAATCATTACATGGTTGTTTCATAGAATTAAAACATCCTTCAGCCGGATTCTTCATGGATCCAGGACGAGGTACAGTTGCTTTAAGAGAGAGTTTGATATTACCCCGTACATCCTGCCCAATGCACATTAGTGAAAGCTGTTGGCCTACAGATACTACATCAGAAACTCGAGAGACCTGCAGAAAGACAAATGGTTAAGATTTGTAATGAATAGCCTGGGACCATGGGAGGGGAAAATTTATTGTGAAAAGTATGCTAATGTGTCAACAGAAAGACCCTGCTAATAAGAATTTTCTGAAATTCACCAAGTAAAATAAATGCACAAGAAGCACTAAAAGATCTGCAGAATCTACATTGACAGAATATTAGTTTTTTGATAAATCAAAATCTGTAACAGAAAAATCCAAATTGTTTGCACATCGAAATTTCAGCGAAATATTTCGGTTTTTACAAGGGTCGAAATGAAATGACTAACGAAACTTACATGTGAAATTTTCCAAAAATTTACTAAAATATTTCGGTTTCAGTAGAGGGTTGAAATCCCACCGATATTTGAAAATTTTAACCTTGGATACATACATGCACATTTCACAAGGAAGCAAATATCATATTTTCTAGCAGTCTGAAACCTGGTCCATTTACCCATTTATTTCAAGTACCAGCTGGCAGGTCACTGGGTAGACGCATGTGCCAACTGCTGGCTCCTAACAATTTTGCTTTAAAAGCAAACAACCTGCAAATATTTAGATCTATATATTAAATAACATCATGTTTACCAAAACCTAAGCTGGACTATAGTGGTTTGGTGTTTAATTGCCAGTAGTCAAGGTTCAAACACAAATATAATCCATGTAGATCCTATATGTGTGTCACTAATGGTTCAAATGTGTGGTTAGAACTTAGAAGTTTAAACTCAAAATCGAACAAGTACTTCACAGATAAATAGTTGTGAGGGGAAAATGGGATAGGGGTATTTTCATGACAAGTTCACAAGCCATGCCAACCCTCTGCTGTCAGAACACTGTTATCATTTATAGATATAGTTCATGTAGATGTGCTCAACTCATGGTCCATCAAATTCAATTAGGGTCTCAATTTATATGCCAAGGAAGTTCAATTTCTGAAATTTGATTGTTGATCAGCCAAAGGGGACTCTAAACTACAAATGTATGGTCCAAATACCAGACAACCATAGCTTATGTATGGCTTCTTCAACAAAAATGTTCCACCTTCCTCGATGTTGAGGTACAAATAAATAGTTAGGCCAACAGAAACAGCACATAGATAAGGGAGAAAAGAGGGGGAGTTAAGACCATGTTATAAAAGAAATAATCTTAGTTAACCATTTACTATACAGAGATTAAATTTCTCTTGAATTGGACTGTTGGGAATTAGACCAGTTTTAATGACAGATTTAACAGCAGATGAGTATATCTTTAGCACACAGTGTATCAGAATCTCATCAAATACACAAATGCATCTCCTCCTTCCGTGTTTATGCTCTGTATCCAGGAAGACATCTTGAATCAGCACCATAATTGGAAAACCAGGTTTTGACACAGGCGAGTCACCCAAGTCAAATAAATACAAAACCTGGTTAAGATTCACGGTGACTCGGTTACGGTAAAAAATAACCAAACTCGGTCAAATATTGTTCGTGTCAATAGAGACTCAATTATTTTAACCAAGTCACGGGAAAATCGGCGAGTCTTGTCACTTCTCTCCTCCTTTCCTGTGTCATTGTTTGAGACACTAGTGAGGCAGTCTCAGAAGCCTTGGCCTCCTTCAACAGTGTCCTTTAGGGCTGCAACAGGGTTGGGTTGGGCCGGGCTTTTTAAAACCCTAGCCCAACCCTAAGTGCCCTTAGCTGGGGCCAGGCCCGCCCTGACCCTGATTTAGGGCCTAAATACCTTGACCCTAACGGGCCAAGAGCAGCCCAAGCCCGCCCTGATTGGCCCTGGCCCTGCAATAATTAAATTAAAATTACAAGACAAAGGATGAGAGAGAGGAGGCTTGAACCCAAGACCTTTTGGTACCTACTGGATTTTACACAATTCAAACTGCCAAGTGCACTAAGTACTTGATATACATATAATACCTTTTATTTTTCAATAAATAAAGAAATTTCTTCAGGGCCAAAATCAGGGTCGGGCTGACCCGAGGTCTCAACCCTGACCCGACCCGACCCTGACTCAGGGCCAGCAATTTCTGGCCCTAACCCGTCCTCAGGGTCAGAAATCTTAGCCCAGGCCCTGTTTGGGCTCAGGGCGGGTTCGGGCCGACAGGGCCAGACTTGCAGCCCTAGTGTCCTTCATCCTCCAAGGATGGACGCATGAAGAAGCCTCATAACGGAAATCACAAATGGAAGCAAATTCAGACTTCAGAGATACCGCCATAGTTGTCACGGCGGTTAGGCGACCCAAGGCGGTGGAGAGGGCCAAAGTTTAAGGTGACACCAACTAGGCGCCCAAGTCGACCAAGGCGCCGCCTTGACAACTATGCATACCACGCTCATGGGCTTCGAACTCTAAATCACAAGCATTTGGATTTTGGAGCCGATCTAGGGTTTATTGTTCCCTAAAATACAGAACGATTGTAAGGTTCCATGAATCGGACAGTGGAATCAAGGCAGGATTGATGTTTCTCATTTGGTACTGTTAGCGAGAATTGTATGACTCTCGGTATTAGTGTCTAGCGCTAATACCAAGATGAGAGTAGTGAAGAGGGTAGTTTAGGAAGCTTTCTTTTTTTTTATTTTTAAGTTATTTCCCTGTTTTGCCCTTGTGACTATTATTTAATGAAGGAAAGAGGGAGATCACGACAGAACTGTAACTCCCAATTCTGCACATCGTCTCTCTTCCTTTCTCTCTCGATTTCTCGGGTTTTTCTTCTTCTTTTCTCACATTAATTAACATGGTATCAGAGCTATAGGCACTGTTACAGCTTCTTGAGGTTCTCTTCTTCCCCTTTCTTAAATCCTACAAGTGGAATTGAAGAGTTCTTGCATATTCGAAGACTTGCGTCTTCACCAAGTTTCTGGTTGAAGGGGTGCAGCACCCTATGCTGTGTTTTGAGGCTGTTTAGAGGCTAATTCATGTCTTAAATTAAGAACTAGGTCTCCTTTTATGTTTGTGGATGGTTGATGGAGTGAAGATTGCATTGGATGTTGAAGAACAAAAATCGGCAACAGTGTCAAGGTTTTGAAATCGATTTTTCAAGGTGAGAGAAATCAATTTTGAATTGGTTTGTTGGACCCTTTTTTTTTTTATTGATTGGAATTGTTGGGAGTATGCTGTCCCTCTTTGGAAGATACTGTGGTAGCAGAATACCTTTTTTCTTGAGATCGATTTTGTCACGGTTTCTGTCAAATCGATTTTTTGGCAGGGTTTTGAAGATTGACTTTTCAGCATATTTTTCACACCTTTTTTTTTTTGTTGCAATTTCATTCCATCTATTGGGCTGTGAACTATGGGTGATAATTCGAAGGCTGTGATGACCGAGGTTTTCTCTTCCTCCTCCAATCATATCACTGAAAAGAAATTGGAGGGGATCACCAACTTTCAACAATGGAAGAAAATTGTTAAGTTGGTATTGACGGGACGTGATCAGCAGGATCACCTGTTTAGTCTTAAACCTGCTGATGATCCATTATGGGATACAATTGATGCTCAAATCTTGGGACAAATGCGCACCAAATTGTCGATTTGGTGACACATATTGATACGGTTAAGGAACTGTGGGAGTATCTTAATGTTTTGTATTTTAGGACAAAACAATCTTTCTCGCATTTATGACTGGTCCCAAGAGTTCTATAGGGCTGATAGAAAGGGTCGCCCTTTGATCCAATATTTTGCTGATTTTAAGAGGATGTATGGGGAGCTAAATTCCTTACTTCCTATTACTTCTAATGTGGAACAAATGCAAAGTCAGCGGGAGCAGCTTGCTGTCATGGGATTTTTAGGAGGACTTGGGAAGGAGTTTGATACAGTCCATTCCCAAATTCTTGGTGGTAACAAGGTAGCCACATTGTTTGAAACTTTTTCCAGAGTTCTACGTGTCTCTCGTGAAAGCACGACTGCTATTGACACTTCGGCATTGGCCTCTTTTCCACCCAACCGTGGGCCCAATGGTGGGGCTGGTAGTGGTGGTGGTAATGGGGCTGGTTAATGTAATCCTAGGTAGGAGTAGTTCCACTAGGAGCCAGGGTAATGAGGTCACACACAAGGGCTGGCCGATTGGGTTATGGTTTACTAATTTAGGGCAAAACTAGGGTTAGGGTTGGACAATGGCAATGGGGTATATGGGGTTTTATTATGCAGGTCTAGGGTGCTTTTGTGGCATATAAATAATAGGGTTCGGGAAGGTTTTAAAATTCTGCAATTCTGGACAGAATAGAGTTGCAGGTTTTGGGTTTAATGTAGTGGAGGAATGGAGGGGATAGAGTGGGAATTATGGGCTGGGTTTAGGATCGAGTGTAGGGAGAAGTGTAGGGGTTGTGTGCTGGAAGTGTGGTCGAAATTGATGGTCAGATCTGTAGTTATGACTTATGAGGGAGTCCTAATTAAGGTAGGAGTTGCAGGTTTAATGGAGATTAGGGTTCGATGGATAGAAGGGGGGGTGTGACTTAGGTCTAATGAAAGGGGAATGGTTGGGTAGAAGAAGGTTTAAAAACAAAGTGCAGGTTCAAACTTACTGAATTGCAGAAACAATGGCAGCAGCTTGATATCTTGAAGAGACCTCCCGATCTTCACGATGCAAGGAGTCGCAGGAGTCCACCCACCCTATACCACCTTGAGATCCACAAGGATATACACTCACAAGGAGCACAAGGACTTAGGCTTTCTTCAATGAACCCCTTTTGGAGCAGCTCTCCAACTTGTGTAGTAAGCTCTTCATGCTCTGTAGGACTCATCCTGTAGGTGGGCAGATTTGGTAACATGGCACCAGGTACCAAATCGATGGCATGTTGAATGTCTCTCAGTGGGGGCAGCTCGTTGGGCAGTTTTTCTGGCACCACATCTGAGAAATCCTGTAATAAATCCTTGATGGGCTGTGTAAGCTGCACTTCTGATTGGGCAGCAGCCTCCTGAGTCACCACGGCAAGAACCAAGCCTGAATCATGGCTGGTTTGTTCAAACTCTCTTTGTGGGACTGCTACCAAGTGATCTCCAGATTCTATTCCCTTCTGATTGGTGCGCATGGTATGGCGTTTACGTATCTCTTCAGGCAAATTAAGGGGGTACCAAGTAATCTGCTTTCCTTTATGTTGAAACACACCCTGGTTTTTTCTTCCAAGGAGAGCAACATCGTTGTCGTATAGCCATGGTCTTCCCAATAGAACATCAGTCATTCTCATCGGGATGATGTCACACCAAATCTCCTCTGAGTAATGTTGTGCCTGTAAGGGAACATAGCATCTCTTGTTCACATCTAGTTTATTTCCATTCAGTAAGGAGACTTTGTATGGCATTGGTCGTTTTTCAAACTTCAGGTTTGCCTTCTTCACAATGTCTTCAGAAACAACATTAACACAGCTGCCACTATCAACAATTATCTGGGCAATGCATTCTCCCGCTTGCATGCGAGTATAGAAGATGCAACTACGTCGCCAATCTTTACCCTTAGTTTCAGCACTCAATATACGTGCCACCACATGAATACCTCGGGTATCTTCAAATTCATCACTCAGGTCATCAAAGTAAGCAGTCCCATCATCATCATCAACAGGGGGGTAATGCATAAATACCCTGTTCATCAATATCATCCGGGTTTTCTTCTTCCCTCTCAGCTACATGAATCGGCCTATGCTTTTATGGGCAATCCTTAGCATAATGCCCCTTTTCATTGCAGTGATAGCATGTGTGTGGGTCACTGTTGGTCATTGGGGCTTTGCCCTTATTGTCTACACGAGAAGAGCTGCCAGTAGAGTAGGCTGTCCATGTAGAACAAGCAGTGATGTTGTTACCTCTATTGTAACCATTAGTTGGTCTAGATGCTGAAAAAGATTTCCTGGTGTCGACAGCAGTGGAGCCAAACCTTCTATTGGTCTTCAATAGGTCTTCAGCCTTCAAGGCTTTCTCAAAGTAGTCCTTGATATCTAGAACATCAACAACTCCAATAGCCCTAATAACATCTGATCTCAATCCCAGCCAAAATCGAGACAACATCTGAGTAGCACTTTCTCGGGTATCAGTACGAAAAGAAAGAGAATCGAACTTCTACATATACTCGGATACAGTCATAGTTCCTTGCCGTAGGGAGTTGAGTTGATCTTGCATCTGAGCTCTGTAATGTTTGGCCAAATATTTCTCCTTCAGGTCATACCTCATGTCCTCCCAATTAGTAGGTGCATTACCTTCGCGGTCCATGTCTCTCTTTGTCTTTCGCCACCATTCTCGGGCAGGGCCAATCAACTTGGTATGTGCCAGTCTCATCTTTCGATCTTCAGGCAAGTCATACCAGTCAAAATAATCATCCAGGGCAGCAAGCCAGCCATAGAACACCTGAGGATCACCATGCCCATTATACTCCAACTCAAGTTTGACCTTCTGCATATCGTAGTTCTTATTAGTAGCTTCCTCTCCACTGAAGTAGGATCTCATGTATTCCTCAAAATTAGGTCTTCGAGGGTCTTCTCTAGTTCTGTCCCTATCCTCTCTGTAGTCATCTTTGTCAGGTCTACGTCGATCCTTGTAATCTCTGTCATGTCTGGAATGATCTTTGTGGTCCCTGTGACATCTGAGATGATCTCTATGATGTTCATCCCTTCCCAGATTTCCATGTACCTCAGAGTGAACTTGTAATCTGTCCTCCTCTACATATAGAGGGTTGCTTACAAGAGGCACAGCTTGCCTTTGTTCCATTACCAACATTCGATCAGCAAGAGCTTGCTGTTCTGTTGAAATTTTCTGTAACATAGTCATAATTGTAGCAAGGGAATCGAGTGGGGGGCTGTGTGGGGTCCACAGCAAGGATGCCATGTTCAGCCATGGCTCTGATACCACTTAATGTAGTTCTAGGTAGGAGTAGTCCCACTAGGAGCCAGGGTAATGAGGACACACACAAGGGCTGGCCGATTGGGTTAGGGTTTACTAATTTAGGGCAAAACTAGGGTTAGGGTTGGACAATGGCAATGGGGTTTATGGGGTTTTAATTTGCAGGTCTAGGGTGCTTTTGTGGCATATAAATAATAGGGTTCGGGAAGGTTTTAAAATTCTGCAATTCTGGACAGAATAGAGTTGCAGGTTTTGGGTTTAATGGAGTGGAGGAATGGAGGGGATAGAGTGGGAATTATGGGCTGGGTTTAGGATCGAGTGTAGGGAGAAGTGTGGGGGTTGTGTGCTGGGAGTGTGGTTCAAAATTGATGGTCAGATCTGTAGTTATGAGGGAGTCCTAGTTAAGGTAGGAGTTGCAGGTTTAATGGAGATTAGGGTTTGATGGATGGAAGGGGGGGTGTGAATTAGGTCTAATGAAAGGGGAATGGTTGGGTAGAAGAAGGTTTAAAAACAAATTGCAGGTTCAAACTTACTGAATTGCAGAAACAATGGTAGCAGCTTTGATATCTTGAAGAGACCTCCCGATCTTCACGATGCAAGGAGTCACAGGAGTCCACCCACCCTGTACCAACTTGAGATCCACAAGGATATACACTCACAAGGAGCAGCAGCAATAGCAGCAAGGCTAAGAAGCATAAAATTTTAATAATGAACTGTGGGGGAGCCTCCCACGAATTGTTGTATTGATAATAGGGGTTGATCCATCAATCAGCCAATCAGTCCTATTCAGAGTAGGAGTTGTAGTCCTAGCTCTGAGTCCTAATTACAAGATGATCAGATCTTATAATCTGATTTAAAAAAAAAAATCCTCCTTTAGAAATCGTGGAGGGGGGAAATAAAACAATAGCTAATTAAAAAGGTCAAATGACCATTATACCCATAACTAAAGTACTGAAAAAAAGGCTCCAACGAAAAACACAGCAGCAACCATATCATGGATTCTTCTTCTTCCTAGTGATTGGTCCTGCATCACTGGTCCTAGCAAACTGCCTACTTTGGGTACTCAAGGTACTTCTGATGGTTCGGGTTTGGTGAAGACATGTCACCATTGTGGTTGTCCAGGACATATCCAACGTTTTTGTTGGAAAGTTCATGACAAACCATCTCACCAACAGTTTGCCAATTCTGCTATTACTATTGAGTCTACTGTTTCTATATCTCCACAGCCTGAGGGTAAGACCGTGAAGATGTCTGATGAGGAGTATGCCCGTTTTACCCAGTTCCAGATTTCTCAATCAGCCTAGCCTCCAACCGCCACCTTTGTCGAGACAGGTAATGGCACTACATGTATTTCGACTGCTACCTCTCGTCCCTGGATCATTGATTCAGGGGCTTCGAATCACATGACTGGTGTTTCAGGTATACTTTCCTCTTTTCAAAAGTCTTCATCTAGTGTTACTTTAGTTGATGGTTCCTTAGCTAAAGTGACTAGTACTAGTACTACTCATGTTACATCTTCTTTGTCTTTGACTTCAGTTCTCTTTTTGCCTAATTTCCCTTTCAATCTTTTATCTATTAATCGGTTTACCAAAACCTATATTGTTTTGTAGCCTTTTTTTTTTTCTGATTCTTGGGTCTTTCAGGATCTTACAACGACGAAGATGCTTGGTAGAGGTCGTGAGTCGGGGGGCTTTATATACTTGAGGACACTTCATCTATGGCGTGTACTAGTGTGGCGTCTCCCCACTAGATTCATTGTCGTTTGGGTCATCCTTTGTTGGAGAGTTTGAAGCTTCTTGATAGACGTTTTTTGTCACTTTCTAGTTTAAATTGTGAGTCTTGTCAGTTTGGGAAACTTAATCGTGTGAGTTATCCTCCTAGAGTCAACGGTCTGACCAACCTTTTTCTTTAATTCATTCAGATGTATGGGGTTCGTGTCCTATCATTTCTAAGTTGGGTTTTCGTTACTTTGTAACCTTTGTTGATGACTATTCCAGGGTTACTTGGCTTTATTTAATGAAAGATCGTTCTAAGTTATTTTCTATCTTTTGTGCTTTTGTGAATGAGGTAAATAATCAATTTCAGACTCCTTTGCGTATTCTTCGTAGTGATAATGGTAAGGAGTATTTTCCTGCCCCTTTTTCTGAATTTATGGTTCAACAAGGTATTATTCATCAATCCTCTTGTGCTTACACCCCACAACAAAATGGTGTGGCCAAGAGGAAGAATAGGCATTTAAGGGAAGTTACTCGTTCTCTTTTATTTGAGATGAAAGAGACTAAATCCTTTTGAGCAGATGTTGTTTTAACCTCATGTTACCTCATTAATCGCATGCCTTCCTTTGTTTTACGTGGTGGTATTCCCTTTTCTTTGTTGTTTCCTTCTATGCCATTGTTTGTTTTATTTGATAGTGTTTGTTTTATTCGTGATCATTGTCTTGGTGTTTCCAAGTTGGATCCTAAAGCTCTCTAGTGTATGTTTGTTGGTTATTCTTGCACCCAAAAGGGTTATCGATGTTATTCTTTTGAGTTACAAAAATATTTTGTTACTGCTGATGTTTCCTTCTTTGAATTCACCCCTTATGATGGTTCATCTTTTACTGTATCTGAGTTGGATGATGATCTTCCTGTTTCCATTGTTCAATCTATTGTTAACCATGTTCCGCAGGCTGCCTCATCACCGGCACCTCCACCTATTGTGATTCAACGTCACTACAGAAAATATGGGCTTCCCCCGTTCCCGCGGCTTTTGCTCCGTCTACTTCTTTGCTAACAGATCCTACAATAGGTACTACTTCTCCTTTGGAACCTCCTTCTGATCTTGATATTCCTATTGCTCATCGCAAGGGGGTTTGGAGTTGTACCCAACACCCCCATTTCTAACTTTGTGTCCTACGCTGGTCTGTCTTCCACCTTCCATTCATGTTCAAATACTGTTGAGAATCATCCTATTCCTAAGTCTGTTGCAGAGGCATTATCTCATCCTGGTTGGAGGGCTGCTATGAACGAGGACTTGTTGGCGTTGGAAGAGAATCAGACTTGGGATCTTGTTCCCTTACCCTCAGGTAAATCTGCAATTGGTTGTCGTTGGGTGTATGTGGTGAAAGTGAACCCTGATGGGTCCTTGGCTCGTTTGAAGGCACGTCTTGTGGCAAAAGGCTATGCCCAGGTATATGGTGTAGATTACCTGGATACTTTTTCTCTTGTGGTGAAGCTTACTTTTGTCCGTATTTTGATTTCCCTTGCTGCTACTTATCATTGGCCTTTGTATCAGCTAGATGTTAAGAATGCATTTTTGCATGGGAATTTGCATGAAGAGGTTTATATGGAGTAACCTCCTAGGTTTGTTGCTTTGGGGGAATCTAGTTTGGTTTGTAAACTCGAGAAGTCATTGTATGGACCAAAACAGTCCCCTCAGGCTTGGTTTGGCCGGTTCATTGAAAGTTGTGTTAGAGTTTGGGCTGACACGGTGTGGTAGTGATCATTCTGTATTTTTCTGCCGATCTAATGCAGGAAAGATATTCCTTGTTGTTTATGTTGGTGATATAGTTATTACAGGAGATGATATTTCTGGCATTGAGAATTTGAAGGTATATTTGCAGCAGCAGTTTCAGACCAAAGATCTAGGAAAGTTGAAGTATTTCTTGGGTGTGGAGGTGGCTCAATCAAAGAAAGGGATTTCACTTTCGCAGCGCAAGTATGTTCTGGATCTTCTTTTAGAGACAAGGATGTTGGGTTCTAAACTTTTAGATACTCCTATGGATCCCAATGTAAAGCTTATGGCTGATGATGGTGATGTTTTGGGTGATCCTAAGAAATGTCAAAGGTCAGTTGGCAAATTGAATTATCTAACAGTGACTCGGCCTGACATTGCCTTTTCTGTTAGTGTTGTGAGCAAATTTTTGTTTGCTCCTCGAACATCTCATTGGGAGGCAATTGTGCGTATCTTGCGATATCTAAAAAAGGCTCATGGACGTGGTCTTCTCTATAGTGATCATGGCCATGGACGGATAGAGGGTTTTTCAAATGCTGATTGGGTAGGGTCTCCGATTGGCAGGACGTCAACCACAGGTTATTGTACATTTGTTGGAGGAAATCTGCTCTCTAGGAAGAGCAAGAAAAAGACAGCAGTTGCTCGTTCCAGTGCAGAGTCAGAGTATAGGGCCATGGCGCATGCTACCTGTGAACTAATGTGGGTGAAACAATTATTGGCTGAGCTTGGATTTATTGATGAGTCTCCAATGCAACTGTGGTGTGATAACCAAGCTGCTGTCCATATAGCTTCAAATTCGGTGTTTCATGAAAGAACGAAACACATTGAGGTGGATTGTCGTTTTGTTCAAGAAAAGCAGCAACAGGGACTTATTTCTCATTGTCATGTTCGTACAAGAGAACTTGCTGATATATTTACAAAGTCTTTGGGGAGTGTTAGAGTGGAATACATTTGTAACAAGCTGGGCATGATCAACATCTATGCTCCAGCTTGAGGGGGAGTGTTAGCGAGAATGTATGACTCGGTATTAGTGCCTAGCGCTAATACCGAGATGAGAGTAGTGAGGAGGATAGTTTAGGAAGCTTTCTTTATTTTATTTTTAAGTTATTTCCCGGTTTTGCCCTTGTGACTATTATATAATGAAGAAAAGAGGGAGATCACGACAGAACTGTGACTCCCTATTCTGCACATCGTCTCTCTTCCTTTCTCTCTCGATTTCTCAGTTTTTTCTTCTTCTTTTCTTACATTAATTAACAGGTACAAAGGTGGGATCGAAATCAAAATCGATGAAGATGCAAGGCTATACATGGGTGGGAAGGTGTGATGCAGATCCAAGCATCCGCAAGAAGCAGCAGCCCTAAGATTAGGGCCTAGTGTTTGGAGCCTTAGTATAAGGTGGGATCGAAATCAAAATCGATGAAGATGCAAGGCTATACATGGGTGGGAAGGTGTGATGCAGATCCAAGCATCCGCAAGAAGCAGCAGCCCTAAGATTAGAGCCTAGTGTTTGGAGCCTTAGTATATTTTCATACTTAGTTTATTTCAGCTTTAGTTATTTCCCATAGTTTTTTTCAGTTTAATTGTAAACTTAAATTGAACCGGTTCAGACCATGGTTCAATTTAAGTGAATTAATCCTATTGGTTGTTAGGTTTTTTATTTCCTACTGGTAGATAGGGAATCTTTTAAGTTTTAGCTTTTAATTAAAGTGTCCCACCCCTTCCACGATTTTAGCAGGGGAATAATTCATATTTGTAATAGGATTGGGCCCTGGGCCATATTATAAAATAATAAAATCGTGGGAGGCTACCCCACAGTTCAGATTTCAGAAAATTAAACTTGTCTGTTTGCTGGCATTGTTGCTGCTGCTTTGCTCCTTTGAGAGTGTGCCTTGTGAGTAATATCAAGGTGAAGGGACTGGTGGATCTCCAGTTGACTCCTTGCATCTTGTAGATCGGGAGAAGCCATCTTCATTCTTCAAAGCTGCTGCCACTGAAGATTCAGTTTTCAAGTGAGTAGTTTATTAATTCAGCATTTACCCTTCTTATTCTAATCTTCCAACCTAAGCCTATCAACTCCCATTATCATCCCCAACCAAATTCAATTAAATTTCAACCACAGCCCCCTCTCACCTCCTTCTCCATTCGACCTTAGTTGCAGGCCCTTCCTAGCACCTAAACCCTAATTCCCCCTCGTCCCCATTTAAACCCAACACCCTAAAAATCTGTCTAGACCTATCCAGCCATTCATACCCATCCATATTACAACCGAACCCTCTCTTCACTGCCCTTAGCACTCAACCTAAGCCCTAGCCCAAACTCTCACTCTAAACGCTAAAACCCATCACTCCCATCTTTCCCAAAACCCGAAACCCTAATTTTCTACATTCTAATTTTTCACTCAAACCTCATCAAACCTATTTCATTAGACTCCTAAAAACCTGCCTATCATTGTCATATAAGATTTAACCCCATTACCCTAACCCTAACCCTAACCCTAGAATTTGACCTAAATCATCAAATCTGCCCAATCAGCCAGCAGGTCCTAGTTTGCTTGGCTCCTAGTAGGTCTCCCACCTATCTAGGACTACATTAAGGTGAGGAGAGGAACAGAGGCGTGACATGTGGTCAATTCAATGCTTTTGATTCTATCACATCATCGACCACTGATGTCTTCTGCAAAATATCCTCTTCCTTTGTTTTAGGGTTTGTTTGCCTTGCTCTGACTGTGTTTTTAAATTGATTTGGTTGATATAAGTTGCTTGGTGTTCTTTTGTTAGGGCTTTGTGAAGGGAACTTAGGGAAGCATCAGGGAGACAAAATAACTTACACTTTCGAGGACAATGGATTATATGCAACGATGATGGAGACAGAAATGAGAAAGTAAGAAGTTAGAAGGAGGGAGGTAGATTTACCATGCTATCCTCATATGAATGACTGACTTGTTTTGAGGGTAGCAAAAGTGCCAAAAAAAACATGACTGGTTTTCCAACTATGATCGACACAGCCAACACTTGCAAGCTACAACAAAAATCAGACAGACACTTATCTAAAAGAATAAGATTCAAAGCAAGGTGTCAAGTGTTGGTATCGATCAGTGTATCAGAAGGTTGGTTTTAAGACATGTATTGGAGAGACGCAAGATATGCAAAATACGCTAAAGATACACATGGATATCCATAGGATACATGCAAAATTATATTCGGAAGCATAATACACCATAAAAAGGCAGTACTTGGAACGAACCATAGGATGGTAGGTGGTCAGACCCAATATCCGCTACATGGAAGATCAATTGGGGCCCAAATTTTGTATACAAGTATGCTCCATGATACTAGATTACCTTTCAATTCTAAACTCAATCAGAGTTCGCCATGTGGCAGTATAAAGCTTTGAGGATACATTACATTTTAAAAAAATAAGTGGAAGGCTAGAAACACAAGGGAAAGATGCCAATACATGGGTGTTAAGTGATCGAGTTTAACCATGAAAATTGACATGTAACCAATATAACCCATGCCCTTCCTATCAATGGGTTGAACTTGCCAAATCATCCTTCTATGTGGCACCTTAGGTGGTTCGTGCATGGGCACTTCCATGGATGGACCGACCACAAGAACCTTTCCCTATATATAAAAGACGAAAGGAGAGGGGGGGAGTAGCCATCTCCACTGCTGCCATTGTCATCACCGCTGCTGCCACGTAAGTTCCTTCTTCTTTTTTAGGGGGGGGGGTTAACATGGGTACGTCTTCTCCTCCGGTCTTGTCCTCGCTGCTGCAGCCATTGTTGTCGTCTCTGCCACCAGATGAATTCCTTCTTCATCTTCTCCTGCTGCTGCTGGAGGGTGGCGGGAGCTGGGGTGGGGCAGGGGAAGGGACCGGGGGCATAGCTACTGCTGCTTGTATCGCCATCTCAACCATGTACTGGGTCCTAACGGCCTGCAAGAGTTGATACGGCTTGATACATAACATTCCTTTTGGTGTACTGTATCAGGTGTGTGGTATCAACAACCCAGTTTCCAATACGTATCAGACCGATACGTATCGATACTTAATTCCTTGATTCAATGAAGTACTTTTCTCCTTAATCTGTGTACAAGTTCAAAGAAGTACCCTTCTCTTTACTAAATATGCATAAAATATTACTTTACAAGCTCATCTAATTCTTCCACTAAATATGCGGGTGGCATGGTAGTGTCCCTCATACCACTGACACAGAAATAGAAAATCACATAAAATCAACCATGTACAGAAGAGAAACTGCATAAGGAGTTGGTAGAAAATGCATACAAGCAATTTGCTAGATCTAATTACAACCAATGGCCCCTGATATTTGTGACAATTAGTCAACATATTGAACTGCCAAAACTAAGGATAAATTCTTACATGGGTCCTACTAATTTAGACAGATATTAATAAAAAATGACTGTTGGTCTTACTGAGAGAATACTATTCAATACTGACAGGTCATACATTGAAGCCATGCCCGGTCCCACATCAGATGAGCTATTCATAAACATACAGAAGTTGACCTCACTGAGATCAGCTAACAATCAATATCATCACTGTAGTTACTGTCTGGAATAAGATACAGATCATAGTATACCCCTGCGATAGTGGAAATTTATGTGTCACACCATCCCCATCAAATGCTAAATAGTCCAGCACTAGAGTTTGATAAGAAAAATAACTTTTGAAATGATCACGAACCAATGTGCAAGACAGAAGTCATTCAGCATAAAAAACGTTAAATTGAACAATAGGAGTGAAAATGGTGAAATAGCAATGACAGAGAAAAACAAATCATAATTGATGGGACAAAACTCAAAAAAGTGCAAAATAAATCCACTCAAAGATGTATATACTCAGGAAGGAATAAATTAAATATACTCTGAAAGAGAAAACCTCCATTTGTATTACATGCCTGATCATGAGACAACTCGGAGATATGTAACAGCCCTTGCTGACCACCATTGAATTCAACAAAAGCCCCATATTCTTTGATTGATGCTACAACACCTTTATAAATCCCCCCAACTTCAATCTCACGACCAACAATAAAATCAATCTGAGGAACAAAAGATGATTGGTATTGTCATAAAAATAGTCAGAAGGAACACAAAATTATATTCACCAGAATCACAAAACTAGAGCATAAAGTAAGAATGGTTGGCAAAATCATTCGAGAGAAAAAGGTAACAGCATAATCCAGACAACTATATATAAGTATATAACAAATTATGGAACCATTCTCAAATAACAAGCTTCAATCTACAGATCTCATTTGTTAAATTGGAAATTCCTTAAGACGTAAAAATCCCTTTTCCTTAAAGAAGAAACATATCAAAACAAAAGAAAATTAGTTGGTCAAGGATTAGGTCAGGATTTAGGTAAGAATGGAGATTTAGTGAAATTCAGGATCTAATGTTCAGGTGGTGATCAAATTAGTGTCGAGTGATGTTCCTGTTGGGTTCTAACAGTAGCTAAAATCTGAAGGAAAAAGTCCAAATTCATCAGGTGCGATTGGGTCTGTTGTAGCTTGCGGCCAGGACAGGGAGGGGTGCAAGATGGGAGTGATTAGCCTTCTATAATTATGGTCTGAAGGATGGATTTGGTGGTAAAGGGTCTGTGCTAGGTCAATGGACGAAGTTCGAAGGAGATATAGATAGTTGTAGGTTGATGGGAAATAGCTCAAAAACGGGGTAACTACAGGGTAGGGAGAACTGACTTAGAAGATGGACTTCTGTCAAAGGATCCACGGGTAGGATTAAAGCTTGAAAACTGAATCAATAAACTTGCAGAACAGAGCTGAAATAGGAGAAAAACCTAGAACACAGGAATCCACCTGTAATGCCCTAGGAAATCACTTTTATTGCTTGAGGAATCCACCTATCTCAGTGAATCCAAACAGAAAATAAGCAAGCAACATCAATTCCACTACTCATATTCCATCACATTACATACAACTGATGTGACCCCTTATTGATTAACTTCTCTCTAACTTGCTAAAAATTGACTCAACCCCAAATTTAGAAACTTTCCTAAGCTTAGGATTTCTAGAGACTCAACAGAATAGAAACTAAAACTAAAACTAAAATCTTGTATAGGACTGACTCAACATGTTCACTTATAGAACTGGCCACCCATATAACCCATTGAAACTTTGAGTTTAGACTCAATCAGGCCTGATTGATCAGATTTACAGCCTTTCCCAGAATTATCAGGACCAAATTTGTGTATTGTAACTTAAAAAAGCCAGGTTATAAAAAAATAAAATAAAATAAAAGAGCTTGACTAAACCTCTTCAAAACAAATGGGACCCACAAATGTAATCTAAAACAGAATCTTTTACGACTTTAACAGTGGCCCATGACCAGACTTCTTTTGAATTAAGGCAAAATACAGAACTGCCCCCACTAACTTAAATCACTGAACAAAGAAAGGCCACTTAACAAACTCCATTGGACTCTCTACCTATTTGGGCCTGAAAAGGGCCCTCATGGCTAATTTTTAGGGGGAACGCAACAGAAAGGTGCACGTTAGCAGCGAAGGCCCTTGATTTTCTCTGCAGGTGCACGATAGCATCGTATTTGTTAGGGTTCCATGGATGATCCTCCCTTCGTAAGGGAGGATCGCCCACCGGATCTTCCTCGGCCGGTGGCTTCTGGTGGTGTGGCAACTCGTTCCTTTGCCGCGGTGGTTGTTTCAGGCATTGGTGTGGAATCCCCTTCTGTTGCTGTGAAAGAACCATCCATTCACTTGAGAACTCCGGCGATTTTCTTCTCAGAGGCGGAAATTGCGCTTTCTGTGGAGCCATTTAAGATGGCGCTGGTTGTGAAGTTCTCTTACGGGGGGTCGGCGCTCTTTGACAAAAAGCGTGTGTTGCAAGCTTCTTTTCACTTCTCGGCCGATGTCTTGATTTCGTCTTGGGACTCGCGGAATCTGCTCTTGCGATTCGTTAACTACTCGGATTTCGTTAGAATTTGGTTGAAAGAACAGATGGTTGTAAAGGGTTTTCCTTTCAGATTTTTCAAATGGACAAGGTTTTTCAAAGCAGGGGTAGAGTCCCCAATAGTGCCAGTATGGATTTCCTTTCCCAACTTGCCGATAAATCTTTATCGTGGGAATTTCTTCCGCTCGGTGGCTGGTGTGGTTGGGAAGGTTTTGAGGGTGGATGGGGCTACATCTGGCTGCACTAGAATAGTCGCAGCTAGGGCTTGCGTGGAAGTTGATCTTCTTTCCGATCTCCCAGAGCGGATCTTTTGATTGGTTGCGGCTCTTCGGGTTTCTTCCAGAAAGTGGTTTTTGAGCGATTGCCTTTGTTCTGTTTGGAATGCTCTAAATTGGGGCATGTGATAGATAATTGTCGAAAAAGGCATGGTGGTGAATCGGGGAATCAAAAAATGACGGTTGATCAAGGGAAGGAGCAGCCGAGGGAGCCCATGAAGGTTGTGGAAGCTTTGTGCGTTGATGATGGGGGGAAGCTTTGGGCAATGATGATAGGGTGATTGCTTGTAACAATTCAGTGGAGGAGGTGATTGGTCCCTGTTTAAACAAAGGGAAAGATCATGTTTTTTAGGAAAGCTTTGAAAATTTGGATCATGGTCGTGGCTTGATGCGGATGGAGGAGCGTGGGGAATCATCTCTTGCGATTCCCTCTAGGACTTTGGCTATAAAGGCGACGGAGAAGGTGGTTGGTGGTCGTCGGTTGTGGTGGCCTACAGCGAGGTTTCTTGATAATCGGCTGGTTGGGTTGAGGGAGGTAAGATCGGTGGCGAGTGACTCAAATTCCGAATCAAATTTGACGGGGGAGCAGTTGTTGGAGGAAAACGTGACAGGCAACATGGTGGCAGTGAATCCTTTTCCTTCTGCCCAGAAGAGGATGCTTGGGTCTGAGGGTCCCAAGGGTCGTCTCTGTGGCGTGTGTGCGGCTCCAGCTACGAAGGATGACTGTTTTGTGGGGTTAGAAGCTTCAGACTTGGGTTGGAAATCAACCTTGGATGATCTACGCCGATCCAACCTTGCTGTGGACAGGAACTACAATGCTTTTTTTAAGCGTTTTGTGGAGGATAATGGCATTCTAAGCTCAGAGCAAGTTACAGACAGCCCGCCGAATGGAAGGAATAAAAATGCTGAACCACCAGTATTCTCGAGGCCGCAAAGGATGATTACGAGGTCCATGGGACCTGCTCCACCCTCTCGTTGTGTTTATTATGATCGTGTTGTTTTGGAACATGAGAGGATTGGGGAACAACCCGTCTTTAAGGCGTTTGAGATCGATTATTTTGTCAGAAAAGGTGGACATAGTTGCGATTGCAGAACAAAAAAATCATTTTTCTAAGGCTTCACACATTACGAGGAAGATTGGGATGGATGAGGTATGCTCTAGTGGGGTGGATAATGGAGAGAGATTATGGGTGTTCTAGAAAAAGGAGGATCAGGCAAGGGTAGTCAAAAATCATGAGCAGTTCATCACTTTGGAATGCTCTTTTCAAAATTCCTCCATTATATCGTTTGTGCATGCGCTTTGCTCAGTGCGAGAACGTAGACTTCTTTGGGCAGGTTTGTTGGAGGTTACGACTTCCTTTAATCTCCCTTGGGCGGTTGGGGGTGATTTCAATGCAGTCTTAGATCCATTGGAGAAGGTTGGGGGGAGGCCGGGTTGCCCAACTTCTCTCGAGGAGTTCGGAAATTTTGTAAGTACTGCGGGCCTGTTTGATGAGGGGTTTTCAAGGTAACTCCTTCACTTGGTCCAATAACTAGAATGGCGGGGGTAAAGTGGTTGCTAGGCTGGATCGGTTTTTGTTTAATGGTCTTAGGGCTCATTTTTTTGTGACTTCTAACGTGAGCTGGGCTTGTTTAGACCATGCTCCTATTCAGTTGGTGTGTGATACGCAGGTGACGAAAAGGTTCTCTTGCTTTAAATTCCAACAACTGTGGCTCTTACATCTTGTCGTTATAGATTGTGTTAGGGATTGTTGGTAGACTCCGTGCTATGGGTCCCCTCTGCATATTCTGTTTGCAAAATTGAAAAATCTTCGATCTCAGCTTAGATCATGTAATAAAACGATTATTGGCAATATTCATCAGAATGCCAGAAGGGCCAAGGATAGAGTTTGTAGAGCGGAGGTGGAGTTTGAACAAAACCCGAACAGTGCCACGGGTGGGGAAATGGAAGATGCGAGGAAAGCTCTCAACGAAGTCCTTCTACAAGAGGAAATTTTTTGGAGACAGAAGTCTAGGGTGAGATGGCTGCAAGAGGGAGAAAGGAACACTAAATTTTTCCACACTATGGTCAATGTGCGAAGACGAAAAAGGTGTATGACCAAAATTAAAAATGTTAATGGAGATTGGGTTTCGGACTCTACAGGCATTGCAGCAGAAGTTGTTAGATTTTTTTCTGATATTTTTTCTTCTCAAGGCTGCCAGCAAGATGAGAATTTATTGCAGTGCATACCCTCATTAATATCTGAGGAGGATAACAGGCTTCTTTTGACTTCCCCATCGTTGAAGGAGGTTAAGGAAGTTTTTGATTTATTGGCAGATCATGTGCCAGGGCTTGATGGTTTCATTGGTTATTTCTTTACTGCCTATTGGGAGATTATCGGTAGCGATGTCTGGGAGGCGGTCAAGAACTTCTTTGTTGGGGGTTTCCTGCTGTGGTGTTACATGTCGACAAATCTGGTTTTAATTCCAAAGGAGGACAACCCTGAGGTAATGTCAGACTTCCGCCCTATTAGTTTGTGTAATTCTCTTATAAATAATTGCTAAAATTATTTCCCTAAGGTTGGCCTCCATTCTCCCATCTATTATATCGGAGGAGCAAAGAGCATAGTTGTTAAGGCGCCTAGGCGAACCAAGGCGATGGAAAGGACTAAAAATCAAGTCGACACCAACAAGGCGACCAAGGCGACACCAAAAGTCAAGGCAAGAGAAAGGAGTCTGGATGCCAAGGTGTCGCCCAGGCGACGCCTTGACAACTATGGCAAAGAGCTTTTATTCAGGGTAGAAACATTCATGATAATGTTGCTCTGGTGCAAGAGGTGGTTCAGGACATTAATAGGAGTAGTCGTGGAGGTAATGTGGTCCTTAAACTGGACATGGCTAAGGCGTATGACCGGTTAGAATGGGATTTTTTATACCAAGTTTTACGGAAATTTGGTTTTGCGAAGGCTTGGGTAAACTTAATTAAAAATACGGTGGAGAATTGTTGGTTCTCAGTGGTTCTGGATGATGGTCCCTCAGGGTTCTTTAAATCTACAAGGGGGTGCGCCAAGGAGATCCCTTGTCTCCATCGCTTTTTATTATCGCAGAGGAAGTTCTTAGTCGGGGATTACGATCCCTTTTTGTGGAGGGAAGAGTAAAATTTTTTCAGCTTCCTAGGAGTTGCCCAGGAATTTCACATAGTCTATTCGCTAACGATATGATAATTTTTTCCAAGGGGCTTAAGTCGTCTTTGAAACAAATCATGGGTTTCATTATTAGATATGAAGGTTTTTCTGGGCAGCTTGTAAACAAAGAGAAGAGATGCTTTGTGTTGGGTGAGAAAGTTGTAGATCACAGATGCCGAATGAATAAAATGGCTATAGGATTTTCTAGGAAAAAATTGCCAATTAATTATCTTGGAGCACCGTTGTACGTAGGGCGGCTCCGCATTAATTTTTTTGACGATTTTTGGCTAAAATGCGAAGGAAGGTTGCTGGCTGGAAAGGAAAGCTGCTTTCTGCAGGATGGAGAGTGGTTTTACTCGAGCATGTTCTTACCTCGATGCCAATTCATATTATGTCAACTCTTGACATTCCCAAAACAGTGGTAAGAAGATTTAACAGCATTTGTACGGATTTTCTGTGGGGCCATTCGGAGTGGGGAAAGTGACACCATTGGGTGGGATGGGGGAAGGTTTGTAAACCGATTCCTGAAGGTGGTCTGGGTATCCGCCGTTTAAAAGAGATGAGCCTTGCTTTGCGCCTAAAGGGGCTTTAGAGGACTTTGTCTAGGAAGTCATTGTGGAGGTCGTTTTTTAGAGCAAAGTTTCTTAAAAACGAGCATATCACCTTGGCAAGGAGGAGAACGTCTAGGACAGCCTCTTGGAGAAAAGCTTTAGCTCATAAAGAAACGCTTCATCCTAATTCAAGGTGGCTTATTGGAAAAGGAGAAATTAGTTTCTGGCTGGATAATTGGTCAGGATGGGGGGCGCTAGTGGATTATATAGACGGGGCGCTTCATCTTGATTTATCGCTTAATGTTAAGGATGTGCTAAGCGAGTCTGGGGACCGGAATCAAGAGGTGCTGGTGAAAATTGATTCCACTACTGTACAGGACAGCTTGACGACTGGTAAGTTTTTCCTATCTGATAAGGAGGATAAATTGGTGTGGACTCCGACGAGGGATGGTAAATTTTCTACTAAATCAGTGTGGAATGGAATCAGAACAAGTTCGTCAGATATTCCTTCTGCGAAATGGTGCTGGAATTGTTCGATCCCCACCAAGGTTGGGTTCTTCACTTGGCAACTTTTGTTGGGGGGGTCCCTACGGATGATGCCATCATGAAGATGGGAGTGCCGCTTGCTTCAAAATGTCTATGTTGTGGGCTTCCTAGGCGTGAATCGGCATATCACTGTCTGGTTGCAGGTGGGACAATGTCAACAGTTTGGAAATTCTTTTCTGGTCTGTGTGAAGTGGAGGTTGTTCCCTTGCAGGATGTGAGAAGCAGAATTTTGTTCTGGCATAGTCATGCCAAAGGTAAAAGCTTTTGTGGCACGATTATTGGAGTGCTTCCATCTTTCATTATTTGGGAATTATGGAAGGAACGAAACAACCGTAGACATGGGGAAAAGGCTCGTTCGGCCAGTCGCATTGTTGAGGTCATTAAAATTTGGATTAAGGAGATTCCTTACTTTTCCACTTTTAAGAAGGCCCCTTCTTTCAAGGAATCTCTTATTCTCCAATTTTTTGATATATCTCACCCTCCTCTTGTGCATAAACCGCCGGTGTCGGTATACTGGTGCCCTCCTTTTACTTCAGTTATGCTTAATATGGATGGTGCTTGTAAAGGCAACCCTGGAGTAGGGGGAGTGGAGGCATTATTAGAAATAAGGAGGGTAATGTTATTGGTGCTTTCTCAAATTACCACAGACATTGCACCAATTCGATTGCTGAACTCCGAGCCTTAAGAGATGGGTTATCTCTTTGCGCGAGCTTGGGCTTTGTGGATTTCCATGTCAAATCAGATTCAGCAGCTACTGTGCTTTGCACCTCGAAAAGGGAGTGTGGTTTTTGGGAGGGTTGGTACTGGTTTCAAGATGTCTTGGGGCTGATTGACTCTCTTACATAGTTGTCATGGCGTCAAGCGCCTTGTCCGACTTGGGCGCCTTGGACGCCTTGGTCTCCTAATTGGTGTTGCCTTGAATTTAGACCCTCTCCAACACCTTGGGTCGCCGAGACGCCGTGACAACTATGCTCTCTTAGACCGATGATTTCCTTTACTTATTGTAAAGGTAATAGAGCAGCGGACCTATTGACTAACTTGGCTTGTGAGTCAGCGTCGGACTTGGTTCTTTACGGGGACAATCATCTGCCTTGGGATTTGTGGCGGATTACTCGAGAAGATGCAATGGGCCTTCCAGTGTTATGAAAATAAGTTGTTTCTATTGTTGGGGTTCTGGGTGCGAGATTTTCCTTGAGTGGTTGAGTAATTTGTTTTAATATTGGTTTGGGGTAAGGCGGGAATGTCCCCCCTTGTATTCATCTATTCTTTGAGATATTTTAATAAAAGCTTAGGGGCTGGTCCGGATCCCAGATAATGTTCGGGTTAAAAAAAAAAAGGGCCCTCATGGCTAGGAAATTTGAGCTCATACCTCCAAAGTGGATCTATCTTCTCCATCCAACTGGGGCCTGATCCATCGGATCCACCCAAAATTTTATCCTATTGCCATCTCTCATCTCATAAATACACCAAAATTTCCATCAAAAGCATCACACTTCTCATTCTCCTCAGGCAGATCTAAGAGTCACCAGATCAGCCAATTAGAAATCCCACCCTCCAGACTAAGTCCTTACTTAGACCTAACAAAAAAAAATCGGAAATACCATTGTCCAAGATAGAATCTTGACAACCATTTCACTTAACAGAGACAAGTTTCAGAAAGACATATTTTTTATTTCCAAATCACCCACATCAATAAGACTACAATCCCCATCTACCAAACGTCCTCTTCTCCTTTCACCTTGTTTCCACAAAAAGTTCTGAACTTGTAGAACGTGTTATCCTACATACTATATACAAAACTAACTGTATACTAAAGATAACACCATTACTGAATGAAGTTTCGGTCTGAGGCCTAATCACATCATTCTAAAAAATAATTTCAGTGAAGAGACCAAATAACTAAAATCTCAAAAACAAATGAAGATTTACATCAGGTGCCCCAAGAGTTCAGAAAAGTGAAAAGGATAAGTTCATGATGAGCACACAGCTGCATTAGTTGTTCTCCTGGTCAGAAAGGAGCAATAACCATGAGCAAGACCAGATCTTAGCTGAAGAGATATGAAAGTAAGCAGGGTTGGGAAAGGCTTTTTTTTTTTTTTTTTTTTTTTTTTTTTTTGGGGGGGGGGGGACTCGTAATACTGTAAAATAAATTACTGAACAACGAAAATGGTCAAGACTGCAGCACACAACACTACATCAGGTCTTTGTTCACCCAGCCAGCCAACACTTGTGTCAAAGTTTTGCCACATTTTTCAGTTGCAGTTCAAACTGAATTGCCTGGATGTATGACATTGTTCCTGCTAGCTCAACCGGCAAGAAGTGACTCTAGGCTTAAAAAATAATGACTACTATAGATGTATCAGTGAGGTGTTACCTTCTGACATGTTCACCTTTCCAAGGTAAAAACTTCCAACTATCCAGCAAGATAACCTTTTATGAGACGAGCTTGCAGAAGCAAGGATTCAGGATAACTAGATTCAATGAGAGAACTTCTAATGCAGTCACACGAAATAACAAAGATTCTACATTGATTTGGAAAAAAAATCAGGGAGTAAGACCAGTGATTGCAGAATTCATAATGACCATCATACTTGCTAATTAGCATCAATTAGGATCTAGGGCATTCACCAAACCATGATGTCATCTATACAGTCGCTCCATATTAATTTGAAATGCTGGCCAAGTCAAGACCTAAATAACAATGCTGGGAAATTTTCTGAAAAGTAATCTCTAACCTTGAGAAAGCTAAAATAGATTATCCAAGGATTCTAAAAGTTCACAGGAATGTAGACCAACTTCAAAAGAAAACCTCACTCCAACAGGCCAGTTCAAATAAATCTAATGGTATCAAACTATCAATGAAATAGCTTGATAAGATCTGGAGACGTACCTTTCCCTGTGCCTTTTCCATTATCTCTTGATTCTTAGCAAGGATAGTAAGTGCCCCATCACTCACAGTGAGTCGTGCACCTAAATTTTCCAAAAAGAAAGAGAAATAATTTAACAGGGATAAGCTAGTAATAATGACAAAACACAACTATTGCAGAGAACTGTAGATTTAAAATTGAACAATTGGGCTGGTACTTCTTCAAATCCAGGGCAGTCACATTGATTCCTAGTATGCCTGAAGCTTAAAACCAATTAAATGGAGAACAGTCTGATATCTAAATGTGATCCATAGTCATTCTTGTCATTGTACATGTGTTTCGCACATACACACACACAACTATATGCATTTATGTACGCAATGCATTAAAAATATGTCATCATAAAATAGTCAATCTATGTTATTCATCTAGAAAATTTAGTCCAGACAATGATGATTAAAAAAAAAAAAAGAGGTTTTTTTCTTAAAGGATTACATTAGAGCGGGATGAGAAATCCAAAAACAAAAGTAGGTAGATAATAGTGTCATCTGCAATTCTGTACAACTTTTTCTATCACTTGAGATGTGTTTGTTTATGTTCTGAAAAAAAGGACTTAGGACTCTCTAGTTTCTTCGTATTTTGAGCAAATTGGGCATGTTCAACATCCTTGAGCCAGCTTACGGGTAGCAATGGGATATAAATGAAAATGTAGCATAAAAATCAGAAATCGATTCCTGATATCTCCCCTACTAAATCAGGTATTGATTTCCCTTTTTTGTTGCTTAGTTTGTGTGCCACAGGCTAATGGTTGCTTGCTTTGTTAGTGAGGCATGGGGCATGTTCCTGTGATGTGCACTATAATCGTTCTAAATCAAATCAGAAATAGAAGGGAATGATCAATATCATGGCTCAATATGTTAGTGTCTATTATTGACTATTCAACTGGTGATAATGGAGTGTGTTAAAGTAATCACAATAGGAGATATTCCTATCGTGATATATCCTTAATTTATCTAGCTGTCCTAGACTATTTTAGTGTGATTTGGTTTCCTTTTTAAGTCTTACTTTGTTTAATTATTTAGAGTTGTAATCTAAGTTGGAGTCTTGATTGATTGTATAAATACAAAGTAGCCCACGATAGTCACTCTATACTGGACTATCGAGGTTCAGAAACGGTTCCTTCTTCCATTGTCTCTTCTCTCTTCCTCTTCTCTTTGCTGTGTTTATTGGTTGGTTGTTGAGTTATCTCTAATTACAGAGTGATCTGTCCAACTGCTGGTAATGTAGTGATCTGTCCAACTGCTGGTAATGTAGTGATCTGTTCAACTGCTGGGGATCTCTAAGCATACCTGCTGCAGCTCTTACATCTATTAGTAACAGCGAAGTTGATTGTGACTGTTTTCGGCTGGCAGTGTGAGTTCTGGATTTTCTCTCTTTTGGTGAGTATATTGGTTGATTTTTACACTTACCTCTTGGTGTTGGATTAGTAGAATGGCTAATAATATTGATGGAAAACTATATAGTGATGCAAATACAGTAAAAATTTCATCTACTAAGTTGCATGCATCAAACTTTTTACTGCGGGAACAAATTATGAAGGCTTATATTGGTTGAAGGGGAAAACTTCATATTCTGTCTGATCCCCCTCCTAGTAAGGATGATAAAACTTATCTAGAATGGATGAAAGATTATTATTTACTTTAGTGTTGGCAATTGAATAGTATAACACACTGTTAGTGCCAATTTAATGTTCTTTCAAACTGCTAAAGAAGTTTGGGATCTTGTTTATGAGAGTTTTAGCCAAGACAAGAGTATTTCTCATGCGTATCAGATTTATGAAGATATTTTAAACTGGAACAGGGTGACAATCCCATAGTGATTATTATAGTGCTTTGAAAGGCAAGTGGAAGGAACTAAATCAGTATCAGTCCTTACTTCTGATACTACAACAACATAGCCTTAACACAACTAAATGGGGCGGCTACATTGATCCTTGCTCTCCAGTCAGCACTGTTCGAAGTCATACAAGATACGAGACCTAAGCTATGCATGTCTATCCTCACCACTTCACTATGTGCCTGCCCCTGGCTCTTTTAGTTACTTCAATCTGATTCAAATCACTCTTCTGATCTGGCGCACCTCAAGGCCTCAGTTGAACATGGCCATATGATGCAGAAACAAGGGTGTATTCAAGGAAGAAGAAGAAGAAAGCTGCTGCCTACCTTGGCAGCCAGCCACAATTTTGAGTAGGCTACTGTCCAGCAGTAGCCCACAATTTCACTGGGTTGTTTTATGTTTTAATTCTTGAGTTTTGTAATAAACCAGTGAACCGGTTGGTTCATATGGTCTAGTTTAAGTGGTGGTCCCATAGATTAGTTAAGTCCTTTTCTTTATTTAAGTTGTTAGTAGAAAAGTCAGTCTCACATCAGCCATGAGTTATTTGGGCTGATAGTGTCTTGTATCTCAAGTATGGTCCAAAATTGCAAGTTTCTAATTTTGAGATTTTCCAATTTTGAACCCTTTACCTCTTTTCATCAGTTAATAAAAGCAACCCAGGGGGGGCAAGAAGCCCACGATTTGATTAAAAAAATATATCTCTGCTGTTATGCAAGTTTTGCTTCCATGAAGCTGTTCCTTGGTGTTCGATCCTCGGAGAGAGGAGCTGGTGTTGGATCATGCTGACACCTTGCGATGTGAAGCCCAGGAGGTTCTTTCTTGTTGCTGAGTTTCGTTCCCTGCAAGCCTTCAAGGCTTCAGAAGTCTCTCCCCTTCAACCGAACTCCATTGCTGCTGCCCATACCTTCATTCCCAGGTTACCTTCTATTTTTGACTAACCTTCTAATTCCGTTCCCTCCCTCTCCTGCCCAATTCAGCCATTAGTTTACTTCAAGCTTTTCAGTAAACCTCCCCCCCCCCCCCATCTCTAAGACAGTAAGACCTCCACTCGATCCTACCCTTAGCCCCATCTGACCTGCAGATCACCTTCCACAGGAAATCTCCAAAATCCAATTAAACCCTGTTTTCCCAGTCGGCAGTGCCAATCGGCAGAGACAACTGCTGCTGCAGATTTGTTTCCTTAGCCCTTTTTTGATTCCCTATTGATCTGACCTATCCCCTCAACTTAACCCTGACCTTAGACTTACCAGTAATCCACCAAACCAACCCAGCCTTAACCCATTGAATTGAACAAATTTTTCCCTGATTTCAGATCCTGTTTGGGACTGGTTGAGCCTTCAATCCAGTCCTACATTACCATACTCAAACGACTCTCTCATAGCTTATCATGTATAGGAACTACTCCCAACTTGGCACTAATATGGTCATTCCTTACTTT
The DNA here is from genome assembly GCF_018873765.1 of Telopea speciosissima. Taxonomy (NCBI): domain Eukaryota; kingdom Viridiplantae; phylum Streptophyta; class Magnoliopsida; order Proteales; family Proteaceae; genus Telopea; species Telopea speciosissima. The sequence continues at coordinate 61,718,792 of NC_057923.1, forward strand.
ATCCTTCCTAGTCTTGCCACACATCCATCTCAACACCCTCATCTCTTATACACTTAGTTTATGTATATGACGCTTCTTAACTACCCAACATTCTGCACCATACATCATAGCCGGTCATATGGCAGTCCTATAAAATTTTCCTTTGAACTTTAAAGGAATATGTCAATCACACAGTACGTCGGTTGCACCTCTCCACTTCATCCATCCCATTTTAATTCTTTGGGAAACATCATCCTCTATATCGCCTTCTTCATTTACGATAGAGCCCAGATATCTAAAGTAATCACTTTGAGGTATCTCCTTATCATCAATATTTAAAACCTCCTTAACCGTAACAAGCTCCAACTTTGGATGGGCAAACTCCTTTCTTTTGTAGATAGGATTGTTCTGATCAAATCAGTCCTTCAATCCTCCTACATTTGCTGGTGTGGTATCTATGTACTTCCAAAATCCACCATCTCTGCCATGGAATCCCTCTTTTGCTCCTTCCTGTGGAAAGGAAAGGAATCTTCCAAATTTCTTCACCCAATTAGCTGGACTGCCACCTCGCCAAAATTCAAAAAAAGCCTTGGCATTCGTAGAATCCATGATTATAATATTGCTGGCATTCTCAAGCTAATCTGGAAAATCTCCACTAAGCACGATTCCATCTGGGTTAACTGGGTCTATTCCTATCTCCTTAAACAGGACTCCATCTGGATAGTTCCCCAGCCCGTCGATCCCTCCTGGGTTTGGCGCAAGATCCTCCACCTTCGTCCCTCAGCACTTTCAGCTACCTCTTCAATGATCGCCAATGGGACCTCTATATCCCTCTGGCTAGATCCTTGGCATCCCCTAGGTGTCCTCTACAATTTCATTGGTGCTCGATCGGTTTATTCCTTTGGCATTCCTAACTCCGCTCCTCTCTCCACAATCATCTCCTTAGAAGTTAGGATCATGGACTTCCTCTCCCCTTTTCCCCCTTGCCTCTCCCAAGTTTGGGCGTCTCTCCCCCCTCCTCCCCCCCCCCACAACCCTTCTCTCTCGGATAAGGTTACTTGGTTCCCCTCCCCTAATGAGGTTTTCAGCTCTTCCTCAGCTTCGGACTTTGTCAAACACCATGCCCCCCCCCCCCGGTCCCCTGGTCCAATATTGTCTGGTTCAAAGGCCATATCCCTCATCATAGCTTTAACGTTTAGACTTTGGAGAACCCTCAACCTTTGCCTCCCCACCCAATCATTTCTTCTCCACCACCACATCCTTGTTTCCCCCTCTTGCATTCTATGTTGGAACGATTTTGAGGACATCGACCACCTCTTTTTTTCTTGCCCCATAGCCCTCTCTATTTGGGAGAAAGCCTTGGCCTCTATTTGGCACCGTAGCAGGAGACCTCTTCCATTTGCAAAGGAGTGGCTTTGGTTGAGTAGGGTTTTTTCAGGTAGTAAAATTTGTGATTCCGCCGGCAAGCTTGTGTTTGGGGCTGCTATTTTTCATATTTGGATGGAGCGGAATCTTTGAAGATGGACCTCCAATTCTCTCTCTATTGACATGATTTGGAAAGACATCTTCTTCTATGTTAGCTCTAAACTTCATGTTTCCCCATAGTCCTCTTGTTGATACCCCAAGGAACAGGCATATTGTTGTATCCTGGGGTCTTGATGTTTTTCTTCTTCACTCTTGACGGCCCGGCTCCTTAGGGCTTGAGTTTTGTATAGCTTCCCCCCCCCCCCTTCCCTGTATGTCCTCCCTCCCCCTCTCTCCTCCCCTCTCTGGGGCTTTTGGTAATGAATTTTTTAGTCACCAAAAAATAAGAAACCTCCTTAACCATCATAGTGTGGATAAAGTTACACCATATACTCTGTCTTAGTTCTACTTGTCTTAAGACCTTTTGATTCCAAAGTTGATATCCATAACTCCAACTTGGCGTTAATCCCTTCTTTTGTCTCATCCAAGCCTTATATAGCTTCCCCCCCCCCCCTTTTCCTTGTCTATTCTCCCTTCCCCTCTCCTCCCCTCTCTGACGTTTTTGATAATGAATTTTTTATTCACCAAAAAAAAAAACCTCTTTAACCGTCATAGTGTGGCTAAAGTTACACACCATATACTCCATCTTTGTTCTACTTGTCTTAAGACCTTTTGATTCCAAAGTTGATATCCATAACTCCAACTTGGCGTTAATCCCTTCTTTTGTCTCATCCACCAAGCACCAACACAATATCATCAGCAAAAAGCATACAACAAGGAATGTCATCTTGTATGTCTTTAGTTAAATCATCCATGACAAGCGCAAACAAAAAAGGGCTTAAGGCTGATCCTTAATGAAGCCCAATAATAATTGGGAACTCACTACCTACAACCATAGGCCTAATCTAGTCACCGCACAATCATACAAATCTTTAATTCTGTCCACATATTTACATGGCACCCTCCTCTTCTCTAGTATGTGCTAGATTAGCTCTCTAGGGACTCTATCATAGGCCTTTTCTAGGTCAATAAAGACCACATGGAGATCCTTCTTGTCCTCTCTATACCTTTCCATCAGTCTCCTAAGTAAGAATAAAGCTTCCATCATGGATCTTCTTGGCAAAAAGCCAAATTGGTTCTCCGAAATAATAGTTTCCTTTCTCAGGTGGGTATCAATTACCCTATCCCATAACTTCATTGTATGACTCGTTAGTTTTATGCCTTTATAGTTATTGCAGCTCTGAATATCACCTTTATTTTTGTATATTGGAACCACAATGCTCTCTTCCATTCATCTAGCATTTTCTTTGTACTCATAATCTTGTTAAAAAACTTGGTTTGCCAGACTACACCACAGATTCCTAGGCTCTTCCACACTTCTATTGGGACTCCGTCTGGGCCTGGCGTCTTGCCTACTTTCATCTTTCATAAAGCTTCTTTTACCTCAAACATCATAATTTTGTTTATATATCTGCAACATGTGGTGTCACGAAGACTAATACAACTCTCCGGGGCACTATTACTTGAAACGTCTTCATTTTAGTAGGCTGCAAAAATACTCATTCCATCGCTTTTTAATGTCCTCATCTCTTGTTAGTACTCTACCATCTACACTTTTAATACATCTAATATGGTCAAAATCTCTATCATCCTTTCTCTTACTTTAATTATCTTATAGATAGCTTCTACCCCTTCCTTTGTGCTCAAATTGTTATCAAGATCATCATATTTCCTTTCCTTGCAATTGCTTTCCACACAATCTTCTTAGCTTAATTTCTGGAAAATCTATACATGTTTAGATCCTTTACCTCATTCGTCCTTTGCCATGTCTTAAAACTAGTTTTCTTAGCCTTGATGGTTGCTTGGACCTCAACATCCCACCACCAAGTCTCTCTAGGTACTTGACGTTTACCTTTCGATTCCCTTAGTACCTCTTTAGTTGCCTTCTTAATACAAGCCATCATCTCGTTCCACATCGTATTAGTGTCGCCTTCAAAGTCCCACTTTACTTGTTTGACCATTTTATTCGTAAATGAGTTCAAGGAGTCTTCTTCTAAGCTCCACCACCTTATCTTAAGGTAAATAGGCTCCCCTATATTATGATCTTGCGTAATGAGGCACATATCCAGGACCACTAATCTATGTTGAGTGGTTAGGCTCTCCCCATGCATAACCGTACAGTCCTTACAAAACAATCTGCCAGACCTTGTTAGGAAGAAATCTATTTGGCTGGTATGATGCCCAGTTTTGTAGGTAACCAAATGCTCCTGTCTCTTTTGGAAAAAAGGTGTGTACAATGGATAAATCGTAAGCTACCACAAAGTCTAGAACTGAAATCCCTTCCTCATTCCTCTCTCCAACTCCATAGCTCCCATGAATGCCTTCATAGCCTCTACGATCTCTCCCAACACATTCAGATCACCCCCTATAATAATCAAAGGGCAAATTTTCAAGTTGCGAAATTTCTCTGGTCTGAATTTTGAGTTCAAGGGCATAAAAGATCAGATGTTACTGACAACTTGACATCTATGAGTAGTGCCTATGCTAGACTGAAGCGGGTGGATGTTCCTTCATCCTCTACTCTCACACCAAGAGTCGCTAAGGAGAATTTTCTCTTCTCATTACTGCTGGTTGCAGTAGAGGAGGTGACTCTCGAGGTCAAGTAGAGATTCAAGGGGAGGTCATTGAATATGTTGAATTACTAATCCTCCAGGAAATCGTCAGTATACTCATTGTGGTAGAACCGTAGAACTAATCACACTGTTGACAAATGTTGGGATAAATATGGCAAACCTCAATGGACCAACCAAGTTATTTCTGATAGTGATGGACTTCAGACTTCCAACAGTAGTGGACAGATTGTTGACAACCGAATACATTTTGGTGTGGTATCTTGGAAGGAGTATAATAGGTTCAACTGGTTCAGCAGCTTGAACTCGATCCAGAGCCTCTTCTTCCAACCATTCTACCACCTTGGCTCATTCAGGTTTCCTGTCCTTCTGGCTTCCACATCAGACTCTTCAATGGTCATTGATTCAGGGGCATCTACTCCCATGACTGGTAAGTCTATAGTATTTTCCTCCTATCATCAGAAAAGTACATTTCTCCTATTGCTTTAGCTAATGGTTCATTCTCTAATGTTCATGGTCATGGTATTGCCAAATTCCATCATCTTCTATATACTTTTTTGTTCGTGTACCAAAATTTCCTTTGAATTGTTGTCCATTACTCAACATAATGTCTTTGAATTGTTATGGTGCATTCTATCCTTCGCATTGTGCTGTTTTAGGATCTCTATATGAAGAGGATGATTGGCAGCAGGCACGAATATTTTGAATTTTACTACTTCGATGCTTCTTTCTCCACTAATATGGTTGTTGCATCCCATCCTGTCGTTTCTCCTCTTCAATGGAATTGTTGTCTTGAACCTGACAAAACAAATACAATAGCGGTCTAGGCCATTTGATATAGTATATCAATGGAGACTACTGGTGTTGTCTAACAAGAGGGTAAAACCCACTTTATAAGTAAGGCAGTATGGCCTAGCTGCTTTATTGAGTTCCTTTATTTCCTCTCCTTTCTCTGGTTTGAAAGAGATGACTATGAGTCTTTAAGACTCAAAATGATATATATAGGTTAGGGACACTTAGGCTTGTTTGCCTGCGCACTTAATCCAGCCAAACAGATTAATTCTCCAGTTGGACCCCGCGGACACTCCACCTTGACTCCATACTGGGCATGGAGCTGAAGGTAGGTCATACAATAAGTCAAAACACATGGGGGTCAATTCGATGTGGGATTCGGGGGTCCCACACATAGCAGTCCGAAATAGGACAGCAAGACCCACCGGTTGATGCAACCGGCAGATCAAGGTCAATACGAGTTTACTTAAGTTGATTCGCCTTTTATTACCAAAAAAAGAAAAAGTTGATTCACCTTTAACACAGACTATTTGAGAGCTACACATATAATCATATACCCTGGCCGCTTTTGTGTTTCGGAGCTTCTAGTTTTTGTTTTCTTGTTAAACAATTCAGGTTATTTGATTTTAAATTCTACTGATCTAATTCTCCATTACTTTAATATCCTACATTTAGTTTATGAATTTTTTAATCTATTTTAAGTTTTGTTCAGTTTCACCATCCTGAGTTGCACAACTTCCTTCTTATTATTTTAGTTCAGTCCCCATAGAATAAGAAAAGATAGGTTGAGGGAGCATTGCTTAATGTGGTATGGTCATTCCAGTCGAGGCCTTTGAGTGCAGGACTAAGGAGGAGTGACATGTTACTCATTATAGAGTTAAAACACTGCGTGTACCAAAGGTGACTTGGAAAGTAGTGATTAAAGATACAAATAGCCTATGCTTGAAAACTAACTTGACCATGAGAGTCAAATTGAGGAACAGAATTCTATTAGCCGATGCCACTTAGTGGGAAAAGGATTAGTAGAGATGAGTTGAGTCAGGCCCCCTTAAAATAGTACAGTGAATTACCCATTCCTTTCAGCCCTTTCGATCTGTAATTGATTTCTACTTAGAAAGTCAATTCAGGCAACCACAACTCTTATTTGGCAGAGAAATCATTCTGATTTGCAAGTTAAGGTTTGACATCAAAGAGATTCAATCCAATTTTCAGGCTAATCAGAACCACAGTTAGAAAGAAATCAAATTTCTCCCTCACTCACATAAAGAGTTTTTTCAAAATCCAAAATTCTGATTTGAGTTTCTGCTAGATATCCAAATTTTTGAAACACTTGTGAATGCAACTACTGAATACTATTCATGGTAGAACTTACTATATTCGTATTCAGATTAGAATACTTGGTAATGCGTAATTCTGATTGCTGAGATATAGGCTACCTGGCTTTAGATTCAGTTTTAGGGATCTCTAATTTCTTTAGGTGTCCAGAATTCAGGTGGAGCTATATTGAGAGCATTTTAAAGTTCGAAATGCACCTGTTTCTTGTTCGATTTTCCTCTTCTGAACACCTTGGGGGCCCATCAAGCGCCGAAGGGAATCATTGCTGAACTTCAGTGTAGCTACAAAAGAATTAAATATTTAAGCATATCATGATCCCACAAACTTGTTCCTTTATTCACATAGACAAATGTATAACTGTTATAAACAAAATTTGAATGAAAGAGAAGCTTTAAACCTAATCGTGGGGAATTCCTATCATCTTGAGTGCGCGGTGCATTTATCTCACGCTCCATATGGTCAAGGATTTGAAGACGACCCTTTACCGCAACATCCAAACTTTCACAGATGATATCCAACGGAATTCCAGCAGGTTTGATATCCAACTGAATAGCAGTTATTCCTTTTCTTGTCCCAGCAATTTTGAAGTCCATGTCGCCTAGATGATCTTCTAGGCCCTATAGTGATATACAGTTATGCATGTGGTTAATCACCCTTTTATTGATCAAAACAGACATATACAAGTCGGCAAAGAGGAAGAATAAAAAATTACAGCCCTGTGCTCATAGGGAAGTAAAATAATGGTCCAAAATTTCTAACCAAGCATAGTAGACCAATTGATGAAGAACGTATCTAGAAAAAATATTTATGAAGTACTTATATGGTACGGGTTTGCAACTTAGAAACCCAATTGTTGAATGGAGTCGAACAAAATTGTTGAAGCGTCAATTTTAAGAAGGTCCTACATTTTGGATCATATCCAGTGTCTTACATCTGTATGAAAACTGAAAATACATTGATAGTAATTTTCTACAAATTTGCATGATAATCGTAAGAAACAAAATGACTATGGTACTAACGCAAAAAAGATTTGGTCATTTATGAAAAATTACAAAATTTTGTTTATCTTTCTTTTCTTTTTGAAATTTGAAGAAGCAATGACAATGCAAGAAAATAGAACTCTCCCTAGACGGATTCTATTGACAGTTGTACAATAGAAGAGAAAGAAGACAATCAGTGAGATAACTGTTTGGTTCTACAATATTTAAAGAGAAGTATCATCGAATTACCCAACCCCATTTGGTTGGGAAAAGGCTTGGTAAAGTTGACAGAAGCATCATTGAATACTAAAGAACAGGGGGAAGAAGGAATGATTGTGTGTGTGTGTGGATTTGTGTGGCATCTACATTATGCAGACCAGACACTTTAGGTTTAAGTAAGAACTTATTTCAACGTGGATAAGACTACAACGACTATATGGTTCCTTCTATTTTGGAGAACACATTTAACAAGGGGTCACCCTTGGACTGCTAAACAGCACTCAAAATCCCAGAGTGGCACCAATTGAGATGATTCTGGGCACTGTAGCATGAAATTCTTTGAAGAATATCAAGGTTTAATAAGTAAAAATTATGACCATGATTTTTAGGGAAAAGAACTAGGAGCATTGAAGAGGATATAGGAATAGCAGAATCTAACATTGAATGAAATATGAACTGGCAGTGTTTTTGGCTACAAGTCATAAACTAAGCAGATTGATGGGCATGTGGATTTAACTACCACTTAAGTCCTCAATTGAGATTTACAGAGCTTAAGGGTTAGGTATAGATTTGGATAATGCACCAAACCAGCAATTAAGTAAAAAATGATATCTCTAATGGATTTTGGACATATCCAGGTATTGTGAAAACGGCACAAAGAGGTTTGTCAATTATTAAAAGAACCATAGCACAAACCGACAGTGGGTCAGCCTTGGCACAATGGTTAAGTTGCGCTATTGCAACCTGTTGGTTGCGGGTTCAAAACTTGGAAACAGCCTCTCCTGCAAAGCAGGGGTAAGGCTGCGTACATTTGCCCCTGCCAGACCCTGCAGTAGTGGGACCTTGGCACTGGGATGCTCTTTTTTTATAGCACAAACCGACCTTGTTACAAAATTAGCATACTAGAAATCTTACCAAAATATCTGTCAATATGCGATAATCATTAATCATTCCAGTTGATGGGTCAACTTCACTAACAAGACCCACTGAAACACCTGCTACATGTTCTCTTACTGGAATACCAGCATCCATCAAAGCCATACTTCCTACAAGAAACATAACAGAGAATTCTAAGCTGAACTTTGCTACCTTATACATCAATTACAGCAAATGAAAAATCATTGAAGCACGATAAGAAATGAAGCCACGGAAAAGCAAGCAGGAACACCCAAAAAAAAAAAGGAAGATCGCAGATTCAATAGCTTCTAGAGTCAACTATTGTCAGTCATAGCCACTAGATATTTTCTCAACATGCAGTGTTCTTGCTACTATAAATTCTGAGCCCCAACAGGAGTTCAAACACTTCAGTACAATGATTTTGGTCAATGAAAGAGAAATCATAATAGGGCCTCCTAGCATTCTTAGAGCTCCTACACCAAAAACTTAGAAAGTTTTTCATAAAGGACAAAATGAAGCATTTACATCTGATAGGAGCTAAATGTTACCAAGTAGCAAACAATGATACCTCCACAGACGGTCGCCATTGAAGTTGAGCCATCAGAAGCCATGACTTCTGAATTGACACGGACAGTATATGGGAAATCATCTTCAGGAGGTAACACGGCAAGCAAAGCTTTCTCCGCAAGTGTGCCTAAACAACAGCATAGAAAAAAAAAAATTCAATGCAATTGCGGTCAAAATTCTAAAGAGAATTCCTGAAACAGCATAGAAAAAAAACATCAATGCAATAGCGGTCAAAATTCTAAAGAGAATTCCTGAAACAGCATAATGAGATAACAAACCACATACAAGCTGCCTTCCACCAATAGCACCAAAGGCATAAAACATAAATCAGAAACTACCCAGAACAATTAATTCAGCATTTAATTAAGCATATAGCATCCAGCACATGCCAGGAATTGAATATCGAATTTACACATTTCAATGCTCATATCTCTATATCGTAGCTCAGTCGGACATGAACCAAAAAACAGACTCCAAGTATTACCAAATAGAGGTGTAACCATAGAACAAGAACTCGCGAGATCTCAACAAATATCTCGCTATTTTGAGAGCTCGAGACGAGATCTCGAATCTCAGCGAGATCTCGACCTGACCCAAATCTCAACCCTAAATCAAACATTTTAGTTCCAAAATCTGGCGAGATCTCGTGGTTTTGCACAAAGTTTTCCAACAAGTCCAAGATTGCTTAAATCTGATTTATATTGAAGGAGTTATGTACCGGTCAAACTTAATTTGATGTGCGCGAATGCTATCAAAATCTCTCTGAATGAAAATATTTTTTTAGACATCAAAACAAATGAATATTTTACCGCACTTTTGGTTTTTAGCAATGTTTTGTAATATTAAGATTTATGGAATTTTTAGATTTGAGAAAAACCCAAGCATTAAAAAGTTGAAAATTGCACCTACCGTCGAAAATCCAGTTTTTGTTCTTGAACTGGGGGGTTGACTTTTTATCCTTTTGGAATTTTATTTTTAAACTATTTTTATTGGATTCAAATAGGGGGTATTTGCTTATTTATGAATAATATCTTAAGTAAATGAAATACAAATAAATGATATTAGGCATAAATAAGTGTCTGTCCTAGTTTCTGGCATAAGTGTCTGTCCTGGTTTCCCACTTACTGAAACTCCTAGTTGGACTTTGATTTTTTCAAATTTGATAGTGCCATTTTATTTAAATGGCCCAAAATAGGCTGTATACCAACTTTCATGACCAACTAGGTCTAAAACCCACCAAAACTTGCCACCGAGTTAAAAAAAAAAAATACCCCAACTCGCTATTTGGCCAAGTCAAAATCTGTACTCGAGACGAGTTCTTGATCTATGGGTGTAACGACCCAATCCCTCCATTGGCATGATATTGTCCGCTTTAGCCCAATGGGCCTCACGGCTTTAAAACGCGTCATACCAAGTAGAGGAGGCTACTCTTTATCAATAGCTCAGGATCTCCCTCCCTAGCCGATGTGGAACTAAATTTGCACCCGCTCACCAATCTCCCAAACCCCCTGTAACTAAGTTGTCTCTTGGGGGGGACACCTAAACAATCTCCCAGGCAGGCCGGTACTATGCTGTCTTCTTAGGGCGTTACATACCATACTGACTTACAAGACAATTGCTCATAAAACCAACACAGAGAAACATTCCCAAACTGCCCCTTACGGTAATACTTCAACATTCCCCCTCAAGTTGGGGGATAAACATGTCACCAAGTTGATTTGTAGAGTTAACACAAGGAGCAGAAATCAACTTCCACATCACATCATCCCGTTACAAAATGACAATCAACTTTAATATGCTTGATTCGTTCATGAAAAACTAGATTGTTAACAATATAAACAGCAGCCTGATTATCACAATACATATCCATAGGCTTGCTAATTGGAAAACCAAACTCATGAAGACGTGACTTCAACCACATTAACTCTGTTGCGATATGAGTCATAGCTTTGTCCTCTGCTTCAGCACTAAATCTAGCCATTGTAACCTATTTGTTATTCCTCCAAGTAACTAAATTACCACCAACAAATGTACAGTACTCAGTAGTGGACCTTCTATCATATTGTGAACCAGCCCAACTAACATCAAAATAACCAACATTGTCATAATCACAATGAGATTTATAAATGAAACCTTTCCCTGGAGCACCTTTAAGATATCTGAATATAAAACAGGCTACCTCCCAATGAGCTTGCTAGGTTTATCCATGAACTGACATATAACATCAAAACCAAAAGACATACCAGGTCTGGTGACGATAAGTTAAATGAATTTACCAACCAAACTTCTGTACCAATACTTGTCCACAAACTCCTCCCAATGAGCTTGCTAGGTTTATCCATGAACTGACATATAACATCAACAACAAAGATATACCAGATTACTAGGTCCGGCAACGGTAAGATAAATGAGTTTACCAACCAATCTTCTATACCAATACTCGTCCACAAACTCCTTATCATCATAGGGCACCTAAATCTTTCATCTGAAAAATGCCTCTGCAAGTAAGATTTGACATCTGCAATACATGCTAAATCACTACCATAGAAGATATTGTCATCAGCATAAAGTCATCAACAACCAACACTATCACCTTGGAATCCTTCCAACAAATAAAAAGAGAATGATCAGAGTAGCACTGTGTGAATCCATAGCTAGTAACAACTCGCTAAATTTGTCAAACCAAGTTCTCCACTGCTTCAGGCCATAAATGGGAATGTGAAGTTTACATACTTTTTGTGAATTCCCTTATTGAGCAACATACCCAGGAGGCCAGGAGGTAGCTCCATACAGACTTCTTCAAGTGAATCACCATATAAAAAGGCATTTTTTATATCAAGCTAACAAGGACTAATAAAGATTAACAACCAGGGAAATAAGAACACAAATAGAATTAAGATGGGCCATAGGAGAAACGTTTCAAAATAAACTTCACAATGCCATTTATGGCCTGAGTGTTAACAACCAGGCAAGCTTTAAGCCGCTCAACAGAACCATGGGGTTATACTTAATGGAATACACCTAACGACACTTCACAAGCTCCTTACTTGAAGGTAAATCAACTAGTGTTCATGTTTGATGACATCGCAGGGCATCCATCTCCGCATCTATAGTCGTCTTCCACCCAATGTGAGAGAACACTTCATGATAAGTTTTAGGAACAGATCATGCTTGTCACGAAATCTAGGCGATCCTAGGCATTGGAAGAGGATAAAAATCAAAGCAACACCAACAAGGCATCAAGGCGTCGCGCGACGCCTTGACAACTATGGAACAGAGTACTCGAACAAAGACAAAGCAAAATTATGAAGTGAATATGGAAGCTGGGAAATAGAAACAAAATGAGCAATAGGATACGTAACCAAGGATTCTTTTTAGTGCATGAAAGAGTACCGTTCCGATTGACTACAGGTAAATCAATGGTTGCAGGTGGTACCTACCAAAAAAGAGGTTGCAGGTGGATGCGAAGGATCCCTAGACAAAAATAGGCTGTATACAAACAATCAAATCAAATAAAGCATTCCTGGGCCTCAAAACCACCAGCTCGAGTTGGCTGGGAAAAAATCACAGGTTTCGACCAGTTTCAACCATATGTCGGTTTCTGGCTGGTCGAAACAAGAGTTTTAGAACCTTGGTTACAATTCTAGGTGCACTGGACTATTATGGGCCTCACTATGTAAAATGACGGCCAAATTCCTACACTTCCCGCAACAAAATCATCACAGAGAGCTTATCAGAACTAATTCAACCATGTATAACAGCTGCTTGAGTTCAGCTTGTCCATTTCTAGCATGTTTTGACGATGCATGGTCCTCAAGTTTCAATCAGCATTGCAGTAGTAAAATAAGCAACTAAGAAGACGGACTATAGGACTAAATAGATCCATCCATCATGCTTGTTATTGTATTGCAAGATGATAAAACAGCTGTGTGCACAACGATGCTCCTCCTATCCTTCGTAAACTCAATAAACTAATCCTTTATAGAACTGGAGGAGTTTTATTCTCATTAAAACAAGCACAGACAACCATGAGACAATTACCATAGTCGTACCCGCAGTTAATCAAAAGAGATATGGCTATTTCCACTAAATCGTACCTCTAGCTGATTAAATCTACAGTAAATTATTCACCCCAAAAAAAATTCTACAGTAAATCAAGCATGCAGAATTCCTAACATTTTTGGAAAAACAGCTGATGTAATAAAATGGTAATAAAATGATATCTGAAGAATCTTAGCTGTCAGGTCCGACGCTTCCCAAATGGTTCCTTTTTAAGTAATATTTATTTGGTACAGTAACCAGTAAGAACTCTAGAAAAAGCTAAAAAACATGTAAAGGAAGGTGGAATATATATACAGCTCAACATGTTTCATAGGAGAATATAGTAATGAATCAAACTACCTATGCAGCAGTGGTGTAGTAAATGCTTATAATACAAAATAGTAAATCCATTTGAAATAGAAATTCAGGGGAATTATTGAATAACTCTCTCATCATAGGATCACCTAGGATGGTGGCCTTGCTAGGTTGATTCAAATTCAGCAGTCATTTCAAACAGTTAATAAATCACATTTTATTATAACAGGAAACTTACCATGCCCAACTTCACGCCTATTCAAACCACCACGTTTACCAACTTCATTAATTGAGAATGGTGGAAAACTATAGTGAAGCATAAAACGCTTTGTGGATGGACCAACCAGAGAATCCAATCTCTGAGCGTCTCCAGGTGAGCCCAGTGTCACAGTGCATAGAACCTGCACTTGTAATTCTAAGAAATTTAGTTTGGCAGAATGAATTTAAATTGCCTGTCCAGACAAAATCATACTGAATGAGCTTTCCCTTTAAACAAGAAAGGAAACATAATTGTACTGACCTGGGTATCTCCACGAGAAAAAATCGATGATCCATGCAATATTGGTAAATTACCAGATTCACAGTATAAAGGCCTAACTTCATCTAGACGTCTACCATCAACTCTGATTCCTTTCTCAATTATCCTTCTACGAACAATCTGAAAAATTAAAAAGCAAATGTTAATGCACATGCATGAATTTTGATTCCTTGAGCTTTCTAACAATAAATATGGCCTTAAACACGGCAAATGGCAAAAACAGAATTCATGTAGTGGACCCCACTTAACTGGAAGAAGGCTTAGTTGAATTGAGTCAAGTATAATACCTTGAGCTTTCCATTCATTAGAGTTTGTAAATTTCACAGAGATTTAGAACTATTGTTTTGATTGAAAACTCAAGTTTCTTTACAGTTTATCCCTCCATCTATTTTCTTACTCATATGTATACAGGCCCCTTTTCTCCCTAAATCCCATTTATAACCTGAATACGAAAATGCATCCAATGGACAATAGTACACATATTAGGTGCCTAACATAACTACTTTTTCTTTTTTCGTCTTTTTGGCGGGTGAAGGGGGAAGTAGGGAATAGACAATTTGTTTATTTCATATTTCATAAATTCATATATGAAAAAAATGCATTTCTAAGATTACTTAGTTCATGAATTAGTAGAATACCCAAAAAAAAAAGGGTACTTCGGATCAAACTCAAATTTTAACCCAATCTTAATTAAGAATATTTTACCTTTGCTACCAAGGCTACAGTTGTTTTCCAGTTGGAAACCATATAAAAGGAATACTTTCAGGTAAAAAATAAATAAATAAAAGTTAAGGTTTTACTTGAAATTTTTTCTTCTAGTTTTTTCCTGGAAAAATAGAGCAGGAAAAAAAATCTAGATGCAAAAATAATATCCAGCACATCACAGTAGACACAAGTATCTAAATACAACTTTAAGAAAAAAGAGGAAACACTGCTAGATTAGATAAAGATACACTGGCACTCACCTTTTTCCTCACCATGTCAACTGCCTTGGGCAAAACTTTTAAGCTCTCCTCATCACATTCTTCTTCGAGGACTCTTTTTACATCTTGTGTAATATTATCTAAGGCTTCTCCACGTTCAAACTGTATATTCATAATAAAAATAAATAAATGATACAAGGAAGACACACATGCACCTCAATTGAAAGGCTTAGGGTGGTGTCAAGGAAAGAAAAATTGCACCTTTCCATAAGTCGGATCTGTAAAAACAGCTTCTATTGCCCCTTCTGCCAAGCTCTTGACTTTCTCAAGGGTTGTATCTGATAGCATTGATAATTTATATTCCTTCTTATGCTTCCCTGCTTTTGCAGCCAATCTAATCTGAGGTTCTAGATATTTTGTCGCCTGAATGATCAAAGCTAGACATCTTAGCAAGATTCACCATTCCAAGAGAATACTATATCACATTAAGAATCTTATACCCACCTCAGGATGGGCTAACCTTAATCCTGCTTCCAGATCTCTCTCAGAGATCTCACGGGCTTGCACATCTATCATTAAAGTTCTATCTCGTGTGCAGGCATATAACAAGTTGAGATCGCTTACACTCATCTGCATCATATATCAAATGATAATGAATATCAACCATGGAAAATACACACACTAGTTGTCATGGCGGAAAGACAATCCTAGGCAGTCAAGGCATGTTATATAACCGGGGGGGTTGTAAAACACTAAATGTATGTCATATTAGTTTTAATTTTACAAAGGGGTTTATGTTAAAAAAAGATGAATTCTTTTCCCTTCTACTTATAATAAATAACAGAGGGCCTGTGTATAAAATAAAAAATAGAGTAAATTACTCCCTTCTCCCCTCGATTATGCCCAAATGAAAAACCCCACCCTTGCATATTGAGTAATAGCTCTCCCCTCTCCTGAAATCAAAAGATTCTATCAACCGTACCCATTCCATGAAAAATCGCTGTTAAGTGATGACATCACCCTAAATATATTCAATTGAACCCCCAAATGCCCTTATGTTTGTGATATTCCAATAATACCCTCTAATAACAAGAGAGAAAATGAAAAAGAGTTCTTCCTTCGTTCGAACACTCTGGAAGAACCAGAGCTTGTTAGCAGGTATCTCCGGCACTATTCTTCCTCATTCCAACACTCTCTGAAGGTAATCTTGATTGGCGGAGAGTGGTATACACCTTGTGAGCCATCAGTCTCCTCCTAACCAAATGAAGCCCTCGAATGGTGCCCCTCTTCTCCTCCTAAGTTCTTAAGATGACAGAAGTGGCGAAGAACCAAGCAAAGCAACTGGAAGAAGCAAACTCTGGTTGCCTTGTTGAAATTGATGGTGCTTGGAGACAGGAGTTGGACAATGCCAGAGAACAGTATGCAGCCACGATTTCTGAACTTGATGCTGCCAAACAAGAACTGAGGAAATTCCGTCAGGAATTTGACTCATCCGTGGAAGAGAAATCTGCTGCATTCCACCAAGCAGCAGAAGAGGAAGTCACAGCCAAGGCTAATGCAGAGAAGGCAGCTGAACTCTCAAAGGAGATTGCAGCCACACAAGAATCACTTGGGCATGTGAAGCTGGCTTCTTTGCAAGCCCAGCAGGAGCAAGAAAAGATTCTTGAGGAAAAAAAATGTCCAAAGGCAGTCTTATAGAGCTGCCCTGGAAGAAGCACAGAAGAAACTGCTATCTTTGAAGAAAGAATTTGATCCTGAAATCACCAGGAATCTCGAAGGTAAGCTTGCTGAAACAGCTGCTGAGATCGGGGCTTTACAAAAGGAGATAAAAAATGCTCGCACTTCTGATCTGGATTCTGTAAGAAATTATGACTTCAGAGCTTGATGGTGCTAAAGAGGCATTGCAAAAAGTGGCAGAAGAAGAAAGCACTCTTAGGAGCTTGGTGGAGTCCCTTAAGGTGGAGCTGGAAGTAGTGAAGAAGGAACATTCTGATCTGAAAGAGAAGGAAGCAGAAACCGAATCTATTGCTGGGAACTCGCTTGTCAAGCTCCAGAAAAGTAAGGGTGAGCTTGAAGCAGCCCTTACTGAAGAATCTAAATTCAAAGATGCTTCTGATAAGCAGATCTCTACCCTCCAACAGCTATCCTCAGAAACTGAAAATGCAAGAAAGGAGGCAGAAGAAATGAAGAGAAATGTTGAAGAGCGGAAGAAAGAAGCCGAAGCCACCTGGGTTGCCCTGGAAGGAGCAGAAACGACACTACAGATTGCACTGAAAGAGGCAGAAGAAGCAAAGACAACAGAGGCAATGGCACTTGATCAGATTAAGTTATTGTCTGAAAGAACAAATGCAACTCGAGCTTCAACATCAGAATCTGGTGCAATGATCACAATCTCAGGAGAGGAATTTGAGTCTTTGAGCTGGAAAGTTGAGGAATCTGATAAATTAGCTGAAATGAAAGTAGCTGCCGCAATGGCTTAGGTGGAAGCAGTAAAGGCTGGTGAGAATGAAGCACTAAAGAGGTTGGAGGCAGGCCAGAAGGAGATTGAGGAGATGAAGGCTGCAACGGAGGCGGTTTCAGCTCCTCAAGGTCGAGTTTTTCTTTTCCAATGGTTGGAGACGATAGAGCAAGGAGAGAGAACATCTTCCTTGTTGAATGTTTTAAGACAAATTCTCAGAGGGTAATATAGTCTTTTTCTAACACTTAACAGCGAACTTCAGGGAAAAGGCCAAACTTATATTCCCTAAAGTTCCCATACTCTGCTTCCTCCTCCTTACTCTTATGTACATGCTCCTAATAAAGCCTGTGATCCTTCTTCAAAACCACTAGCCTAAAGAAGATCTTTTCTGAATTTTATATAGCTTGCATGCTAATAGTGAGGAATTTTAGAAGTTAGAGATTGTACAGATACCAGAAAGCGAAATAATATATTCTTCCATTTTTCACAATTTTCCACTATAATGTCCCAAACTTCATTGCATTAGAATTACACCAAAAAGGAAAACCAAAATACTGAACCTGATAATCCATTCTCCTACTTGCAACACCAAATACTAAAGAAAACTCTCAATTCTTGAAACTCCACAACTGAATTTCTGACCAATAAATCACCTATACACAAATTGAGTGGTTCAGAGGGGGGGGGGATAGAATTCAGCCCGGTGTCCTATATCACATAGAGTTCAGATCAGTGTCCAACATCACATCCCTTGTTGTCCAATAGCAACAAAAAATGTCTCCACAGGTTGACATCTGATCCAACCTAGTAGCAAGCGATCCACCAAAAGCAATCAAAATATTCCTTGGTGAATCGAGCAAATATTGAGTGGGGAAAAGGACTGATTCAATACTGACTAATTCAATCTAGATCGGTGGCCTAATCTAATTAGTATCAAGATCAGTGATCCAGACAAGGATCCGCTGATCAAGGTTCGAAATTTTGTTGAAACAGGCCAATTCGCCCAGGCCTGATATTGAAATGTTTCAGCAAAATGGGGGGAAAGCACAGAAATTTGGTCGATTTCAGCTGAAAATAAAGAAAAGGCCATTTCAGTGCCCAAATAGTGAAATTCTGCCCTAAAACTTCAGGGAGTGCCTATTTAAGTATGGTTACATATGTTCAAATCATTAGATTGGAAAAACACCCAAAGTGGTAATTTGGCTTTGGACTCTATGATTCTAGACATAGCTCAAAATCTCGCCGAAATTTCGGAAATTTCAGATATTTCGGCCAGGCCGAAAACGAGATGCAATGTCAAAATGAAAAAATGCAATATTTTGGAAATTTAGATAATCTCGTTTCAGTAATTTCGGTCTAAAAAATGCATTGTTTCGTCAAAATTTCGGTTATTTTGGTCATTTCGTTTTGGCATTTCAGCATTTTACACCTAGAAATGGCCAGGCAAAACTCATAGAAAAAATAAAATATTCGGCGATTCGGTATCTCAAAAATTTTGGTCTGGCCGAATGGCCTTCTGAAACGAGATTTAATACTATGATTCTAGTGTATAGCATAGCATATTGTATCCTTTCCCCTTTATACCCTATTCTACACAAAATTTAGGCATATAACATAACATTATACCAAAACAACTGAAATATGCATTAGGAATGAAGAACCATAAAATTGGAAAGCATTCCACAATTATTAAAGAGTGAAATCATTTAATGTTACAAATCCAAAATACATTGTTAAAAAGTGGCATCATAGACAATAAGTACAATACATTACAAGTTTACAATCCCAGAACTCAATACCACATACTAATACAGGGAGGGTCAAAATCACTAGGCTGCCCTTGGGAACGACGACGGTACCTGCTCCAACTCCCTGGGCATATGACGGCCATGTCATCCTCTACCTGAAGAAGCACTTGAAGTCCATAGTTCGAAATTTCAGTCGAAATACCGAACTTTTTCGATGGTTTATATTGGTTACAGGTCATAACCTTAACCACCAGCAACTTGGATGGTTTACAAGGTTTCGGTTGAAATTTCGAAATGACCAACATCAACATGACTGAAATGTTTTGGTAATTTCACTGGAAAGATACAATGACATACATAAAATTCCACATTTCGATCCAATTCATGAAATTTAGACAGCGAGAGTAGTTTTAACCAAAAGTTTTGGGAACTAGTAAAATTCTGGATTTTTTGCCAAATTGCTTCAATCTTTGGCTGTATCAAGGCATTATGGAATAATACAACTTCGATTGTTTGCTGGATTTGAATCAAGATTCGAACTTGAAATTAACCATTTTTACTTGAAATTAATTTTGACAAAAAATATGGTAAATATATACTGCTTGACCTTCAATTTTTTTATATGTTAGTATGTTACACACCGTTAGCTGATCTACGGCTTCACATAGTAGGATTATATTTTGTCCAAAATCAATTTTAAAACTTTGTTTTAAAAAGTTTTAAAAAAAAAATAAAGGGATATATTCTATTTTGGTTTGAAAAAATCATGAAAATTTATGGAATCATTGTTGACGCGTTATCAACTCATAGCAATTATTTATGCATTATTCCTTAATTAATTTTTGTCAATTAGGTAATTATTATTTTTAAGAATATTAAAAAATAGTTTTAATTGGGAAGAATATCTTAGGGAAAATTAAGAAATAGATTTCTTGTAGTTTTAGAAGTGCCAATTGTAGTAGAAAAGTTCATAATGCTTGCATTCTTGTTGCAACAATGTAAGAAGGATGCAAAATGGCTATCCAGCACCAGGGGAGGGACATGGAACGAGGTCTCAGCGAGATCTCGAAAATATCTCATTTTTTTCAACTCTGAAATGAAACCATGGACGAAATGAGAAAAATACATCAACTCGGCCGAGATCTCAGTCGAGACCGAGATCTAGAACAATCTCGGTTCGAGATCTCGATTTAGACTGAAACCAAACCAAACCAATGTTATAAAAGTGACTTACCTCAACCGAGTCCAAGACAAGATATGAGAGGAGTTTAAAACTTCCCCTGTTTCGACCTGTTTATGTTAGAAACCAGGACAGGTACTTATTTATGCCTAATATCATTTAAGTAAATGTCTTTATATTATTCATAAATAAGCAAATACCCCCCATTTGAATCCAATAAAAAATAGTTAATAAATCAAATTCCAAAAGGATAGAGTCAACCCCCCCCCCCCCATAATTCAAGAGCAAAAACTGGATTTTCAGAAGTAGGTGCAATTTTCAAGTTTTAAATGCTGGCCTTTTTTTCAAATCTAAATATTCCATGAGTCTTAATATAGTAAAACATTGCTAAAAACCGAAGGTGCAGTAAAATATTCATTTGTTTTGCTGTCTAAAAAAATATTTTCATTCAGAGCGATTTTGACAGCATTCACGCATACCAATTAAGGTTTGACTGAAACATAACTCCTTCAATATAAATCTCTCCTATAGCTATGGCCGCCAATGGCAAGAGAACCATTATAGAATTGTGCTTAGCCACAGGAGCAAATGTCTCCTGATAGTCAATCTCATACACTTGACTATACCCTTTGGCCACCGACCTTATCTTATACCTCTCAACCACACCATCTGACTGATACTTGATTGTGTAGACCCACCTGCAACTCTTCCTATGAGAAGATCTACCAATTTCCAGTTACCATTTTTCTCAAGAGCCATCTGTAGAAACCTAGGACCTGTAACCAGTAACCTTAGAGTGGAGAAAAGAGAGAAGAAAGAAGAAGAGAAGAGTAGCTGCAAGGGGAGGAGCCGTATGTGTTAGTTTGCTTCCTCCCTCAAGTATCTTATTTATAATAAAACCATTACAATCATAAAAGGAAAAGGAAACTAAACCTAATCTAAAATAGGTAGCTAACTTAGACTAGGAAACTGACTCCTAACTCCTAACAATTAAAGACATAAAACAATAAATGAAACCATAATGGACTCAACCACAATAGGGACACTCCCCTTATCGTGGTACACTTCTCAACACTCCCCCTCAAGCTGGAGTATACAGATATCAAAAGAAAGGCTCCAGCTTGGACTAAAAAGAACAGAAAATCAAACTCAACACCAATCTTGAATAGTAGTTGTAGACTTCAGTGAGCACAGAGGAAACTCCGATAAAACCAATAGAAATATCAGCCCAAGCACTGGACGATAGATAACATCAACCACAATCCAAAAACAGCAGATAGGTAACGATGACAGATGTTCTCCAATAATTGCAGAACTTGATTTGTAATAAGAGAAGACTCGATCTTCAATATAAGGAAAGAACTCGATCTTCAAAGTAAGAATCAATTCAATCGCACAAAATGGAATTTTCCTGTCGATCTTCAAAAAACACCATAGCATGCTTAAAAGATGGAGGGCAGCAACTTCGAAGTTTCCCTTCAAAAGTAAAAATCTTCACTGAAATAAATCTTGAGAAATCTTCACCGAAATATTCTTAAGAAAGGTAAGACTCTCCAATTGATGACTTGTGCAGAGCAGATATGCAAATAATAATATCCAATTCCAATTTCCCCCTCACGTGTAGCAGTACACGTGAACAAACAGTAGCCAATAATCAACATTGCAAAGCACGGGCATCACAAAAAAATTCCATAAACAAGTGCACCGCAAATAACAACCGTAGATATAAAAATCCCAAAATTAGTTTCTAACCTCCCTTCACTGGAGCCAACAACCACCATGCAAGGTCCAACCTTCAAAGAAGTACAAATCCCACATGTGTTCGGGGCCCACCTGGGCAACTATACTTCAAGAATTTTAAAGAAATGTCGGAATTAAAAAGGCAATGGCAGTTTGGTATATGACCAGCATCTCAATAATTTCCAATCTCCCCCTCAAAACAAACTCCAACCTCAATGTCATGTAAGTACCAATTTGCCAAAAAACAAATTGATGTGATCTGGGGCCCACCATAGCAATAATATGGCACATATGTATACCCAATGGCAATTCTGTAATTACAGCATGCAATCTCCAATTGATTTGGAACCGGGTCAAAATACCCAATTTCGTTCCAGATGGACCCATCCAAGTATACAATAGGCAATAGCAAGAGGTAATGGCGGAACCGTAATTTAAGTGAAATTCATATATATGCATAAGTAAGGCCAAATTTAAAGGAGGAGTGGCAATCTGGTAATAAACCAGAATTTGCAAGGGGTCAATTTAGTAGTTAAAGAGGCAATGGGACATAATGGGAATTAAAGTTTATTGGTTGGGGATATGAAGGGAATTAGAATTATTACAAGGAGAATGGCAGAATTGCAAATAACACAGAGTTGAAAAAGGGATGGCCTAGCTGTAATTAGGTGAAATTTGGTAAAATTCACTTTGAATCACAATCCAAGCCAAAGGCCAAACTTGGAACAATGAAGAAGACAAGGGTAACTTGTAATAAACTTGAGCAAATTGGGTAATAGTAAAGTGTAGAGGCAAACTTGGGAAGGAAACTAGAGAAAGAAAAAGATAAAGACAACCGTCCCAGCAAGACAGCAACTAAGAAATTATAAACCCATTCGAAGAAGGGATAACTCACGGAACAGAAAACCCAAAAAGTAAGATTCTTCAAGTCTTCAACACTAATCAAAAAAGTGTCTTCAACCTCACAGTAAAACCAGAAAAGATATGATTCCAGCAAAGGAAGATTTCCACGCAACTCCAAATAGAAGGTCGAAGATTAAACAGAAAACCTGCAACTCCAATCTGGCAGTAGGGGAACAGCGGCAATAAATATTTGACTCTGTGGAAGAACAGCTTCAATCGAACCAGCAGCAACAAAATACCAGCAAAGAATCGATACCACCAGAAATCAATAGCCAACAACAGAGAACAAGAGCCCATCCAACAACTAAGCCAAGCAACACTCAGCAACACGAAAACCAGAAAATCAGAGATCTTCCTCACGATAAGCAAAGAGAAACTGAGCAAAAATAGGGCAAGTCCTGAACTCCAGCCCCTCGATCACCGTAAAAAATCGAAAAAAATGGATTGCACCTTCAACGAAAGCAGGTTCTTCAGAAGCAACTACAGCCCAAAACCAGGTTCTTCATTAATCGATCAACAAATCAGTATTTAGTCTGCAACTCATCTAAAGAGCAGAAATCAGATTCGAAATCTGATGTAGAGTTTTCAGAATCGAATAAATGAATTGAGTACATGAAACCCTAGTTCTTCTTTTTCTATGAACTAGGGTTTTCTTCTTCAAACCAGAAATCCAAACCGACTCTCAAAATGGCAATCTTGGAGAGAATCAGTCACTGATTGCCTAGCTCTGATACCATGTAGAAAACCTAGGACCTGTAACCAATAACCTTAGAGTGGAGAAAAGAGAGAAGAAAGAAGAAGAGAAGAGTAGCTGCAAAGGGAGGAGTCGTATGTGTTAGTTTGCTTCCTCCCTCAAGTATCTTATTTATAATAAAACCATTACAATCATAAAAGGAAAAGGAAACTAAACCTAATCTAAAATAGGTAGCTAATTTAAACTAGGAAACTGACTCCTAACTCCTAACAATTAAAGACATAAAACAATAAAAGAAACCATAATGGACTCAACCACAATAGGGACACTCCCCTTATCGTGGTACACTTCTCAACACCATCATTTCCTCAGACATTGCTTGCTTCTACTTCGGGTAAGACATAACCTCAATGACATTCTTGGGAATGGAAACAGAAGAGAGGGCTACAGTAAAAGCAAGACCTGTAAGAGAGAGAGCATGATAGGAAACAAACTGTGATACAGGATTAGTGCAAACTCTCTTTCCCTTTCTAACAGCAATAGGAAGGTCTAAATCAGAAGGAAGAGAAGAGATGTCACCTGACTGAGGAGGATGTATCGCAGGATGTGGATCCAAAGAGGACTTTTGGCAGGTCTTCTTTTTTTTCTTTCTCTTGTACACAATTGGCTCCTTATCATTACCAGAACCACCACCTGACTGATCACCAATATCAACCACATCTACTTCTTTGTGTTTCCCAATGTCAAGCATAAAAGAAGAAATAGATAGGGGAGAAAGAAAGGGAATAGCATCAGTAGCCTTTTCACCCACTATTCTCCCCCTGAAGACGATGTGGATGAGGAGCAAAGAAGGGCACGGATTCAAGGAAGGTGACATCTTTAGAGAGGAGACGCTGACGGCAGGAAGGATAGTAGTACTTGTTGCCTTTGGTAGTAAAGGAGTACCCAAGAAAGAGGCATTTGAGAGCCTTTGGGTAAAGTTTAGTCTGAGAGGCTTTGTTAACATGAACATAACAAACACACCCAAAGACCTTGGGAGGAAGAGAGAAAGCAGAAACTTGTGGAGTCAAGATTTCCAAAGGAGATTTGGAACCAAGGAGTTTTTTAGGCATGTGGTTGATGAGAAAAGAAGCAGCAAGAAGAGCATCAGACCAAAAAGCTTTAGGAACATGCATGCCAAATAAAAGACTGAGTGACCTCCAATCAATGGTGATTTTTCCTCTCAACTACCCCATTTTGTTGAGGTGTGTCAACACAAACTAGTTGATGGATAATGCCACTATCAGTTTAGAAGTTTTGGAGGCCACCAAACATGT
Source organism: Telopea speciosissima (assembly GCF_018873765.1). Lineage (NCBI taxonomy): Eukaryota > Viridiplantae > Streptophyta > Magnoliopsida > Proteales > Proteaceae > Telopea > Telopea speciosissima. The sequence goes on from NC_057923.1 coordinate 61,743,511, forward strand.
ACTCCCCCCCCCCCCTTTTTTTCAGAACAAACAATTTTGATTTGAGTTTCAAACTGAGTAAGAACCATTTGACACAAATTTTTGAATGCATCACAGACATCACTCTTATGTTTCATCAAAATAGTCCAAGTAGTGCGGGAATAATCATCAACAAATAAAACAAAGTAACGATAGCCAAATAAAGAGGTAGTAGGAAAGGGTCCCCAAACATCAGTATGCACAATGTGAAAAGGAACAGTAGATCTATTACCATTATATGAATAAGGCGAACGACAATGTTTGGAAAACATACATGGTTCATATTGAAAGACATGGGAAGAAGAAAAATAAGAAAATAAATGAGGTAATTGTTTCCTCATTACAACAAAAGATGGATGACCAAGCCATTGATGCCATAGCATTACAAAATCCACAAAACTACTATCGTCCAGACGTCCACACACATAAGACTGAGCTGTGGGCAAAAAAGGTGGTTGCGGTTCCAAAAGATAAAGCTCTTTCTCCTCATGTCCACTACCAATAATCCTCTTTGTCAGCAAATCCTGAAAAAGACAGTGAGAAGGAAAAAAAGTAACACAACAGTTCAAGGATTTAGTCAAGTGACTCACACATAAGAAGTTAAGTGGCAAAGTTAGGGACATGAAGAATTAAATCAAAGGAAATTGAAGATGTAACAGGAATACTGCCCTTACCAGAAAGGGAGGAAAGGGAGCCATCAGCCACCCTAACCTTATCCCTACTAGAACAGATGGAGTAGGAATCATAATAGTGAAACGTACCAGTCATGAGGTCAGTGGCATTGGAGTCAATGACCCAAGATGGGGCTGTGGTAGGAGCGGATGTGGAGGCCTGCAAAGTTGAAGATTAGGAGTCTGGCACAGTAGATGTAGAAGATGAGCTACCCAACTGTGACATGACACTCCGAAATGCGGCAATATCCTTTGTAGTAAGTGAGCTAGAATCAGCCTGTATACTAGGTGAGTACTCCAGAGTCCAGAGTATTTTTTTTTTGGATGAAAGAAAATTTCAGAGTAAATTACTCCCCTCTCCCCTCGATTATGCCTGAATGACAAGCCCCACCCTGGGTATTGAGTAATATCTCTCCCCTCTCCTTAAATCAAAAGATTCTATCAACCGTACTCATTCCATGAAAAATCATTGTTAAGTGATGACATCACCCTAAATATATTCAATTAAACCCCAAAATGCCCTTATTTTTGTGATATTCCAATAATACCCCCTAATAACAAGAGAGAAAATGAAAAAGAGAACTTCTTTCTTCTTCCTTCATTCGAACACTTTGGCGGAATCAGAGCTTGGTAGTAGGTATCTCTGGCCCTATTCTTCCTCATTCAAACACTCTCCAGCGGTAATCTTTAATGCTTCAAAGAGTCATATACCAGAATGAAGAAGCTCTCTTTATTACAACTTACAAGAAAAACACTAAACATGGGAACCATATGCCATATACATTCTCTGTGATCGTTCCTTCAAAGTTTAGAATACTGTAATTTGATTATTATTAGACTCAATGTTACAGTTCTCTTTTGGTAAGAAGTTACTTGCAGAAACACTAGAGTGAGTGAGTTTGATCCACTTGGGGCTTGGGGTGTGCAAGTGCCGAGTGGGCTATCTAATATCAGAGTCTCTTTACAATTTTCTATCTTCCCTTTCTTCTTCTTCTTCTTCTTTATGTTAAGTAAGCTTTGATTTAATGAAATTTCTTTGTTGTTTCCCTGGGTTAAGCTAATGAAAAAGAGTTCAAAAAGACAAGGTAAGACACATGATCACATGATCATAACTTCGTATCACCCGCAGTCCCAGAACAGAAACTGATCTGTGATGAGAATCCCCTGTCCTTATTATGTTAAAGAGGAAGAAGAGATCAAATCCCCTATAGTAAAAGAACAAAGAGAACGACCCAGTACCCACTCCACCCCCTCCCCCACTATAGAAAAATAGAAGAAAATTTTCTACAAATACTTACATTGTTACTAATTTGATTCACTGCTTCATTTAGTATCACCTAAGTGGAAAACAGAGAGAGAGAGAGAGAGAAACTCTTACACGCGTCTATTTAATTTATATAACTCCAACCCCCTCTCTCTCTCCTTGGGCTAGCAGAGCAGAGGAGCAAGAAACAAGTTTTAATGGTTCCATCTCACATTCTCTGCTGCTACTTCTTCTTCTTCTTCTTCTTCATTCTCAATTCCATGACCCAAGCAGCTCCAGGTGTTGGCCGATGGGACTTACTAAAGAGAAGCATTGGGATATCAGCTATGCACATGCAACTGCTCAACAATGACCGTGTCATCTCTACGACCACACAAACTTTGGCGCTTCCAATCTCTCCTTACCCAGAGGCAAATGCCACGACCATCTTGGGTGGGGGCGGAGTTGCAGGACAGGGGTTGCAGACAAGTGGTAAAATTACTAAAATAAGGAATAAACAAATTAGAGCTAATTTAGGAGTAGCTCCGGTACATTATAAGTTGCAAGAAAGTCATTTGAGGTGGCATGGACATGCAATGGAGGCATTTGAATGCTCCAGAGCAGCAGGGTGATTTGATTTAAATTTAAGGAGCTAAAAGAGTCAGGGATAGGCCTAAAATGACACTAGGAGAAGTGGTGAGAAAAGACATGTATAGCTTAAGACTAGTAACAAGTATGGCTTTGAATAGAGCTGAAGAAAAAGGACCATGTAGCCGACCCCATTTAGTTGGGATAAAGCTGAGTTGAGTTGAGGGGGGAATTTACTCGGGAGTTTTCTTTTACATTGTGTGTCTTATTTTTATTTTCTTCATTGGTAAAATAAACAAATTTATTCAAACAAAAGAAACAGAACACAAGATACCAAAGAAGATAGGGGTTTCTTTATTTTCCTTCATCTTGATAAAGTTCCTAAGCTGTTGCCAATTTATAAAAATAAAATAAAATAAAAATCCAAATGGCATAATTAAGGCCCCCCAAATGGATCAGATTTGATATTGAGAAATGATAACAAGCTTAGAATTGCACTTAAAATCTTTCCAATCACCATTTCAGCTGACATATGTTTGTCTATGTCATTTTCCCTTCCATTTAGGCCCCAAAAACTCCATGTATGGTACAAATGATCATATTCGGTTCTCAAGAGAAATACAAAGAAACCTAAAAAATTGAAAGCATAAGCTACATGTGAACAAAAGAACAAATAAGGCATTTTGTGACAAGTACAGGAGGACTGATAGTTCATAAAAAAAAAATTGTCTTATCACCCTAGCCATGCACGTTGTTATGCATTTATGACATCTGGAAAAACAAATAAACTCTGGATTATGAACGGAAACAATAATACTATGCTCAAGAAAGAAAGACATGTGTGCTCTCTTTTTTATTTTTTAACTTTCTTTAGAAATTTTTGCAGGATGGGAGCAGGAGCATTTAGGATGAGCATATCAAAGAGCACAACACATAAGCAAATACTTCTCTCCAGTCTCCAACACTATTAGAAAAAAGAAAGTTAGAGGAGAAACAGTATTGAAAAACCAGAAATGGTGTTGACTACTACTGATACAAATAATAATAATTAATAATGATGATTACATACAGTATTACCTCTTCCATGCTAGGGTTAATGACAAATTGCCCACATATCCTCCCTATACGTATCACCCCAATGGGGCCACCCCAGGGAATGTCTGATAGCATAAGAGCAGCAGATGTAGCATTAGCTGCCAACACATCTGGATCTTGCTTCCCATCAGATGAAAGAACACTTGCCATTACCTAAAAAGAAAAAGGTCAAACTCATCATGAAATTGTCAGAGTAAATTAAAAACCACAAGGATATGTAAACAATCTCCTTCATAGAGGACCACCGGAAAACATAGGTAGAGTTACTTGTTAGAGTTATGTACTAAGGGTACTTTGGGAACTAGTTTATTTACTTATTGTCTTACACTGTATTTGTCCTTTTTATGTTTCACCTCCCTAGGGAGTTATATGTAATTCCATCTATTATGTTAGTGAAGTAATATAGGTGTGGTAGAGAACATTCTCTAGGGAGTTGTATGTAATTCCATATATTATGTTAGTGAAGTAATATAGGTGTGGTAGAGAACATTCTCTAACACACAACATTCTACCACAATTTCTCCTCTTCTTCTTTCTCTTCTCCAACCTTCTACCCATATCATTCTCTCTTGCTCTCTTGTTCTCTTATAATCATTAGATTTCAACTTGGTATCAGAGCTTACGGTTTAGGTTTGAGAGTCGTACTTCGAGTTTTCGCTCCCATTTCCTCTCTTTGGAACCCTAGGTTACAAAGGGGTTCCAAGGAAGAGAATACTATGTGAAAGATTCGAAGAAACCATGAGATGAACTTATTTGAAGATCATTAGAGCATCAAGAGGAGGCCTCACATGAAGAAATAGAGCTTTTGAAGCTCAAACAAAAGTGGGGCAGTTGTTCCTGCATTACCACCAGCTTTGTGGGGTAGGATCCATTTGGATCACCCTAGGCCCTGCTTTCATCCCCTCTAGTCCTCGGTTCATGAAGAGAAGGGCTGTTGAGTCACAACTCTTTCTTCTCTGATTTCAAGGTTCCACCCCTGTTTTTTCTTGTTTGTTAGCTGCCTTGGGTTGTGGATTGTATTGTGTCGAGGATATCAGGTAAAGAAACATACAAAGACCTAATGGAGTTTCCCCATCACAAAGAAGACCTTATGAATGAAGATTGAAGACTATGAAGACCATTCGAAGGACAAAGGGACCTCCACACTGTTACTGCCAGCCTATTGGTTATGTTCTTGCTTCTCTCTCATCAAGCATCCATTGGGAGTAAGCCTTGGTCCCTTAGAACCTCCCAATGGGAAGGTTTCATTCCCCTATGGTCTCAGTTGTTGAAGTGAAATGCTGAAGAAGCACAACTCATTCTCTTGGAATCTCCATGGTACCGCCAGCTCTGTTTTTTTCTCTTGCTTGCCTGTGATGTGGGAATGTGATGCTTCCAGCTACTTTGTGTTGGTGAGGTAAGCCATTTGAGCCCCTCAAGTTGTTGTGTGATGAAATTATACCTTGAAGAAGGTGGTTGAGTTGTATCTCTTGTATGCTCTCTGGACCTTGTTTCCCAGTGTAGAGAGGTTTTATTTTTTTGGTAGAGTGTGTACTCCCCATTTGGTTTGCGTATCATCCCCACTTTTTTCATGTATTCCTACATTATGTCAACAGTTGGAGGAAGAGGCCAAGTTCCACCCCGAGGGAATGACAAAGATAGATTCAGCTGTGATCACTGTGCAAATCTGGGCACACTAAAGAGAGATGTTGGGTGCTTCATGGCTGTCCACTTGGTATGTATGGCAGCAAGAGAGGGGGAGCTCGAGCACACACTATGACAGACTCCAATTCCCTCACTCAGGATGATATTGCAACCTTTCGCAGGGTTATGTCGTATCTGGGCAGCTTTTCCTCTACATCAACAGTGACAAATTCTTTAGCTTCCACCTTGCAGGCCTCTACATCTGCTCCTTCCACTGCCTCTTCTTGGGTCATTGACTCCAGAGCTACTGACCATATGACTGGTATGTCTAAGTGTTATGATTTGTACACTATCTATTCTGGTAAGGATAAAGTTAGGGTTGTTGATGGTTCCCTTTCCTCTATTTCTGGTGAGGGCAATGTCCATGTTACCTCTTCTATTTCCCTTGACTCTGTCCTCCATGTTCCTCAATTTAACACTAACCTTTTATCTGTGAGCCATCTAACCAAATCCTTAAATTGTTGTGTCACCTTATTTCCATCCCATTGTATTTTTCAAGATTTGGTGACAAAGAGGATTATTGGTATTGGAAGTGAGGAAAAAGGGCTCTATCTTCTTCATCCAAGAACATCTGTTTTGCCTGCTTCTCAGTCTTATGCATGTGGGCGTAATGACCGTAGTACTGTTGACTCTGTGATGTTGTGGCATCAACGTTTGGGCCACCCCTCTTTTTGGTGTTATGAAAAAACAATTACCCAACTTGTTTTCTTCTATTCCTCCCTCCCATATCTTTCAGTGCGAACCCTGTTTGTTTGCTAAACATTGTCGTTCTCCCTATCCTTACCATGGCAATAGATCCACAGTTCCTTTTCATATTGTGCACACTGATGTTTGGGGTCCCTCTCCCACTACCTCTTTGTTTGGTTATCGTTACTTTGTATCCTTTGTTGATGATTGTTCCCGCACTACATGGACCTTTTTGATGAAACATAAAAGTGAGGTCTATGATACATTTAAAAATTTCTATCAAATGATTTGTACCCAATTTGAATCCAAAATTAAGATTGTTCGCTCTGTTGGGGGGGTTGGGGGGGAGAGTACATGTATGGGGGCCTCCAAAACTTTTTTACTAGTAATGGCATTATCCATTAGCTCGCTTCTGTTAACACTTCCCCCCCCCCCCAACAAAATGGGGTAGCTGAGAAGAAAAATCATCATTTATTGGAAGTCATTAGGAGTTTACTCTTTGGCATGCATGTTCCTAAGGCTTTTTGGTCAGGTGCCCTTCTTACTGCTGCCTTTTTAATCAACCGCATGTCTCACTGAACTTCTTAGCTCCTCATTGGAAACATTGTCTCCTCAGACATCTGCTTTCTCTCTTCCTCCCAAGTATTTGGGTGTGTCTGCTAAGTCCATGTCAATAAATCTACTAGGATCAAGCTTGACCCCAAAGTGCTCAAATGCCTTTTCCTTGGATATTCCTCCTCTACCAAGGGGTATAAGTGCTACCATCCCTATGCTCGAAGGCAACTTCTCTCCAAAGATGTCACCTTCTCTGAATCTATACCTTTCTTCACTCCTTCTCATCAACATCCTATTCAGGGGGAGAATAGTAAGAATGAAGAGGCTGTTGGTATCCCTTTTCTCCCACCTTTGCCTACTTCCCTATTTATGTTTGATATTGGGAAACAAAAAGAAGGGGTTGTTATTGATATTGATGATTAATCAGGGGTTGGTTCTGACAATATGAAGGAGTTAAATGTGTACAAAAGAGGCTGTTGGAGGAAGAAGACCTGCCAAGAGTCCTCTTTGGATCCACATCCTGAGCTTTACCTTCAAAAAGAAGACCTGCCAAGAGTCCTCTTTGGATCCACATCCTGAGCTTCACCTTCCTCAGTCAGGTAACACTCCTCCTCTTCCTTCTGAGTTAGATCTTCGCATTGCTAATCGAAAGGGAAAGAGAATTTGTACTAATCCCATAGCCCAATTTGTCTCCTATAATGCTCTATCTCCCACAGGTGTTGCTTTTACTACTGCCCTTTCCATTCCCACGAATGTCACTGAGGCCATGTCTGGCCCCCAAGTGGAAGCAAGCCATGTTTGAGGAAATACAGGCACTTGAAAAGAACTACACTTGGAAACTGGTTGATCTTCCCAGGGTGAGAATTCCAGTTGGATGCAGATGTGTCTACACAGTCAAGTACTGTTCATATGGTACAGTTGAGAGATACAAGGCCAGGTTGGTGGCCAAAGGCTACAGTTAGGTGTATCCATGTATGGGACTGATTATCAGGAGACATTTGCTCTAGTGGGTAAACACAACTCAATAAAAGTTCTCATATCTTTGGCGACTAATAAAGATTGGCCATTGTATCAGTTGGCTGTGAAGAACGCTTTCCTCCATGGTGATTTAGATTTTAGAAGAGGAAATGTACATGCAAACTCCACCCGGCTTCAAGTTTCCCTCAGCTGAAGGGAAAGTGTATCTCCTCAAGAAGGCACTAAACAATCTCCAAAGGCTTAGTTTGAGAGGTTTAGACAGGTCATTTTGAAGAATGGGTATTCCCAGAGCTAAGTTGACCACACTTTATTTACATGGCGAGGTAATGGTACCATCACAGCCTTTATTGTTTATGTTTATGATTTTGTGGTGACTAGAGATGACAAAGCTGAGATAGCTAGAGTGCTAGACTGAAGATCTACTTGGCCTAACAGTTTGAGATTACAGATCTAGGACTCTTGAAGTATTTCTTGAGGATTGAAGTATCAAGATCTAAAAAGGGAATCAATATATGTCAAAGGAAATTTGTTCTAGACTTGTTGAAAGAAACAGGGATGTTGGGTTGCCAACCAGCAAGTTCTCCTATTGAGCAGAACCACAAGCTAGAAGATTATGGTCCTTCTCTTGTGATGCAGGAAAATAACAAAGGCTGGTATGGAAGCTGATCTACCTCTCTTTGACTTGCCCAGATATCACCTATGCAGTTGGGGTGGTGAGTCAATTTATGCATGCCCCCAAGAGTGGGCACTTGGATGATGTGTACCGTATCCTCAATTACTTGAAATCCAACCCAGGAAAAGGACTATTATATGTCAGGCACAACCATCTGAGGATAAAGGGCTACACTTATGCGGATTGGGCTGGTTTAATTTCTAACAGACGGTCTAAATCAAGATATTGTACATTTGTGGGAGGTAACTTGGTCACATGGAAAACTAAAAAATCAATCTATTGTGGCCCGATCCAGTGCAGAGGCAGAGTTCAAGGCTATAGCTCATGGAGTGTTTGAATTCCTATGGTTGAGAAGGCTGGTCCAAGAGTTGGGAGTTGATACTAAGGCACCTATGAGACTATTGTGATAACAAGGCTACCATAAGTATAGCACACAACCCTGTGCAACATGACAAGACAAAACACATTGAGGTGGACCGACATTTCATCAAGGAGAAAATTGACTCTGGCTACATTTGTACTCCTTTTGTTATGACAGCTGATCAATGGCAAACATCTTTACCAAAGGGCCCATCTCTCTCATCAGTTTAGTACCCTATTGTGCAAGTTGGGAATGTATGACATTTATTCTCCAGCTTGAGGGGGAGTGTTAGAGTTATGTACTAAGGGTAATTTGGGAACTAGTTTATTTACTTATTGTCTTACATTGTATTTGTCCTTTTTACTTTTCACCTCCCTAGGGAGTTGTATGTAATTCCATATATTATGTTAGTGAAGTAATATAGGTGTGGTAGACCGGTAGAGAACATTCTCTAACACACAACATTCTGCCACAGTTTCTCTTGTTCTTTCCTCTTCTTCCTCTCTCTCTTCTCCAACCTTCTACCCACATCTTTCTCTCCTGCTCTCTTGTTCTCTTGTAATCTTTAGATTACATCTTTACTGTCTTTTTTTCTTGTGTTTTTCTTTTTTATTTTCTCCCCCAATCCCCCCCCCAACCCTTTTTTTAGGTTGTAAAGCTTGGGTTTGGATCAAAAACGCCTTTGAAGATTGAGGTTTTGCATGTAGTTTGTCTTTGCAGGGAATACCCAGGATGGACTAATTTAAGTGAATAATCCAAGTTGGCCACCTACAGTGTTTTTTGTTTGGCAAAGGAGGAGACAGCATATGCTTATTTTTTGTGAACTCTTAATCATATGGAGAAACTACTAAGAGTTGTTTGAAAGGTTATGGATGCAACCATTGGCATGGAAGATGGGTTTTTACAGAATGACCATTTAATCTGACTAAATACAAACAGATAGCTTTAAGGCTAACTAATTTCATTCTCAATTATTTGGATTTCATGAAATGGTTTAATAGGATACTTTTCGATCATAAAGCAAAAGAAATTCCAAGGATACTAACAGACTAGCTCATTTTTTATTGACCTGGAATACAATCCTTGTATGTTCTTGGGTGTATCCTGAAATACTTCCTAGAATAATTACGAACTTTGACCTATTATTCTTTCCCTTTTATCTACATTTTATATGATGTGTAGCAAAAAATACATATTTATAAACTCTATGCAAATTTTTTTTGCCTACAATATATAATCAAAAGTACAACACAACGAGGCAATCAAGAAAGTAACGACTGACCTGGACTTCATGGTAAAAACCAGCAGGAAACAAGGGCCGTATTGGTCGGTCAATAAGACGGCCACATAAAAGTTCACGTTCCTTAGGAGCACCCTCCCTTCGCATGAATGTAGTAGGGATCAAACCTTGAGCGAATTGCTTTTCTTGATAATCAACCTTATGACAAGCAATATATTTAGACCAGCACTCTGATATTATCAGATGAACATAATTAATACATAGGAATTTAATAAATCAAGAGCACACAGCTTTGGCATAAGGATGCAAACTGCATCAGCAAAGGCAACCATACATTTTAAGTCTCATTTTGCCAACCTACAGAAACTTCACATTTTGACTTTTCAATATTTTGACCCTATGTTAAGTGCAATATACTAGCTTAAGTTAACAATTTCAAAATTTACCTTCACAATCATATCAAAGAGAAATTTCTTGGAAGAACATAAGGTAGACTCCAGCAGTTTCACAGTGAGTTGCTATTAAAACGTGATAGTGCAGCAAGCAAACTTTTTTTTACCTCATCAAGCATAAATTACTATAGGCACAAACAAGAAGGCGATAGATAAATAAGAAGAAAATCATTTTATCAAGGAAACAATGGCAAACAAAAACATGCAAGGATACTGCCAATCAAGAAGCTATTTTCCCAAGGCGTCGCCTAGGTGTTGGGGCGAATATTTATGGGCTGGGAAGTTGGTCGCCTTTTTCACAAACTCAATAAGGTGGGCACCTTGGGACGCCTAGGGTCCCTGGGCGTCGCCTATCATGCCTCCTTTTTTAAAATATTAATTTGATTTTTTTTAATGATTTTATTGGATGGTGTATATAGTTTTGATATAGTGCACATGTGCTTAATTATATCCTACATTTGTATTAAAAAATGATACCCTTTTTAGCATTTGGATAGGAGTATGTAATTATGTGATTGACTGATTTTGTAATTCTGTGATTATTTGATTCACTGATTTTGTAATTATGTGATATTGTGATTATGCTATTTTGCCATTCCTTGATTATGTAACCCACTAATACATGCCTAGGGCGCCTTGTCGCCTAAGCTTTTAGATGACCCTCCACTGCCTTGGGTCGCCTTGTCACCTTGACAACCATGAATAAAATACTGCTTTTTTTCCTTTTCTGCATATGTTCTTGTTTCATCTTTAAAATTTTACTCTTTTTTTTTTTTTGGTGTGGGTTGGGGAGGGGAAAGAGGCGGGGGAGATGAAAACTAAAATTATTAGCATGCTGGCACCTTCATACGCCTACTGATTCTGTGATTCATGACATTCTTTTTATTTCGAGAAAATTGGTGAAGATTGATGTTGTGTCTAACAACTGTTACAGTTTATTAAAGCAAATTTTGATGACAGATCTTCCATTTTCTACCGTCTAAATAGACAATATACTTCTGTCCATAAATATGGATTTTTCAACAGAGCAAACAAACTTTTAAGCCTCAGATAAAGAAAAGAAAATATTTGTATGATTTAGGTTACTAATATGTTAAGAAAATACAGTTCTTCTCTTGCCTCACACATACCATGCAAACTATTCTTTTGGAGTAATCAACATTAGATACACGAACAAAGAACCCGAATACATAGGTGGTGCTTCAATCACATGTAAAGAAAAAAAAATTATTACAAGAAATGAAAAACAAAGAAAACGACTCATACAGTGAGTGGTAAGAAATCTCTGGCTCCATCTCCCTTAGCTGAGGCAACAGTTGAGAGTACTTTAGTCTCTTCCATGCCCATAACAACCGCACCATTCGCAAACCGAGCAATCTTCCCGGTTTCCAGGATAATTGAACGAGACCCAATCTCAAACTCTTCTGTAAACGTCTCCAGAACCTTTGTGCCGGCAACTGGGGTTCCGGAATCAGACGATGGCAGGAATCCAATGCGGCCACTGCAAATGCTGCGGAAGCCAAACCTTCTCCACGTCAGGAAGGTTGGGACTGATGAGAGAAGAGGGTTGCCTCTGCTCCGTAGAGCTGCCATGGCGTGAAAGAGAAAGATTCTCGCTGTCCGAACGGATATGCTGAATCTGCCGCTGCAATGGCTGATGGAGCTTCTGCAATCGATGGGAAAAGATATGGAGAATAGGAATCGACTGCCGCTGCAATCGCCGATGGAGCTTCTGAGTTCGCAGGTCGCTGCAATCGCCGACCTCTTGAAGAATCTCAGTGGCCACTCGGCAGCCCGAAATCACCCGGGAACGGCGACGGAGAAGAAGGGGGGCTAGGGTTTAGTATCCACGACTGTGAGAGAGGGAGCGAGGGACGAGGGTTTTAGTATCCGTTAGTTTTAGTTTTTGGTTTATACGGTTTTATACGTGTATAATACTTCCAACTATAAAATCAGCGTGTAAATTCGTATCCGATTATTACCAAAGAAAAAAAATTCGTATCAGACGACTTAGGGTCTTTAAGTCTTTTTGGAACCATTTTTTTGTTTTTTTTCTTTTCTTTTTTTTTTTTTTTTTTTGATAAAACGTCATATTTCATTTTGTTATTCACCTGTTTAAAAAAGAATCATTATTGAAAACCGTTTTATCAAAAAAAAAATACTAACTACTAAACACAATAAATTGTAGAATAAAAAATACGTTTGGCAATTACCTATATGTAAATAATTTTTGTCACATTTTTTTCAAAAAAAAACTACTAACTACCCAAGTCATGGAAATTCAGTATTGAAATTAGGTTTTTTTATTTTTTTATTTTTAGAAATTGGTTCAAAACCCATATATATTTTTGTGGTAGGTGAAAAAAAACTCCCATGACCCATCTGTTTTCCCAAATCAACTCTAAACCGGAAGGGATAGAAATTCTTCTCCTGAAGAAGACTATAAGAAGAGAAGGAGGAGGGGGCTTGCCTTTCTTTTTTGGGTAATTTACACATACCACCCCTGAGTTTTAACAAAACTATAATTTTATCCCCTAGTTTTGGATATTTCTACGTACCCCTCTAAGGTTTACAAACGTTAACAAATACACCCATTCCATCCGTTCATGATTAACAACGTTAAAAATATGTTGTGAACTGACTAAATTGCCCTTACAAGAAGAAAAATATAAAAAAAAACCTGCAACTCATCTTCCCCAAAATCGATTGGGGAAGATGAGTTGCTGATATGGGAAACACCATGAATCAACCCTTCATATATGAGTTGCAGGTATGGGAAATTTTTTCTATCCGCGAATTTCTATCCTTACATGAGTATTTTGTTCCTCGTCTCGGTGAGACCCCTTGGACAGCTTAACCGTTGCCTAATTACAAAAGAGATCGACAAGTTTAGTCGAGAATGCCACCCAATACCCAGCGTAGATGGGTAGCCCCACTCTGGTTAACGGCTTAAAGCTAAAGATGTCATTTTCCCCCCAATTTGAAGAAATTGGTAGCATGATTTAACATTCACATGTGGTGATGATGTTTGGAAAATTAGGTTACAACAACAGATTGAGAGTTTCAGATAATACTGAAACTCTGTGAGGGCTAGGTGAGTCCAGTAAAGACGACCTCTTCCACAGTCCCAACTCCAACGGAGCAAGGTCAAACATTGATAAAGGAAAGGGAAATAGGGAAAGTTATTAGGGTGTCTGTTACCTTTCTGGAATCGACGGTGATGGGGAAAGAGGGATCAAGGGAAGCACTGATGGCGGCAGCAGCAGAGTCGTGGGAGCGGAAGGTGATGAAACCGAGACCACCATGGACTTGCGGTCGAGGACGGAGCAGTTTTGGCCGAGACCAGTCACGACAACCATCGCAGGGGAGCTCTGCTTAGAATCGGTGGTGGTGGTGGTGGTGGGCTCCTGTAGACGATCTCCTATATCAACTCTGCCATTAGAATGGTGGTGATGCAAAGGACGAGTCGTGCCACTGTCTCGGTTTCCATGGTGTTTCCCATACCTGCAACTCATCTTCCCCAATCGGTTTTGGGGAAGATGAGTTGCAGGTTTGTTTTTTTAATTTTTTTCTTCTTGTAAGGGCAACTTAATCAGTTCACAGTATATTTTTAACCTTGTTAGTCATGAATTGACGGAATGGGTGTATTTGTTAACGTTTGTAAACCTCAGGAGGGTACGTAGAATTATCCAATACTGAGGGGTAAAATTATACTTTCGTTAAACCTCAAGGGTGGTATGTATAAATTACCCTTCTTTTTTTTTATTTTTGACAAAACAGTGTAAACCAAATTTCAAAATTCAAGTCCAAACTCCAAACATATATTTCAGCCTTCAAAACAAGAGGCTCAACCGGACTCAGCTCCTGTCAATCCGGGCAGCTGGGTTGCATGTGCAGCGCCTAAGGTGAGGCGACGCACATTTACCGCCTTACCGCGGTAAGACGGTAAATGTGCGTCGCCTCACCTTAGGCGCTGCACCTGCAGCCTAGCTGCCCAGATTGCATGACAGGATCTTTTTGGGGCTCAGCCTCTCTGATTTACTACCAAATGTAAAAAAGGTGAGTCCAAAGGAAGAAAAAGCTTCAAAAAGAAAACCTAAGAACCACATCACAAAAATTCACTTATTGATTCACTTTCTACCGTGGACCTTAAACCCCCCTGCCTGTTCCTTTTCTTCACACCCGACTTGTTAACCTTGAGGCTCGCACAACACCAAACCTTGCAAGGGTTGCATTCTTCAGGTTTGGCTTGTAGTAGTTATATGTGGATCTTTATCCTCTCAATTACACTGCCCGTACTTGAGTCAAGTACATCTAACAGAGGAGGCAGAAATGACTATCCTACCCCCTGCCCGAACACACTGCCCGAGGTGGGGTCCACCTCCCTCTATTAGATGTACTTGACGATCAAGTACGGACAATGTAATTGAGAGGATAAAAAATCGTTATCTGCAACCTTGTTGATAACAGACTTAGCCATCCTACGGAATTCGTTCTTCATGATGGACTTGTGGAGAGAAGGTTTTTGCCATAATCCATAATCCATAATGAGCAAAAAAATGATTGAAAAAATGTTTTTAGCCATAATCCATAATCCATCCCAAATTTAAAACTTTTCTTTGGAAAGTGTTAGGTGGTGGGATAATGACGTGGCAAAGAGTAAAGTCTTTTCACAGTATTGATCTAACTTGTGTGCTATGTCATAATTAAACAGATTGAAATGGAATGACACCTATTCTTCTTTTTTCAATGTTCCAAATATGTCTGGTTTGTAGGTCCACTACGAATAAGGATTGAATGTTTATAAATTTCTGTCCATCCTCCATCTTTTTCATTCATTTGTCTTAGATAAGAGGTTAATGGATCCAACAAGGAGTATATTCGGAGGACAGTGCAGATGGGATGTTCAACACTAGTGATTTTAATCGATTTTCACGAGGTTGCTCACTAGTTTTACAAAAAAATAACTATTTTTATCATCCAAGAATGCGAAATCGACCAAGAATGCATTCGAAGAATGCCAACCAAACACAGCCGTACATATGTTTAATTCTATAAAATTTTAGTTCAAGAATGGGCATGTAATTACTATAGATTATAGTAAGCAGCATAAAGGTCCTATCGATGTAGATGACTTATTTTTCTAATTTTCTATTTTCTTTAGTATCCAAAAATAAATAAATAAAATCTCCTTCTTCTTCTTAAAAAATGCTACCTTCATTTAAGATCTAATACATTTAACGTCTCAAGTACATATGGACTTTGTTTTCATCACAAGGCCAACCAAACTCCTTTCCTAATGTGAGAGATGAAAACCAGGTACAAGCGAAGATGATTACATGACAATAAAGACTTCGAAACGATATAACTAAATAAAATTTCAGCCTTATACAATTACAAGTATTGTATCCTAATCGTATGTTTACAAGGAAATTTTTCGATCATTTAGATGCTCCGTTCGTATAAGCTTCTTTGGATGGTTTACTATTTTGTGTTACATGGATAGTTGATTTTTGCCTATTAACTGTTAGATGAATCACTACAAATGGAGAAGTCATGTATCAAATTTTAGACTTGAATTCAATCAAATACTCACCAGCAAATGTTCATATCATTCTTGTATTTTTTTAAGGGTGTGTCTGTTTGTAACCAAGAAGGTTAAAAACAGATATCGTAACCGTACATTTTGTGTCCCTTAACGATGATGTGTCACTCATTTTATGTGTCTGAAACTGTAATTTTGCAAAGATCCCTCATCCTTCTATCATGTCATGATAGCAGTCTAAATTTAATAGGTAGTTTGGGAAATCGAATTAAGCTGAACCCATTCCATCTTAAGCTCCGGTAGCTATGGCGGTGGGTTCTCTGCCTCTCTCTCTCCTCCTCCTCCTCGCGCACCTGCCTTCTTCATCCTATAACCATTAACACGGGCAGCGATAATAACATCCAAAGGGCTGGTGAAAACTCTGCAAGAATGTAGACCAACAACTAACTTCCATGTTCACCGTTGTAAGAATGTTCGATGATATTACTTCACTACCCTTAAGATAGGACGAAACATATTAATTTCAATTCCAATTTGGTCTATAAATTATGAGGCAAAATTACAAAAATAGCCTTACCTTCAGTCTACCTAGAACATTTTCTTAAAGGGTATAAAAGACTAGTTATGAGTTTTGTTGTAACCACTCACAAACAACTTTACCCATTTTTTGAAAGGGATCATTTGTATGTGTCAATGCACCTCCCTAGATCTTCCAAGTTTTATTTTGCAACTTAAACTCCGTTTGGGGCTGAAAATTTTGGACTCCTTTTTGTAGAAAAACGAAAATATAAAAATCACAAACAAACAATAACACAATTCAAACACGAAGATTTACATGGTTCATTATCAATAGAGAATAGTTTATAGTTGCTCGTCGTCACATCTCTCTCAAATTACAAAGAATACTATCTCGTTACAAATATATAACGGACTTAAAACAATGCAAACAAGAATGTAAATCGGAAATAAACAATCACACATAGGTTACAACCGCTCGTCCTTCAAGCCTCGAAGCTTCAAACCCTACGGCCTATTAACGGTTCTTCGAAATCAACCCACAAATGCAAGTGACGGAATAGAAGATATCATACCCCCAACACTTTCTGCCACATGCATATTCGACCCATCATGAGATATCGATATTGATTAATCAATATGATGGATCCGATACCGATATTTATAACCGTGATCCTAACATCAGTAAAAGGATAAAATCTTTCATCCCCAAAAGAACGTAAAAAACATAAACGGTAGTGTAATATGTATGTCAGATAGATTCTAATCTGGCGGTTCAATATAGCTGTGAATCTGCTGTAAATTTATTATCGCATATGCCCTCACACATATACACCTGTTTGTGGGGCCTTGTTTTTGTAAGAACGTTAGGAATTGTTGATTATTCATCATCCGTTGGATCATAGAATTGGATGGACCAACGGATAGGATTAAGTTGAGATTTAAAACTTGACGGTTCGAAACTATATATTTCAAACGGAACGTTAAAATTCTCCCGCCAGAGATAGGATGAAGGGTAGTCAGACTCCCCAGAAGGAACTGCCAAGGTCCGCAGAGTCTGCAATTCGGCGAGTGAAGGAGGCTTCATCGAAATCTCCCTCCGAGCAAGTGAAAAAGTCTCTAAAGGTGAGATCGTAACCGACCTTCAAACCTGTTCGTTTTCATCTTTTTGTACACTTTTATCCTGAACAAGTCCTTTTTGCTCTTCGCAGATCTCCAAGAAATGCTTGGACTCTGCGTTTACAGCTATTCCAGAAGATCAATCTCCTCGAAAATCGGATTCTAGTTCGAACGATTCCAATTACGTATTGGTGAACTCCTCTGTTGATCAAAACAAACAACTCTCGGAGGTAACTTTCTCAACACTGTTTCTCTCTTTATCCGCCAATTCTTTTGTTTCGCTGATAAGTCCTTGTTTCAACTCAGGTCCTCGAGCTTTCGATGAATCCAGATTTCCCAGTCTCTTCTGTAACATTTGATCCGTTTGAAGTCTCTCCATCGACTACGATCGTTGAGGAGAACCAAGAAACTAGCAGTGGTATGATCGAGTATAATGGATCCGTAATCGATTGCGACACTCCAAAGACCGGAAGTATTGATGTTGGAATTGCAGTAAATTTCATCAGAGAAGCTTTGTTTCAGGCCACCAGTTCCCCTGTCGTCGATCTCCGATCAAAGAAGATTTTGGATTCTGTGGTTAAGATCGTTATCGATGATTTGTATGGTTTTCCGGAAGAACGAGTCCGTTGTCCTGAGGTAATGTCGACAAAGCTTCGTATTGGACTTCTAAATTCATTGCTGTGGCTTGTTCCGGTCTCGGTGCTTGCCGTTGCTCTATCGAATTTGTTTGCCGGCAGCTCTTTCCCTGATCCACCGCCAACATGAATTGTAGATGTATCCACTCTACGCTTCTGGCTATCTGATCGTTGACGGACAAGTCACATGACAAGAATCATGCTCCCCCTTGCTTGCATTTCTTTCCTTTTCTTATTCTCATCGTTTCTAGAATTGCTGTTTAAAGTTTGAATTCATCTGATTTCCAGTTTTTTTCTAGAAAGGAACTAACTGAATCATCCCCAAACCCACCAGAGCTGAGCCATTAAGTCAATTCTGATATGTTTGATAGATATGAGTAGCTCTGCCATGTTCTAGTTTACTAGATCAAAAGGCAAGATCAGATTGTTAATAAAATACAAAAAACTCTGATAATCTAGAATCGTTATTGTGCTGAATTCTTGAAATAAAATACAAAAACTCAGATCCAGTTTCTAAAACCACAGTTTGGCAACAATGTTTATGAAATGAGTGCAGTTTTAAGAACTGGACTCATATCAAAACGATTCTCTTTTCTAGTTCAATTGCTTGGTTTTCATAGATTCGGTGAACTATTAATGCATCTGGTTGAACTTGGCTCTATTGGGTGGCTCGAAATCCTATAATTGAGCATCTTGCTAATCCGCACAATCAATTTGCTGAACCATTTGTAAAAATCAAAATGCTCGAAGAAGGCGATCCCAACTAGACTGACGCCAAGTGGCAGATTATAAGCTGTCCCTTCTGTGATTTTTATGATGATGATGATGGCACTAATCTATTGTGAACTGTTCCTTTGCTGAGTATGTTTAGTGGGGCTCTGATTTTGAATATTTGCACAAGGAGTGCGTCAGTTGCAAGGAATTCACAAAATTTTTAAAGCCTTCTGGGACCATAGACCTTTACTTGAAATGGAGAAGGATGTGAGAAGAGTTGAAGGCAATTAGGCAACAAAGACTCAAAAATCTTTCATGGTGGATTTTCATATGCAGGAGTGTTTGTTGACTGTATTGAAATGATGGAATGGGTTACAGGCTGTGAAAGTTCAAGAGAATTAGGGAAAACAGAGCTCCAGTGGCAGTGGTTTTATGTATCAGGACAATGAACAGATCAAGTGGTTACCCCCTCCTCCACAAGGATTTCCCTTTTTTTTTTTATCACAATAAGAAGAAATGTTTCTCTTCCTTATACAACATATCTGAGTTGCTTTTATCATCAGGGATGTGAAAATTGTAATTATATATATATAAAATTCCTATGGATGCTAATATTCAAAATGCTCGGGTGCCTGAAGCTGAAGCAGCTGCTGTAAAATAAAGCCAGAAGTGCGCTATATGCTTGTTGGCGATAAATTTAGAAGCAAGAGTGGCAACTAGAGGTATGAGGGATAGAGGATCCTTAAGGATAAGTACTCAATTGGTTTTTTTTTTTTTTTTGTTAACAAAACAGGAATTTCGTGAATGGCATTGATCTGTCAAGCTCTCTATTTATAATAATAATAATAAAAGAGATTACAAAGGGAAACACTGTTCACGATACTACTCACGATACTGTTCACGACACTGTTCACGTAAACAGTGTCACAGCCCAAATTACAATCCTACCCTTATTCAAAAGTACATAAATAAAGCATAAATAAAAAACCAAAAATATCCTTATAATATTGGGTAACACATCTCAACATTTTTTTTCAAGCTTTGTTTTCAATGTTTATTATGGATCCAAAACCTTTAAATGTTCAACTTGTTTAATCCTTTACCCCTCACAAAACCTTGAACCTTGATGATCACTTGACTTCTTTTTTTTTTTCCCCCTTAGAATAGGAGCCATGCATGAATGATTTATGATGAAGCAATAGTTAATAAGGCCATATCTGTACACATGTCCCTGCATGTTTGAGTATTATGTCTACTGTTTCCACTCCAAGTAGATTCATTCTTAAGATTTTCAAATTTCAACTGCTCAGATCAACATTAGTTTTCCTATGCACATATTTGGTAGCCCAAAACAGATAGTTGAAGAAACCCACGAGGCCAAGGATTGCTAGCAACCAATAGAAACGATCAAGATGATTGTGATTCAAATTGTTTCCTCCCAACCACCCTTGTTCTCCTATACCTCTTCCATGTCTGGTGTACTTGTTGACTAGTTCCACAAGAGTAGAGCCCAACAAGGATGCTAACCCAAGAATACACCAGAAGATGGCAGTTCCGAGCGATTTCATCCCCTTCGATGCTTCGCTATTGAAGAACTCTAGCAACCCAACATAGGTAAACACATCTATGATAACAATGGCAAAAAATTGCAGCCCAAGCCACAACACAGACATGGGCACATGATGATCAGCAGCTCCTGATGAGTTAATAATTAGCAGCCCATGCTCCTCTGCAATGCTTTTCCTTTTCTTCTCTATCAAAGCAGCTGTAGTTGCTGCTAGTGATACTATTATGAAGCCAACACCGATCCGTTGCAAGTGGGTAATGCCAGTTCTATGTCCAGTGATCTTGCTTGCAAGCGGCACAAATAACCGATCATAAAAGACTAAGAGCATTGTTTGGAAAAATATTGGAATAGTCACAAGAGACACAGGAGAGACATTGATATTACCCAGCTTATTGTTCATTGTGCCTCCTTGTTGAATGGTAAATGTCAAAAGTTGTGGTATGGGAATGTAAGCAAGCAGAGCACTTAGGAATATTGGGAGCATTCGGAGGACAACTTTAGTCTCCTCTACTTGGGTTACAGTGCAAAGAGACCAATTCCCTGTTGGCCCTCCATCAACCAGAATTGAAGCTTTGTCCAGGAATCTGCAATTTAACAAAATTAGCTCTAGTGGTTGAAATTGAAGGGGTTTCTCCATTAATAATCAGAATTGAACCCTTTCACTTCTTTACATTGATGGGGGTTTGTAGACTTACCTGAGACTCTGTGTGTGTGGGAGTATCTCCCCTATCATCATCATCTCTTCATCAGGAGGTCCTTTGTATAATAATTCAGTTTCCATATTTTCTGGTAAAGGAAGATTTCTTTTCTTAAATGCAGCCACAAAAACCTGAGGTCATAGAAGAAAATTAGATATATACTAGCAATCTCAATGTGCTTAGTCCAAGCATGAAAAGTTATTGAACATAAACATATATATTAGCAATCTAGCTAATTAGTAGACCTTAATCTATATATATATTCTTACCTGAAACATCCTAGTAAGAGGGCTGCCTCTTGGGATTTGATGACGGTAGAGTTTAAAACCAAATGCAAATACTATGAGTCCTAGTAACATAACACCTGAAGTTAGAGCTAGACCTTCAACCCATCCTTTGCTGGACTCAATCCACACTATCAGGATTAGACCCATCACTGATCCTCCCGAAATGCAAACATTCAACCAGTTGAAATAGCTAGACTTCCGTCGTGACTTGCTGATGGCATCGTCATCAAACTGCTCTGCACCAAATGGTGGGAGGTTTGCTCTTAAACTTCCTTCACCTAAGGCTATGATGTATAAGGCTATGTAGAGAACAGCAGCTTTGGAGCCATGGACTTGTTTGCAGCTGCTGCTTTGTTGCCCCCCAGAAGTACTACTGTCACATGCCGGTGGCCTAAGTGATGGGAGATATGCTTGAAATGTAAGCATGACAAAGCCCTGCATACAACAATGAGATCAAAACGATAAAAAAACTTAAGTGTGTAAGATTTTATTTCACAATTTGGAACATATATCTAGCATGCATATAAGAGTTAGTAAATCATATAAAAATTGGAAGCAAATTATAAAAGATTATAAATTATAGAAAATCATAACTAATAACACCAAGACTAAAACATAATTACATGCCTCAGTGAACAAAAAATTAAAACTAATAATGACACATGAATGATCTCAATATCAGCATTATAAGCTAGAATCAAGTCTTATCTTAACCTTTTAAGTTGATAGTTGTGATAATGTTTGAATCTCTCTCTCTCTCTCTCTCTCTCTCTCTCTCTCTCTCTGCGCAATAAGAAAATGATGTCAATGAGATTTTCATCACCGATCCCTTAGCAATATTTTAGAGATTGTAAAGGAACCAAGAAAAGTTTTATGATTGGGATTTTATTACTGATACCCCTCAAGGTGTCAGATAATTTGTAACTTTTTTTTTTTTTTTTTTGCCTTTTTGGTATGACATAATTTATTTTTTCAATGAGGGTAAGAGTGTCATTTTATACACATACTCGAAAAATGTGTATGTCAGTGACACCTTTTGATAATGACATAAATATACTAGTGTCATTTCATACACACACTCATTTTATTTTTTTGCCTTAAGTTTCTGCCATGTGGCAAATTTGATAGGGTACAACTTTTGCGGATAGTAGACCTCAAGGTCCCCAACTTAGGAGATGAGTTTCAACTTAAACAGAAGAGGATGCATGAGCATACACAAACATAAAAAAAAAAAAATACAAGGATGCATGTCAATAAAAGGGAGAGTATGTGATTGAATTAAATCTTGGAATTTATAGCGTGCATAATTAATGAATTCGACTAGACCTACGTATCCAACAATCAGAACTAACCACATCATCCTACCACGTGGCCAAAAATTGGTGAGCCACCCTTATAAGTTTTTTTAAGTAAAACCCATGTACTATAAACCACTTTTGATCTAAAACAAAATTTTCCCTCAAGAATTATGATAACAAGGATTAAGTTTTCCTCTATCCATAAAGGATGATTCACCCATTATCCAAAGGTTCACAAACTCCTATAGACTTTTAGTATATTTCCAAAATATCATTCCGATGCCCTCACCCGTGGGTGAAGAAAAATTTGATCCCATTACCAATATCATTTTGATCTACAAAAGATTAAAGCAAATAAGGACCCAGTAAAGGTTCCTACCAAACCCCCCAAACAAAAGAGCAAAAGTGAGGGTTTTTATTTATTTTTTAAAAGTAGGTTTACTTGCTTTGCTTCCTTGTAGAAAAAGGGTGCTTTACTAATTCCCTATTTCCCTATTCTCACATTGAGTCACCTCATGGGTCCTATTATGATACGAGGATGGTAGACCAAGTAAGTGGTGAAGGCAGAGTCTTTGCCCTATACGGAAGAGAGAAAGTTAGTCTAGGCCCCCATTTATGGGAGTTAAAGTCTAGCTTTTGGTCTCCACCTTTATCACTCTGTCGTGACTTTCTCATGATGACCAATAAAGCAATTAACTTAGCCAACAAGAACTTTACCTTAGAGCTGGTTTGCCACCTCTCTCTCTCTTATGGGTTTTGGAAGAGAAAGCTGTTTCAAGTTTCAAGGTGAAGCATCTGGTCATAACATTAAACTTAAGGTCTATAATGGAGGAAGAAGAGATATCAATCCCAACAATATTGAGACCAAGAAGAAGAAACCTTTACCTGGGAATTAAGAGAGAGAGAGAGAGAGAGAGAGACTTACAAGGAAAACAAGTGGAGCAAAAAGAAGTAAGGTTTTGAATCTAGTGATGTAAGAGTCAGAGATGAAGCCACCAAGCAAAGCGAAAGCACACGTAGCACCAAAGAAGTTGGTCACAGTGGTTGAGGCAGTAGCAACATCCATATGCATTGTACCTCTAAGATAAGTCACCAAGTTTAGAAAGGTTGGTGCATAAGACATGTTAGTCATCACCACCATAACTGCAACAACAGAAGAAAGAAACCCATGATCATCATCATCATCATCATCATCTCACAATCCCAAATTCTCAATCTAATTTTATAATAACTACTCATCTCTTCTCATTCATTAATAAGTATTATAACATTAATTAAAAACCAAAATTGAAAAATTCTGATTTGGGTTTAGTAGATCATCAAGGTGTCATCACTTACAGCAGATGAACAAAGCAGCTTTGGCTCCACCATGCTTCTCTTTGTTGATGGGTTTGCCCTTCCAATCCATGTAAACCTGAACAGCCATAATATTTGGTGTTAGAGAGATGATGCTATCAGGCATATGCCTCAAACTCAACTCAAAGTCTCTCCTCTTTATATAATATCCATATGAGCTAATGATAAGACATATGTGCACTTAGTAGCGTCAAAGACAAGAGTATGAAATAATGGAGGACCATTGCACATGTGGGTTCTTTGGATTGGGCTCTTCTCCAGCGCACCCCTGAGCTGGACATCGTCCAGTGCGGGGGCAGATGTTGACATGTGGATGCTATTAGAAAAACAACGCAACAGAATACAATTTGTAGAAGAAAAAGAAAGCACACACACAAGATAGAGATTTTTATGTGATTCACCCCCAAGAAGGTAGGCTAGCTACATCTACAACGAAGTGATAGTCCCAGATCCACTATTTCTGTGAAGATACAAAACCTCTCTCACACCTTTAAAACAACTATATATATAGTTACAATAGAGAAAACCCTAACCCACGAAAATACAAAACTGTCCCTAGAAGCCCACCCAATCTAGTCTAGTCCTGAACCAACATAGGGTGAAATAATATCAAATTGAATGTCTCGACGAGCCGGCCGAAGTATCAATGGTACTTTCTGGATTAGAATTGAGATCAAGCTTCACCAATAATAGAGGGGGTGCCGTTCAAGCTGGGAATGATGCACATTGCATGTGCATCGCATGCCCATCTTATGTGCATGTTAATGCGATGTGCACCATTCTCAGCTCGGGGGTGTCGTTGGATCGGCACCCCATCCATGTGTTGACATGTGCCCCGTGTTGGACTGGGGTGCGCTGGAGAGGAGCCGGATCTGGGTTCATAGATTTATATTTTTTGAATATTATTTACTGGTTTTAATTAGGGCTGCAACAGGGTCGGGTTGGGCCGGGCTTTATAGAACCCTAGCGTAACCCTAAGTCCCCTTAGCTAGGCCCAGGCCTGACTCGACCCGACCCTCACTCAGGGCCAAAAAAATCCAACCTTGACCCGTGCTCAGGGTTGGGCTGGGCTAACCCTGATTGGCCCTGATCATGGGGAAGGGGAAGGCAATGCATGCGCTGGAATGAGCCGGGGAGAACATTATCGATTTTACATAAAATAACACTATAATAGAAAGTATTATATCACTTATTGTCGATCTTCATATATAATATATTATATAAAAAAATGTGGGTGACACATTTAAAGTTTATAATGTATATATTATATTAATATATATTTTATAGTATAACTTAAATTAGGGTCGAGCCCGGCCAGGCCAAGCTTAGCTTGAGGCCTCAACCCTAACCCGACCCGACCCTGACTCAGGGCCAGAAATTTTCAGCCCTGACCTGCCCTCAGGGTCAAATATCTTAGCCCAAGCCTTGTTCGGGCTCAGGGCGGATTTGGGCAGACCGGGCCAAACTTGCACCCCTACTTTTAATGACTAGTTGAGGTGACTACTAGTGGATTTTGAATTCACTCAATTCAAATCATCATCACATCATTGAGTCATGTCCGAGTTTTGAATTTTTTAACATTGTGGGGTTCCATAATTT
Organism: Telopea speciosissima; assembly: GCF_018873765.1. NCBI lineage: Eukaryota > Viridiplantae > Streptophyta > Magnoliopsida > Proteales > Proteaceae > Telopea > Telopea speciosissima. The sequence continues at coordinate 61,769,089 of NC_057923.1, forward strand.
ATAGAACCGAGTCAGAACCCGAATCGTCGGTAAACCTCATAAAGGTACAAAAGAAAGAGAAAGAGATCGAGAACTATATATAGTGGTGGATGATAATATCTTTTTTGTTTGTTTAAATGGAAACTATAGTGGTGGAGTGTAGATATAGGTAGAAGCTTGGTTTAGTGGAAGCTTTTTGACACAAAAAAGTATGTACTCAAACAAGTGTGTTAATATTTCCACGCCACTTCCATGTGGTGCTTTTTTATGAAGTGACGTTTAGATTACTTTAGAGGAGTGAAGAAAGAAAGGTGATAAAATGGAAATGGACTAAATAATACTAATCAATGTTCAAGGAATCTCTTCTATGGATATATGAAGAGTTTCTTTGAACATTGATTAGTATTATTTGGTCCATTTCCATTTTATCACCTTTCTTTCTTCACTCCTCTAAAGTAATCTAAACGTCACTTCATAAAGGATATATGAAGAGTTTCTTTGAACCTCGTATGTATAGAAAATTTCCCTACCAACTGGTATTTATTGGGTCCTACAATGGAGATCTAAAAGTGGAATAATCTCAATGACGTAGAACAACAACCACTTATTATATTTAACTTTAATATGAATAAAGTAGAAAAAATTTCCAAAAAAAAATAATTTGTAAAAGTAGAAAGTATTTTATTAAACTCTAGCCTCTCGGTGGTGGTAGATTAAGATATAAATAATGGTTGATAATTAATTATTATAATATTATATATGAAATGGCAAAAAGATCTCTATTTGGTGGTGTTTCTTAAGCCTTCTCACAGGATACCGTGAGATGAAGCCTCTGCCCTTGGGATAGATACCCAGACATGCTCACCCATTGACCCAGATGCTTGTGTAGAGATCTCTTACTTAAAAGAAATATATATAGGATCGGGTTTTCCTTAATGACTAGTTTTAAGGTTTAGATGGTGTGCAATGGGTATCAGGGAATTGACCGGCCTCATATAATAAGGGTAGGAGTATTAATGATCCTAAAAAAGTGGATGATTCCTCTACATAAGATGGAGAAGAATTTCTGCCTAAAATATATATGTCTAGCTAACCATATGTCCAAATCAAATTTTGTCGCTTAAATAACACCCCATAGTTTTAAGAACCAGATTGGTATGGCTACTCAAACTGGAATTGGATATTTTTTGTTTCTTCAATAAATGGTAGTTGAGTGGGAGTTGAGTAAACACCAGGTAAGGTGGTTACGCGCGGGAAGTATTAAGATAATAGGTTGGTCCTATTAAGAAAAAGTCTATTTGATTTTTGGTGAAAACTAAACCATGGGAATGTGATTGATGTTAATGTCTTACCAAAAAAAAAAAAAGTGATTGATATTAATGTTTCCTCTATTATCCCTAGTTATGGTTTGTGTAAGTATATAGGATGGTTTGGTGCAATGGCTTCTTAATTAGTTGGTCAAGATTTCTTGACTCTCAATCTTTTGGCAACAAGTGATAATTCAAAGAGGATCATGTGCCTTGTGAAGGCCATATTTTGCTAAAGATGTTACATTCTATACAAGTGGATCAAAAGCTAATTCAAAGGATACATTCATCATGGACCATATTCGAAGATATCTCTAGAATTGGCCGGGATTTTCATTATATATTTTATATATCTCTTGTAGAATCCTATGTAAAGGTGCGCGGTCGACTGGCTAGGCAATTTTTGGCCTGTTAGACCCTATTTTGGCAAGGGTTTTTTTAGCCCCCTTTGAGCATTATTTAATTAAGACCTTTGTTGGGGTGTCTTGAAAAGCGATTAAGTGCTTGAAATTAAACATCTTAAAGTCACATTAGTGCTCATATTATGAGAATCTCTACTTGAACTATACATTTGTATATTCACCTTCTAGAGGTTCTGTTTTAAGCTTCATTTTATCTATCTTGGCCATTGAGCTTGTAAATCTTCTTTTCATCATTGTTGAGAGTGTTTTTTGGGTTGTTAGTGGTGAGCCTTATTGTTGAAACCACTAGACTTGAGTGTGCATGGCTTAATCACTTGGGTAAATGTTGAGCCCTTAAAAGCATTGTAAGAGTGTTGGAGATCATGAAGGCGCTAATCAGGTGAAGGACTCTAAATCAATTTCTTAGTCATTTTGAATCATTTAAAATGAAGGATGATGAGTCAATTTCTGTTATGTCTATGCTAGATCCATAGATAATATTAATAGTTTAAATCCACTTGGTACATTCTATATTTCTGTGGGACTTGTTAGTAAAATTCTTAGATCATTACCTAAAAGTTGGTTACTTGAGGTTACCACCATTGCAGAGGCAAAGAACCTCAAAAAACTTCATGTTGAGGAGCTCATTGAATCTCTCATTACCCATGAGATGATCCTCAGGGAGTTTCAATCTCAAAAGAAAGGATATTGCACTCCATGTGATGCGTCCGAGTGCATCCATCTATTACTTGATCACAAGTCCCTAAGGAGATATGCCCGTATTAAAGCCCATCAAACTCACAAGGCTCAGCCCCAAAATGTGGTCCAAGGACAAACCAAGTTATGCACTAAGACTCAAGGACCAGGTCCAACCTCAAAACATGGTCTCCTTGGTGATATTTTCAACTCCCATAGGTGAGGATGATAATAACTTTAAAAAAGTACTCTTCTAAGTCCTTTGGTGGAGGTCGACTTACCGACTCTTAAAGGTTGATGTTGGCAACACTTCAAGGTCACTGGAGGTTCTTCAGTTCCTTAAGATTGAAGATTGAAACTCAATTTGATTTCAGCAGGAGGAACTCAAGTTGGTTTATAAGAGTGTTTGAAGCAACAAGATAATATTTCATTCAAAATAGGATACCTTACAAGCAAAATAGATAGGTCTTTAATAGACAAATTAATGATGATGAAGTTGCCTATCTCTCTAGAAAATTCCAAGCTTTAATAGAAAAAAGTTCAAAGGTGGATCTCCCTTGACCAAATGTGATCCTCCCATATCTACTAAAATAACATGTTATAATTGTAATGGACAAGGTCACATGGTAAATGAGTGCCCCTCCCAAAGATAACCAAGGGATTTTACCTAAAGAGAAACAAGGGAATGACAACAACCACTTGAGATGAGTACAAAATGATTCCATGAGGAAATTGAAGGAAATTGATCTTGGCTTTTATTAAGTGATCATTTACCAAGAAAAAAAATTAATGTTTTACTATTCCTAGCCAAGGAAGGGTTCAGCCATCTTCCATTCGAATAAGCTTATTTCTCTTATACACATAACTCTTTGCCCAATACAAATAGTTGAAAAACCCTACCAAGCCAAGGATGGAAAGCAGCCAATAGAAATGGTCAAGATAATTCTTGTTCAAATTGTTTCCCCCAAGCCATCCAATATTATTTGTTCCAGTTGAACTTGTGGCTTTGTTTAGTACATCCACTAGAACAGAACCCAGAAAGGATGCCAAGCCTAAGACACATGAGAAGATAGCAGAACCCAGTGATTTCATTCCTCTTGATGCTTCAATATTGAAGAACTCTAGCAATCCAACATATGTGAAAACATCAGTTATCATTATAGAAAAATATTGTGGCCCAAGCCACATTATAGACATGGGCACTTGATGATCATCCATTATTAATCCATACTGCCTTGCAATTCTTTTCCTTCTCTTCTCTATCAAGGCAGCTGTACCAGTTCCTAATGAAACTACCATGAAGCCTACGCCTGCGCGTTGCAAGGGAGTGATGCCGGTTCGATATCCGGTCATCTTCCTCGCGAATGGCACGAATAGTCTGTCATAGATAACAAGAAAAACCATTTGCATAACCATGGGGACTGCAATGAGAGTAACTGGAGAGACATTAATATTATTCTTCATGAGTTTTCCCAGCATAGTAGTGTCCATTGTGTTACTTTGCTGGATAGTGAAAGCCAAGAGTTGTGGGATTGGAATGTAAGCAAGTACAGCACTGATGAAGATTGGGAGCATTCTCAAAACTATCTTTGTCTCCTCTACTTGGTTCATGCTACAAAGGGCCCATTTCATATTAGAGCCGCCGAATATCGAAATTGAAGCTTTATCTAGGAATCTGATGACAAAATTCAATAATTAAGCTACATACACATCGTTTCTCTCGTATTTGATTAAATCTTGTTTTAGTTTTCTGTATGGAATTTATTTAGGGTTTCATGTAAAACCCAAGGTTTTTCTAACACAATCATCATAGGTTTTAGATGCCTATGACAAAGGGATTCTTCCTATGGTGAAGGTCTGAAAGAAAACTCGCATGGTCCCTTTGTTGGGGTTCCTGCGAAATCAATTATCCTACATCGGATGTGAATAGTTCGATATGAAGACATATAAGGACTTGGGCACCCTGTCTTAAAGATTAGCTTTTAAGGATGAGTTCTACCTGAGTCCCAACAAATGGTATCGAAACTGGGGCATAGTAACTCCAATGTGCCTCAGGAGAAAATCATGAGAAGTTTCTATATTACATTTCACCACAATATTTCACAATGAAGGTAATTTTGATGACTTACTTGAAGCCCTCTGTGTGTGAAAGCATCTCATCCACCACGTTTTCATTGGATCTCTCTTGGTGCAGCTCCTCTTCATTCTCAGGTAATCCAAGTTTTCTTTTTCTAAATGCAGCCACCAAAACCTGGAATTAAAAACAGAACTCCTTAGCAATTATTAGAGAAATGTAGATATAAAATATAAGACAAAGTTTTCCTCCACCAATCGAGGACGATGGTTCACCCACCATCCTAGGGTTCATCAACCCCTCCTAGGGTTTTAGTATGTTCCAAATTACCTGCAAAATTCGAGTTAGAGGGCTTCCTCTAGGCATTTGGTTACGATAAAACAATAAACCAGAAGCAAGCACCAAGACTCCAAGTAGCTGAACAGCTGCAGATAGAGCAAAGCCTTGTGCCCATCCATAGTTCTTCTGAACCCAAACTATGAAAATTAGGCTAATTATATTTCCAGCCACAGTACTTAAGTTGAGCCAATTGAAGTAACTACTAGACTTGTGCCGCCGCCACCGCGGCAATGATGATGAAGAATTTGATGTCTGGTCGTCATCATCATTTTCACTGGATTGCTCTGCCCCGAAAGGTGGAAGGTTAGCTCTGAAACACCCATTCCCTAATGCCATAATATATAAGGCAATGTAAAGGATAACAGCCTTGTGGCCATGAAGAGGCTCACAGTTGCTCCATTGCTTTGAAGTGTCACAATTCGGTGGCCGTAGTGATGGAAAATATGCTTGCAGTGCTAGCATGGCTTGCCCCTAAACCAACAAACAAGAGAATTACACCACTAGAGAGAGAGAGAGAGAACAGATCTTCTACGGTGCACTGCCCTATGCTGCGTAGACATAGGGCTGCGTATAATGACCGCCTTACCCCCGCTCGGGTAAGGCGTTCGGATAGAGGTAACGTGGTCAATGCACGCCGCCTTGTGTTTGCGCAACACAGCAGGACAGGCAGCCCGCGCCGTAGAAGATCTGGATCTGAGAGAGAGAAAGCGCACTTACAAGGACCATAAGGGGAGTAAAAATAAGTAAGGTATAGAATCTGGTGAGATAGGAGTCTGAGATGAAGCCTCCAAGTAAGGCGAATCCGCAAGTAACGCCAAAGAAGTTAGTCACAGTGTCTGAAGTGGTTGCAACATCCATATGCATGGTTTCATGTAGGTAGGTAACCATGTTCAGAAAGATTGGTGTGTAGGACATGTTTGTCAACATATTCATAACTGCCAAATAGCAAAAGGACCCAATTAATGCTTTAAAGAAAAGGGCGTACGGCTCCCGCCAGGGAGGGCACCTGACTCTCATAGGGGGAGAGACCTATGAAATGATCCAAACACCCCTTGTTTTGTTGGGTTGGATCTTTCAGTTCCCGCCATAGCTGTAGGAGCTAGAGCCGAATTGTAATGTATGCAGCTTTACCCCCGCTTCGCGGAGAGATTGTGATCTATATGTTCAGAAATTTAACATGTGACTAGAGAGATGTTGGGATCTACATGTTCACAAAATTGCAGCATCTTCGTCCAATTAATGCTTTAAAGAAACCCCCAGTAGAAACTGTGAACAAGGAACATTCACGTATGTGAATGATTCATAATTGTTCAGATGGAATCCATTATGTGGGAATGTCCCATCTGAATGATTGTGAGTCGTTCACGTACGTGAACATTCACCCCATCGTAAAAACTTAACATGTGATCAAGAGATATTGGGATCTGCATATTCATAAAATTACACACTCTTCTTTATTTGGTAGTGGTTATATATCTTTAGTGGCGATGAAAACTTACCTCCAGTAAAGGTCCATGTATAGTTAGTGACGGAAATATTAAATTACCACTAATTGCTTAAGGTTTTGTTCTTTTTATTAAATTAATTAATAGACCGTTAGTGGTGGTAATTTTTTATTAAGTCGCCACTAATTAATTGCTTAGGCTTTGTTCTTTTGTTGAATTAAATAATAGATGTTTAGTGGCAATAGAAAATTATAGCCACTAATTTCTTAAGATTTTGTTCTTTTAGTGAATTAAATAATAGATCTTTAGTGGCTGCTAAAAATTAACACCACTAAAGAGCCATAGTTAGAGGCGGATGTATAAAGTCTCCAGTATAAATGAATCGGTATTGACCGATACGATATTAGTATGGATAGGCCGATATATACGATAGTGTTTTTTTAAAACCATTAGCAATTAAACCATTGGGATATAGAGGCTTTAGTGGTAGTATAAATATCGTCGCTAAAATTTTTATTATACTTGACGATTATTATTATCATAACAATAATAATGTTTAATAAAAGGTAGTGAAATTTTATCGACTCTAAAAAGGAATTGTTAGTGGTGATAAAATATTATCGTTGCTAAAAATTAGTACTTTAAAGCATAGTTGGAAAATCAGGTTTTCTGACTCGACTCGTCTCGTAGAAAATCTGGTGACTCGGCCTGGTTAAACCTGGTCAATCCGAGTCATGTTTTTTTTATTATTAAAAAATAATAATAAATGCTACATTGTTATGCATTGAATGATAAAAACTGCAATGTGGAGATAGAGAGATGGGTTCTTTTCATTTATATATAGAGTTATAAATGTTACATGGCAATTTCTAAGAAGAGAGAGATCCAAAACGTTAGTTTTGACAAGCATTTTAGATTTTATTGTTTTATACATTTAATTTTACATTTGTTAGTTGTTACTTATTTATTGATATATTCACTCATAATCAAGTAATATTTATATTACCAAAAAAAAAGTCAAGTTGCATTTATGTATTTAAAAATTGACAAGACTCTCCTAGTTAAAAGTGTTTCGGGTTTAAAAACCGAGTCTTGCTTGACTCAGACAAGTCAATACCAAATCGCATCATTTTATATCTTGACCGAGTCTACATGACTTTTGACCAGGTTTTCCAAAATTTTGACTCGATTCGGATGACTCGATCAAGTCAAAACCTAGTTTTTCAACTATGCTTTAAAGGCAAAACACAAAAACTATTATGTAATACCTAAATTACGAATATTTAACAACTACAAGGAACTAAAGTCTCTTAAAAACATTTTTAACAGCTAAAAGTATCATAGAAACACTTCCCTTGAGCATTTTTCTTGTAGTGGTAGATCTAAGAAAATGTAAGCCAATCCAACCATTAGATATCTAGGCGGGCACCCCTTAAATGAAAAAGATGACTTTCACATACCAAAAATAAGAACAATCTAAAATTTCATGGCAATATTAGAAATATATACTTTTAAAATTAATATTGATTGGAATCCCTCTTACAATAGATGAACCATACAGCTCTGGCTCCACCATGCTTGTCTTTGTTGATGGGTTTTCCCTTCCAATCTATGAAGCCATGGATTGCCATGGTTGTACTCTACTAGTCTAAAACATTCCCAAAAATTTTCAGTTTAAAAAGAAAGAAGAAGTATTTCTCAAAATAATTTTTTTTTAATTGTAGTGGGTTTAAGATTTGACCCATTCAGTGAGTAGCTATATAGCCCTAGATTTTTTATAGCAATAAAGGTGAAGATTTTATGGAGAAGAACAATATCTATCATTAAATGATAAAAGATTTTGTTGAGAAAAATTAAGATTTTGTAGCGGGAAAAACTGAAAAAGTGTGCAATACAAGGTGGGTGGCATAGGATCAGTTAGTAGGGCCCCTAGATTTTGTTTGACCCGCACATGGTTTCCTGGTATCCTCTTTCCATCCTTGATCCCAAGGAACAATGTCCAAACAACCTTTTAATCCGTAAGGATGCTTTGTCAATAGGTGTTAATTTTAGGGCAAGAGATCGGTGTCTGGTTATGTAGCCGCTGCACCCATGCGAGGGTTAATGAGACAAAAAAAAAACAAAAAAAAAAAGGAATCATGATTTGTCTAACCAATAATTTTTTTGCCTATAATCAAAATATTCTTATATTCTCTTCTTAAAAAATATTACATAATGTTGTATAAAATTTTGATAAAAAATAACTGGAATAATTATTACAAGGTGTCTCTAAACTAGCTTTGACCCTTTTTCTTTTTGGAATTTTGTATATAGTCGTATGTATTATCTTATAAAGTAATGGAGAAATGTTATGTGCGAAGGATGCAGGGAGCCACGCACAAACACAGGGGGGGCAGGAAATGATCCGCATGTCCCCATGAACGGCAGAAATTCTGCCCCCCAATGAGTGAAGGCTATTGTCAGATCCTTCTGGAATCAGATTGCCAGGAGCTAATCCGACAAATCTTATCTCCTAGCTCTCCTCCAACTTGCATCATGCCGGTTCTTCATGAAATTAATCATTTAATGTCTCTTTTCCCCAGTTGCTCTATCTCTTTTATCCCAAGGTCCCTCAACAATGTCGTTGATATTTTGGCCAGGAAGGCTGTGTCACTTGCGTGTATGACATCATGGCCTGTATCCACTCCATGGATCGTTGATATGTGTAATGCTGAGTCTATGCGTTTTTCACGCTTCAATCAATAGAACTCCTTTTATCAAAAATAAAATAAAATGTGCCAACATGTAGACTCTCATTGTCTATCATGAGTGGTGTGGTCCCTACATCCCACGTAGAGAACACTCTCCTTAAAGTAATATATAGGTTAAATCATAAATGTATTAAAATAAGGTATATCTAGATTGGACCCCTTTACCAGCTAGATCACTCCTTAATGAAACTGATTGGATCCAAATCATCAAACCCTTAAACACTAATGCATAATTGAACCCACTTCTTTATCTAGATGTACGAAATAAGAAAATTAAGGGCAAGAGATCGTTGTCTAGTCGTGTAGCGCCTGTATTAGTACAGGACCAATGAAAGTGCACGTAGGATATCAATATAGATGCGATTTGTAACTTCATGGAGGGCAGGGTGGCACTTTCATACGATGTCTCAACACAGAAGCCATGTGTCCAAATAGCATTTTTCTCCCAAAATTAATTACCACACAAGTCGGTTTGAACTTTTACACTTACTTATTTTCTAAACCTACTTATTTTATAATTAATTTTTCATTTAATTTTATAGATCTAAGAAATCGTCCCAAAAAGAAGAGGTCATTTGAATCCACTACGTATAGCCCTACTCTGTAGTCCTAGATTTGTTAATGGCTTGTCTTGGCAATAAATATTGCCACTTCTATTCAAGTTGAAACATGACATGTGTGACAAGGACCTTGTGATCTTTTTATTCACAAATTTTTAGCATGACTTAACCTACCATGTGGTAAAGTTAGGCACATGTCCATGGATTCTTTATTGGACTACCAGGCCAAGAAAAATTTTCCTCTAGAATAAAATTGGGAAGATGAAAGTAATCAACTAAAGCACCATCGGAATCCATTCCAACCATGTTTTTGTGCACCGTATCGGGCATTTGTATGGATGGACCCATAGGAGAGGTAGGATTCTCATACGCGAATGGGAGTGAGTCGCACAAATGGTAATCATGGCATCCACCATATAGGATCCCCTCGAGGTGAATGGGATCTAAGTGGCTCACTCCTATTCTAGTATGTTCTCGTACAAGAATGAGATTCCAACTCTCAATAAGACAGTTTTGCCCTTGATTTTCTTCAGGAATTGATTTATTTATTTATTTTTTGGATAAGGTTAACCCTTGGTATTAGGGGTGTCAATGGGTCGGTTTGGTCCGGTTTCTGTTCGGGTTTTTTGGTTTCGGTGTGGCTTTTAGAGAAACTGAGACCAATTCAATAAGAATTTTTCGGTTTCGGCTCGGTTTCAGTTTCGGTGCGGTTTGGTTTCGTGTCGATTTCGATTTATAATAATAGGTTGATATCGGTTTGAATCCGGTTCGATACCGGGTTTTTTTAAACAAGTTGGGTTCGACTTGTACTTATTTTCTTCTCTTTCTCTTTTCAACTACATAAAATATTTCATTAGCCCCACACTTAAAAAGGAGATCAATGGAACAAGCATTGTTACAAATCAATTTCCCTATTTTCATAACCTCACACTCATTGATTTGTAACAATTTATCTTACAATCATAAATTTGCTCACTAATATTGAAATCAATTCAATGATTCATAACCTTATATTCATTATTTTCTTATCGGTTTCATTCGGTTTGGTTTTCGATTTGTTATCGATCGGTCCGGTGCGGTCCGATTTTCAATTGATCCCGTCATACCCCAGTCCAAAACCAATCTAATAAGGATCGGTTCGATTTGATCTCGGGTTTTTTCAATCGATTTCGTTTGGTCTTAACAGTTCAGACTAGGTTTTGACACCCTTACTTGGTATGTACCATACGATCAATACAGGATCAGCCAAATATCGGTATCAAAGTCGGTCAATCCATATTCAATACTTAAAACCATGATTCCAACTGAAGCAATATGTTTTGCCACATGGGTACATTACATTTAAGAATTCAAAACATGGAATAGGGGCAGGAATCGATCCCAAAAAACCCTAGAATCGATCTTTGAATCAGGATCAGTCATAGCCGATTCAACCGATTCAATACGAATTTTTTTAGATGGCGATTATCAACCACACAAGAATTGATTTTTTTTTTCTTTTCAAAATCATTCTAATGAAATATGGAGAAATATGATTGGTCTGAAATAAAAAATTTATAGTTAGATGAGGATGTATCAACAAAACCTGATCTCTCTTCTGCCTTTCTTTCCGTTAAAGAAACCCTTTACAGACCTGAGTCCAGATTCTGGAATTTCGTCTGAGTAGGCCTTAAACGATTGAGGTTTGCAGACATTGCCGTTGTTACGGGGGTTGCAGAAATTGGTGAGTTCTCTCTCTCTCTCTCTCTGCGTATTCTCTTATGAATGAATTTCATATTGGGGTTTCTTAATTTTGCGAACTGATATGTAAATCCAGCCTTTTTGCATCTCTTCAAGTAATTCTTCTCGATGTTAGACAGCAATTTTGAGTAATGGGTACTGGAATTTATTATTTTTAGGGCAACATCGGTTGAGGGTCTATCTCAGATTGCTGTGTGAATTGTGAATGAGATCAATTTGTAATTTACAGAATTAGTGAATCAGCCAAAGGCTCTCTTCCAAAGTTCTTATCTTTCAAGTAATCTTTTCCTTGTTTCTCAGTTTCACGCCCGACACAGATTGAGCCACCATGATTAGCCACCTCCCCAAGAAAAGGTGTTAATGTTGGCTGTTTTGTGCTTCCCTGTCAACCTTCCCTTATTTCCTTCTCCATAGTCACTGATGTGCTCTTTGTGGCGAAGTGACAGATTCAGAATTGCCTTCTTTATTACTTTAAAGCATCCATCCTCCCCCTCGATCGTTTTGGATCAAGAGAGAGAACAATACCAGCTTGTTGAGTAATTCTCTCAAGAATATATCTGGAGCACCATATGTGATTTCCAGCCTCAATTCTCACACTAGGACTTCCTACTGGCCAGGCATCACCTCCCCATTAGTACCACTAACGTTGATCCCAGTATACAAACAAGCCTTGTAGTGTGCATCGGATATGTCATGCCCAAATGACTTGTTTGCTCCAGCACCACAGTAGTAGGGACCCTTGGCAATGACCTTTGGTTTACTGAAGATTTGCAGCCCTATGTCGTTTGTTTGTTGAGATAGGTTCTCTTGCTGGGGTCATAGTTGTCATGGCGCCTAGGCGACCCAAGGCATTGGAGGGCTGCCTAAGCACTTAGGCGTCAAGGCGCTTGCCTAGGCGTTCCAAGGTGCCCTAGTAATTCTTTTTATATATCTATTATATCTAGTATAGCAGTTATATAATTATGCTGAATTGCTAATCAAGAATCAACACTTTAAGCAACATCAAAAGACAAGAATCAACACTTAGGCAACATCAAGGCCATGTAGAACTGATTGGAGAAATAGGATCCATGTACCCAACCCCATATAGTTGGGATAAGGCTGAGTTGAGAGAAGCAACATCAAGAGACAAGAATCAACATTAAAGCCATATCAATGCAAAATGATATAATTATGCTAAAATGAGAAACTCAACAAATGGTGAAATAAGTATAAGATATACAAGAACAACAACAACAACAACTCAGCCTTATCCCAACTAAATGGGGTCGGCTACATGGATCCTTGCTCTCCAATCAGCTATATTCGAATTCATACTTGATACAAGGCCTAAACTATGCATGTCTTTCCTCACCACTTCTCCTAGGGTCATTTTAGCTCTGCCCTTGGCTCTTTTAGTCCTTCAATCTGAATTAAATCACTCCTTCGTATTGGAGCATCCAAAGACCTTCGTTGAACATGGTCATTCCACCTCAAACGACTTTCTCATAACTTATCATGTATCAGAGCCATTCCCAAACCAGTTCTAATGTAATCATTCCTTACTCTATCTTTCCTAGTTTTGCCATACATACATCTCAATATCTTCATCTCCGCTACACTAAGTTTATCTACATGATGCTTTTTAACTACCCAACATTCCGCACCATACATCATAGCCGGTCATATGACTAGCCTATAAAATTTCCTTTAATTTTTAAAGGAATATGTTGATCGCATAACACTCCGGACGCTCCTCTCCACTTCATCCATCCTATTTTTATTCTCCGTAATATCATCCTCTATATCACAACTTCTTTATTTATGATTGAGCCCTAGATACTTAAAATAATCACTTTGCAGGTTACTAATATAGAAATTAAAAGGATTCGATGGGGGGAAGAAAAGGAAGAAGATTGGGGGAGGGGGAATATGAGCAAGAAAAAACCTATAGAAAAGATTAGAGTGGCAAAAACGGCGATTCAAAATAAAGGGAAATTTGTCCTAGTCAAAGTGAAAAAGCCACAAAGGATACTTGGATAATGGTAAAAATTACAGAAAAACTACGCTAGAAAGCCTGGATTCTAAGGAAACAAGGTGCAATGGGCATTACACAGCCCGTTTGGAAAGCCATATAATTGTGCACAACACCGCTGCCCTACTAGGGGTTGCAGTGACGTGTGCTCAGTAGAAAAAGGGTTAAGATCACAGAAAAATTGAAACGAAATGAAATAAAGGCTAAAAGAAAGTAGACTTACCTGTCTACAAATTTTGTGAAGAGAGGATAGTGGTTCGAGTGGGCTAGACTCAACATCTGATGAGCTTAAGCCGAACTTAACGCAGCAGACCAGCAACTCAAGCTCCAAATAACACTCCAATTCACAATAATACGTATCATATGAGTATAATCGTCGTAATCCTCCTAAAACGTGAGAATGGTCACTACTTAATAACTAAGAAACTATTGCATAAATAGAAATAAAAATAATAGCAGCTTCTAATAGAATATTCCAGCAGCATCCAGCATATTATTTTCATAGCAGTGTCCACACACAGCTTCTAGACACCAAACCAGGGGCCCATCCAAGCTAGCACTAGGCCTGGTTTGAACCAGAACCAGAACCAGAACCAGAACCAGATCCCTGGGGATGAACTGAACCCAGGTTTTGACTTTGAGCCTTTTTCTTCTTTCTACACACATAGTAGTGCTTGAGTTCTACATCAGATCAGGTCAAGTGTAAGGTGTGTGCAGGGGGAAATCTCTCAGAAGTTGAGAGTGATCTGATGGATGAATTGGGATATACACAGCCAGTCACCAAAATAGTAAGCAGTCAAGAACTTAACTGTAGAATGATACAGTAACCAGTAGATCATACAACGAACATAAAGCAATCCATCAATCACCAATCAGGGAAGAAACAGTAGCAATCATCAAATCCAGCAACCAGGAAGACCTTTCTGCGCAAGCTTATTTAGAAAACTCAGAAATTCCAGCAACCGATTGGAATGATCTTCATGTCTACATATAGAATGAAGAAGATAGGATAATAGCAGAAGTAGAAACCTAGTTTTTCATCTTCACACAACTAAGGTTTCAAAACAAATAGGGCAGCAATGCTGCCGAACCAAAGGGGAAATCTGAAAGAAAACCCTCAAATCAGAAACAAGAAGAAAGGTATTGGATCTTCAATGCTCTGATACCAAGTAACGAAATCAGTCCTTGAAGCCAACACCTGCAAACACAAAGGAAAGAGAGAAGAAGAAGAGGAGAAGACAAGCATTAAGAGAGAACACCTCAAGGTTTGGCTGAATGGCCTTATGTTAAGAGGACCAGATTTAGAACTCGATGCTTGGATGTCTAAGGCAGACCCCAAGCCATATATTTATAATGAATAGAAAAGAATAAAAACTGTACATAGGCGATGTGGAACTAAACCACATACATAAAACAATGAAATAATGAGGAAAAAATGTCCAGAATACCCCCACGGTATTCTGGCCCATATATCAACACTCCCCCTCAAGTTGGAGCATATATATCATGCATGCCGAACTTGACTAGTATAGGATGAAACAGCTTGCAAGTCAGCCCCTTAGTGCATACATCAGCCAGTTGATCGGTAGTCTTGACAAAGGGAACACAGATGAGGCCAGCTTCAAGCTTTTCCTTGATGAAATGTCTGTCAACCTCCACATGTTTAGTGCGATCATGATGAACAGGGTTATGAGCAATGCTAATAGCCGCTTTATTGTGACAATAAAGCATCATTGGAAGATGGACAGCAACACCAATATCCTGCAACAATCCTCTAAGCCAAAGAAGTTCACAAATGCCTTGGGCCATCGGACGAAACTCGGCTTCAGCACTAGACCTTGCCACAACATTCTGTTTTTTGCTGCGCCATGTAACAAGGTTCCCACCCACAAAGGAGCAATAGCCAGAGATGGACTTTCTGTCAGAAGAACCAGCCCAGTCGGCATCAGTATAAGCTTCAATCTTGAGGTGACCATTGGAAGATAAGAGAATTCCCTTTCCTGGAGCAGACTTCAAATACCTCAAAATACGACGGACTGCATCCATATAAGAGGAATAGGGATCATGCATAAACTGGCTCACCATACTTACAGCAACCGCTATGTCAGGTCGGGTGTGGGAAAGGTAGATAAGTTTGCCCACTAACCGCTGATAACCTCCTTTGTCAACAGGTTCACCCTCTTTCTCCCTAAGTTTTGCAATAGCATCCATAGGAGTATCTGAGGGATGACAACCTAGCAACCCTGTCTCAGTCAATAGATCAAGGAGATATTTTCGTTGAGAAAGAAAGATGCCCTTTGAAGAGCGAGCAACTTCTATCCCTAGAAAATATTTTAGAGAACCTAGATCTTTGACCTCAAACTCACGGCCAAGGAGAAGCTTTAAATCCCTGATAGCAGCATCATCATTACCAGTCACCACGATATCATCCACATAGACTATGAGAAGAGTAACCTTGTCACCAACTCGTCTGATGAACAAGGTATGATCAGCATTGCTCTGCTTATAACTTGCTGTAACCATAGCCTTATGAAACCGACCGAACCAAGCCCTAGGTGACTGCTTCAACCCGTAGAGAGCACGTTTCAACTTGCAAACTCTGCCCCTAGTCCTGTCATCAGAGAAGCCTGGTGGAATGTCCATATATACATTCTCCTCAAGCTCCCCATGGAGGAAGGCATTCTTCACATCTAGCTGCTAAAGATCCCATCCAAGATTTGCAGCACAAGATAATAGCACCCTGACAGTGTTGAGCTTTGCCACTGGTGCAAAAGTCTCCTGATAGTCAACTCCATAAGTATGAGTGAACCCCTTTGCAACCAGACGCGCCTTATACCGATCCACTGAACCATCAGCCTTCTGTTTGACCACGAAGACCCATTTACATGCCACTGGTTTTTTCCCTGGAGGAAGAGTCACAAGATCCCACGTGTTATTTTTTTGTAGTGCTCTCATTTCTTCCAACATTGCAGCCTTCCACTTTCCATTTGTATATGCTTCCTGCCAATTTTTAGGAATAGAGACAGAAGAAAGAGATGATACAAAAGCACGGAAAGAAGGAGAAAGAGAACTATACGAAACAAAGCGAGATATGGGATGTAAAGTGCAAGTCCTAGTACCTTTGCGATGAGCAATAGGTAGGTCGGAAGGAGAGAGATTACCAGGAGATGAAGGACCCGGGTCTGGAGCCGGCAATTGGATGGGTACTGGTGCTATAGTGGGTCGTAACTGCCCTTTGTTGGATCTGCCCCTTGTATAGGTGATGATGTTGGAGTTGTCGTCGATTCTCTTTTGAAATTCACCAATAGTCCTCTGGACAGGAGTCAGCTCCCCCTGGATAGGAACATTAACAACACCATTTTCTATGGTCTCCCCCTGTATAGGATTCCCATCAGGTGAGGGAGGAACAGCCAGAGGAAGTTGGGCATCCAAAGTAGGCTGGGCAGCAGCCATGGCTGGTGGCAAAGTAGGCTGGACAGCAGCGTGAGGAACCTCTGGTAGAGGAATCTCAAAAAGCACATCTTCACTAGAACTCTCCCCCTAAAGAGGTGGCGAAGAATAGTAGGAAAGGGACTCATGGAAAATAACATCCATACTAACCATGGTACGGCGGGAAGGGGGATGGTAACACTTGTAACCTTTCTTGGTCGGAGAATAACCCAAGAAAATACAACGAAGTCTCCGAGGTTCAAGCTTGCCAGGATATCTAGTATCCCTAGCATAACACACACAACCAAATACCTTGGGGGGCACAATAAAGGAGGAATTTCCCACTAAAACATCAGAGGGGTTGCGAGAATTAAGGACCCGAGAAGGCAGCCGATTGATGAGATAGGCTGCAGTGAGTACCGCATCCCCCCAATATTGAGATGGGACATTCCTCGCAAACATCAAAGCCTTGGCCATCTCTAACAAGTGTCGATTCTTCTGTTCTGCCACACCATTCTGGGCAGGGGTATCAACACAACTATTTTGATGAAGGATGCCATGGTCAGCCAAATATTTTTGAAATTGAGACTCTGTATACTCAGTTCCATTGTCACTTCTTAAGACTTTGAGAGTAGTTTGGAACTGAGTTTGTATCATTTTATGAAAATGCTGAAAATAGGAAAAAACTTGATTTTTTGTGTGCAAAAGATATACCCAGGTATGCCGAGAATGACAATCAATGAAAGAGACAAACCAACGATGGCCAGAAATAGAAGGTTTACGACTAGGGCCCCAAACATCAGAATGCACCAAATTAAAACAAAAAGAACTTCTTTTATTTGAAAGAGGATAATTTGAACGTGTCTGTTTGGCCAGAACACAAGCCTCACAAAAAAAGTCATCCTTAGTACGAAGGGTGACCAAACTAGGAAATAAATGAGCTAAAATCCCTGAAGGGGGCTGACCTAACCTAGAGTGCCACTGGTAGAGTTTAGAAGAGACCATGGAGTTCTGGTATGGTGAAGAATGTAATGGTGGTGGAGAGAAGCGACCGTCATCAAGCAGGTACAGCCCACCGTGCACTTTACCCAATCCAATCGTCTTCCCAGACTCCAGATCCTGAAACACACAATGAGAAGGAAAGAAGGTGACTTTGCAGTTAAGATCACGAGTAATACTACTAATAGAAAGAAGGTTAGTAGTAAAGTTAGGAATGTGTAAAAGCAGAGGACAAGGGAAGAGAAGAAGTGCGATAGATGATTCCTTTTCCGAGAGATGGCGAAAGGGAACCATCGCCACCTTGACCTTGTCCTTCCCAGACGTGGGGGAATATCTGTGAAACAAGCTAGAAGAACCGGTCATATGATCTGTAGCTCTAGAATCGATGATCCAAGGATGGGAAGCTACAGAAGCACAATGACCTCCAAATGCAATACCTGACCGGGCAAAGTGTGAACCTGAAGGAGCAGAAGAACTGGCAGGAGCTGATGTAGTAGAGGCAGCAGTAGCGGAAGATCAGAGCATATGTAGGAATGCCTGTAAATCATCCTGGGATGGACCAATGTCGGTAGCTGGGGGCTCCAGTAATACTTTCAGACTGATGGGCCCTGGGCTTTTGCTTTGTCTTTGTCTTGGCAGCCCTTTTTGCTTCAAAGTCAGCTGGTTTCCCAAGAAGTTTCCAACACTTCTCCTTGGTGTGATAGGGTTTGTGACAGTGCTCACAAACGACATTCCCTGTGGTAGAATCACTAAGAGAAGCAGTGCTATTAGGTGCAGGAATAGTAGGGGCAGCAGCCTTGAGAGTTGATCTGTCAGTAACAGGAGGATGCAACATGGCAGCCCGACGGTTCTCTTCAGAGGACACCAAGGCATAAGATTGTTCAAGTGTGGGAAAAGGCTTATGGCCCAACACTTGAACACGAATCTGATCATACTCCACATTTAAGCCGGCCAGAAAATCGTAGGCCCTAATCTTGTCCACATGCTTCTTATAGGAGGCAACATCAGTAGAAGTACTCAGGGGAAAGTCAGAGAAATGGTCCAGTTGTTGCCAAAGGGTGCGCAAGGTAGCATAATATTTGGAGACTGTCAACTCTCCCTGAATAGTGTGAAGGACCTTCTTCCTGATTTCATAGACCTGGGCATCATTGCCAAGCTGTCCATAAGTCTCCTTGCAAGCAGTCCAAATTTCCGCGGCTGTGTCAAGGAGAAGAAAATTGTGTTGTAGCTCTGTAGTCATAGAACCGATCAGATAGGACATAAGAACTCCATTGTTGGCAAGCCACTTGTCCTGAGCAGCTCCAACCTCAGCAGGCATAGCAGTGGTTCCCCTAATATGACCAGTAAGGCCACGGCCTGCAATGGCAAAGGAGGTAGACCTAGACCAAAGCAGGTAGTGGTTCCCCTAATATGACCAGTAAGGTAATCTGGTTTGCTGTTTCCATCACCCATAGAAGTAGCAGTCGAATCCACAGAGTCACCCATGACGACAGTGAAGAGTTCCAAATCGCAGATAAGGGCTGTTGTGAAGAGAAACCAAAGAAAATCTCCACGATAAGGGCTGCAACAATGATGAAAGCCTTCTAATAATGAAGGAATCAATATCTCCAAAAATCAGCAGTACCAGACAGAGGAAACCTTGAGATCGATTTTTGCTGGGTTTTGAACAAAACCCTGAAAGTGCTGAAATCGATAAGAGGAGAAGATGCCCAACCAGTGAGTGGATTGAGGCTGAAATTACAGTCGAATCAGTCTAGGCCAGAGGAGAATCACTCCTCAAAAATTCAGAATCAACTGATATATAAAACCCCAATGTCGACTATTGTCAGGGTTTTGAAAAACCCTTACAATCTGGAAAAAAATATCGACCTTGAGAGGCTGCAGGTGCTGGAATAATAAATTGCTGCAAGTCTGGAGCTCCAATATAGTGAACAAATCCCTTGTTGTATAGAGGGTTTCTGTCCAACGAAGGCTGAAGTCTTCAATATTCGCAGCAAAGAGAGAGCAGCACCCAATCGATCAAATCTTCATATCATAGGATGAGGTAAAGGAGGGCAGCAGCAGGATCAATTGATCACCTCATCAGTGCTGCCCTATGGGACAGAGAAGAACAAAACGAAACAAAGGGAAGAAGAGAAGAAGAGAAGAAAAGAGAAGAGAAAGGGTGAAAGATCGAGAATTAGAGAAGGAAGGAGATCGTGAATTGCAATCTGAGTTCTAATCCAGCTTTGATACCATGTTAAGAGGACCAGATTTAGAACTTGATGCTTGGATGTCTAAGGCAGACCCCAAGCCATATATTTATAATGAATAGAAAAGAATAAAAACTGTACATAGGCGATGTGGGACTAAACCACATACATAAAACAATGAAATGAGGAAAAAATGTCCAGAATACCCCCACGGTATTCTGGCCCATATATCAACACCTTATTGTGATTGGTAGGGTTATATTAATATAAGAAAATAACATGTACAGAGCATTATACCCCTATTGACAGTACATGTACATAAGCCATAATAAAACAGAACAAAAGAAACCAAAAATACCCAAACTGCCCTGCTGCTAGCGCTAGAACAGAAACTCTAACACAAACAAAGGGGGAAAAAAAGTCTCTCGGCATCATAAAGTCTGCAGAGGGTTTTGGAGCGGCAGTCTTGTAGTCTCATAGTGTCTTCACTGAGGCTTATTGGATTGCATTGGAGTAGGTCAATGGTTGGTTATATTTTCCTATTCCACATTCTGTAATTTTTGAACTCTTAGTCATCTTGTTCTAATAATTGGATTAACCCTAATAATTGGATTAACTTGTTGCAGCATTTGGGTTTATCATCATGAAGAAATTTACATGTTCAATAGTGGTTATCTTTCTGTTCCACCTCTTAGCACCTATTTGCTCCTTGGTACTCTTGCCATGCCAGCGTATGGGCTGCCCTGAACAACTCTATGCATACTCCTCTTGCTTGTACATCACAAACCAACCTGCTGGAAAACAACTGCTCTCAGGAGGTGAGTTACTTGAGCACCAGGGTTTCGCCAAAGGTAACATTACCTTGATTCCGTTGTCCCACCCGGGTTTCTGTTTTGGGGACATTGAGAGCCGATCCTTCCGGGAGGTCTCATGTACTAGTTACGATTCATTCCGGTTGTCACTTTATGAGGTCAAGCTGTGGGCTGCAAGGAAGATAGGCCTGACACAGAAAGAGAGGGAAGAATTTTTGAGTAGTCTGGAAGGACATACTTGCTGGGAAGTATCAGCCCCACAGCAAACAATCATCAGGCAATCTTGAACAGTTTTAAAATTGTCTTGTTAGCCTACCTTCTGTCTATGGATACTGTTATGATTTCTCTAGTTTCCTCCTGTCTGATGTATAGTTTTCAGGTAATAATTTGGTAACCCTTTGCTTATAAAGATTTTGTCTTCTTCCGTTTTATTTCAACTGTTTGATTGTATATATATACTTTCATAATATGAAGAAAAATTCTGATAAATGTCTATGCCTATGATCAGAGGCGAGAATTAGAGCCTTTTTAAGGTTGTCCTACTTAACAAATAACAATGGTAACATAGACGAGGAAAAAGGACAATCTGTTTGTTATTAATTTATAATAGTTGGGAAATTTCTACGTAATCACAAACCAGAACCCTACATTTTTTTTTTATTTATTTTTTTTTTACATAGTTCATGAAATCTCTAATAAAAAATAAAAATAAATAAACAGATCATACCAAGGTATGGAATCTTTTTTTTCAATTTTTTTTATGAGAAATAAGAGGTACTATAAAAAGGAAATAAAAGAGAGTACATCTTTATCTTCATATTTGGATATTTTTCCACCTTATCACGGACATGCTAACCAAGGAGCTATATGTTACCAAAAAAAATTAAAAAAAAAACTAAAAAAAAAAACTGATGAGCTATAGAAATTGCATCCTTAAATGTTTCACAATAACTTAGTAGGGTTCTTATATCTAATCGGTTTACACTTCTTCCCTGTTAGTAATTTGGCCACTTGTAGAAGATATCATATATCTTCAAAACTGTTTTGGGTCTTGTACTTCAATTTATTCCAAGAGCTTGTAATGTTATTGTAGATGCTCTTGCTAGGAGAGCCTTGTCCTTAGCAAAGAAGACAATATGGCCTTTATCTGTCACTTTGAGGATGAGAGTGTATCTTGCTCTTTCGAATAGATTGGTTTTTTACTGAAAAAAGAGTTCTTATATCTAGCAAAAAAGTAAAGAGCTCAATGATCCTTTCCCGTTGAAGAATTACAATCAGTCCAGACGACGATGGAAGTGATACCTAATTGCTTTGGTTTTTAATATCCCTTCAAGCATCCTTCACCCTTGTGATTCTTGTGTTGGGGGTACGATGTCTTGTATTATGTAACTTGGTTTGTGGGTTGATTCCAAAGGGTTGTTAGGCTTCGAGACCCGAAGGAATCGACACACTTGCATGTTAATCTACTATTCTAGCAGGACTTCAGTGAACCAGTGGGTCCATGTGGTTCAAGGGCAATAATCCTGAGGAAAATTTTTTAAGGACTATATGGGTATTTTAATAAAATTCCTATGGACGATTGTTCTCTGCTTGGGAGCGCAGGCTGCACCCAGACACATGGAGCGGCAATTCAAGGGGACGGGACAATCATTTCGCCCACCCCCATGTGTTTGGGTGCATCCTATGCCCCCATCATAGAAAACATTTGGCCAATTCCTATATAGGGTTTCACTATAAATATAGAGCAAAGGTTCTTTCTATGTAACACAATTTGAGAGAGATGCAAGGATGAGTGATTGTAACCCTATTCTCCATTGATAGTGAAACAAATCTCATCTCACCATGGACGTAGGCAATCTTGCTGAACCACATAAATCCTTGTATTCATTGTGTGATTGTTGTTTGCTATTTCCATTCTTTTCTACATCGTGTTAGGTTTCATTTTCAACATGTTGTGGACTCCATATATATCCACAATTTAAGGTAACACTCACAAGTTCCTTGGACCTAAACCCAAAATACTGGTCCGTCGGTTCACCCTGGACTGGATTGTTCCAACTCATGCCCAAGGAAAAGTTTCTCTGAGCAACAAGTAGTGCAGCCTATGCTTCCTCATATGGCTTTTTATTTTTAGAGAAAAAGAACTCTGTCCAGGAGTGTGGCCTATACCAGCACTCCCATGAGTCTATCTCTCTCCTTCCCAGACACATCTGCCCCCTTGTTTTAAGGAGAGAGATAGACAAATGGGAGTGCTGGCATAGGGCTCACTCCCAGAGAGAAAACTGCTTCCCTTATTTTTATTAATTCTTTAGAAGAGAATGTAAGGGGAGAAAAAGAATCAGAAAAATCTGTGACAAGGCGTAGGCTACCCAATTGCTCAAAGAACCCTCTTCCTCCCATAAAAGAAAATGATGAAAGTCAAATGATGGGGAATCAAGGATCTGAAAACCAATAGTATAGTGGAAGACTCTATCGAGATATACTCAACTGGGGAGATATTCTTCTGCTGCTCTGACATATTCATCTTAGAATCCACGACGTGAACAACTTATATGCAACTTACATTAGGTGAAAGACAACTCAGTAGCACGATCAGTCCATTCTCTAAGAGAAGAACCAGAAGATTATATTAATAAGGGCAAAAATTATTTCTAAATCCAATCCAAATGCCATAGTTGACCTATCCCAAAAAAGGACTACACAAGCCGGGACATCTTTCACAGACAAGGGTGGATTACAAGGTAGCAATTCTGTTGAAAATTCTATGAGCTTAGAAGGTGGCACAAATTCTACATAAAAGAGAGATTAGGTGGGAAGCCCTTCAAAGAAAAACAGTCAAAAACAGCTGGAGCTTGGCACATTCTTTAAGTGAAACTTAGCAGCATTGCACAAAACAGCAAATGGTATGAGTTCTTTTTTTTCTTACTCAACTAATTGTCCAAAAGAAACTAGAAAAAATTAACATTCTCGTAACCAATGACAAGGGAAACAACAATAAGGACAAAGACAAGAAGCAGCCACTTAGCAATACCGTAGGTATAGATTTACAAGAACATGAGCTACAAGTACTTACCACAGTATATGAACAATTAATATGATCATGGCCATTCATAGACAGGAAAGAGTTAGGGAAAAAATAAATAAAAGCAAGTATGAATGATACAAGGGAGACTATACCAGCTAAAATCTATCTTAAGAACAAGGAATAATGCTCCCAGGTTTCAATCAAGTTCTGCCAATCTTTGTCTAACACTAAGGTGGCAACAGAATAGAAAGACAAAATCTCTGGAACAATAATGCCTCCAATACTACAACCAAAATTGTAACTGAGGAAAGTTTGGGGAAAATAAAATTAAAAAAAAAAAACAAAAGAAGAAGAAAGAAAAGAGAAATGAAAGTTGAATGGTCAAGCTTGAAATTGAAAGCCAAAATTGTGAAACTTGCAGAAATACCATCCTAAAAGAGGATCTTTACTCTAATAATACAAATTAAAAGAAAGAATTAAGCATGAGATCATATTCCCGATGAAATTACACGTTAGAACAAGGAGCTCCACCCTTCTCTGTTCAATATAATCAACATTTGGCATTCAACAGACCTCTGAGATCTAAGTAGGCGTAAGGCAACAGCATTCGTGAAGCTCATTTACAGATTCAAAAATAATGGCATTACTAAGTGGTTCTGAGGTACAATACTTATATTGTATGAGAGATGCATTAATGCTGTCTGCAACAATTTCAGTTTCCATAAACCATTAATGTCAGGAAGTAATATAAACTCACATAATGGCCCATGCAATATATACAAATGATATCAAACATTAGCCAAAAAGTTTCTCATCTATCCAATTACAAGATGGATCAAAATAAAGAACATATACAACCAGTTACACAGTTTTATACTCCACCACACAGGATCCAATTATTCACTGTCAGTGTCATATTTTGGCAAACACACACACACACAAAAAGTTATGAAATTGCATAAAACTGGCATTCATGAATCAGCATCCCACAATTCGTAAAGACAGGCCAAGGGCAACCAATGTTTATTCTATGTTATCTAAAAAAGAAAAAATGAATTTTAGTATTCCCAGGCTCTAAATAGGTTAATCCAGCCCTCTCTCTCTCTCTCTCTCTCTATATATATATATATATATATATATATATTCAGAAAATCAAACCATTGCGCTTAACAAGCTTGATCATGAGGAGGCAAGACAAAGCAATTTGGCTTTCGATAAATCCTTAACGTAGGGCGTCAGACCTGTAGTCGTTTCATAAATGGAATGGAGGATAAGCAAGGAGACTCAAGGAAAATTCTTAGTCGTTTAATATATATATATATATATATTCAGAAAATCAAACCGTTGCGCTTAACAAGCTTGATCATGAGGAGGAAAGACAAAGCAATTTGGCTTTCAATCAATCCTTAAAGTAGGGAGTCAGACCTGTAGTCGTTTCATAAATGGAATGGAGGATAAGCGAGGAGACTCAAGGAAAATTCTTAGTGGTTGTGGACTCTTACCATTAAAATAGAGGATTACTCTCTAAAAAACACAAATTACCGCACAAACATGAGCTACAAGTACTTATCACAGTATATGAACAATTAATATGATCATGGCCATTACTAGATAGGAAAGAGTTGGGAAAAAAATAAATAAAAGCAACTATGAATGATACAAGGGAGACTCTACCAGCTAAAATCTATCTTAAGAACAAGGAATAATGCTCCCAGGTTTCAATCAAGTTCTGCCAATCTTTGTCTAACACTAAAGTGGCAACAGAATAGAAAGACAAAATCTCTGGAATAATAATGCCTCCAATACTACAACCAAAATTGTAACTGAGGAAACTTGGGGGAAAATAAAATTAAAAAGAAGAAGAAGAAGAAAGAAAAGAGAAATATGAAAGTTGAATGGTCAAGCTTGAAATTGAAAGCCAAATTTTTGAAACTTGCAGAAATACCATCCTAAAAGAGGACCCTTACTCTAATAATACAAATTAAAAGAGAGAATAAAGCATGAGATCATATTCCCAATGAAATTACGGGTTAGAACAAGGAGCTCCACCCCTTCTCTGTTCAATATAATCAACATTTGGCATTCAACAGACCTCTGAGATATAAGTAGGCATAAGGCAACAGCATTCGTGAAGCTCATTTACAGATTGAAAAATTGAAATGGCATTACTAAATGGTTCTGAGGTACAATACTTATATTGTATGAGAGATGAATTAATGCTGTCTGCAACAATTTCAGTTTCCATAAACCATGACTGTCAGGAAGTAATATAAACTCACATAATGGCCCATGTAATATATACAAATGATATCAAATATTAGCCAACAAGTTTCTCATCTATCCAATTACAAGATGGATCAAAGTAAAGAACATATACAACCAGTTACACAATTTATACTCCACCACACAGGATCCAATTATTCACTGACAGTGTGTCATATTTTGGCACACACAAAAAAAAAAAAGTTATGAAATTGCATAAAACTGCATTCATGAATCAGCATCCCACAATTCGTAAAGACAGGCCAAGGGCAACCAATGTTTATTCTATGTTATCTAAAAAAGAAAAAATGAATTTCAGTATTCCCAGGCACTAAATAGGTTTAGCCCAATCTGTCATGGCTAAGAAACCTCCCTCCCTCCCTCCCTCCCTCCCTCCCTCCCAGAATATCAAACCATTGCCCTGAACAAGCTTGATCATGAGGAGGAAAGACAAAGCAATTTGGCTTTCAATCAATCCTTAAAGTAGGGAGTCAGACCTGTAGTCGTTTCATAAATGGAATGGAGGATAAGCGAGGAGACTCAAGGAAAATTCTTAGTGGTTGTGGACACTTACCATTAAAATAGAGGATTACTGTCTCTAAAAAACATAAATTACCGCACAAGCTCCAATAAAAGGGCATACCCAGTGCACGAGGTTCCCGCCACTGTGGGATCTGGGGAGGGTCATACTGTACCCCCGCTTTGCGGAGAGGCTGTTTCCAGAGACTCAAACCTGTCACCACTTGGTCAGAATGGAGCAACCTTACCGTTGCACCAAGGTCCACTCCTCTCCAATTCAATTAAAAACTAGGGTAAAGTACCACACAAGCTCCAATTTCCAATTCAATTAAAAACTAGGGTAAAGTATTTTAAGCTCACTCCTTTAACAAGGTCCTCAATAGTGCTCAAAATCATACAACATGCAGTAATGCCACCAATTTCCAGGCATGGTATAATCAACTTTCGGCATCAATATGACATTTCAAAATCAAGCTCTACCAATCACTAAAGACCTGATTTTTCCTAGGGCCCCTACAATTGTATGTAATTATCAAGCAATTTTATTTATTCTGAATACCATAATCTGATCATAAGTTGTAGGAGATACTAGTCCTCCCCCCCAAAAAAAAAAAAAAAAAAAAACCCAAAAGAAAACACGCTACT
This sequence comes from Telopea speciosissima, assembly GCF_018873765.1. Lineage (NCBI taxonomy): Eukaryota > Viridiplantae > Streptophyta > Magnoliopsida > Proteales > Proteaceae > Telopea > Telopea speciosissima. The sequence continues at coordinate 61,796,277 of NC_057923.1, forward strand.
GATCCTTAAAACACCACAAATACCTTGCTTAGATTAGTGAACTGCAGCAGTCTATTCACTACCTACTATCTGTTGAACAACGGTTGTCAGTGAGAGGAGGGGTGAATCAGTGACCTTAAAAAACTTACCCAATTCGCTAGTTTCCTCAACTCACTTGTTGGCGTCACTGTCATACAAACCACACAGGCACATACACATTTACATATCATACGCAACCTGTAGCAGACACGCACACACACGGCTATCACTAGTTGGGGGCTATCACCAACCACTAATCATAAATCCCATCCACATACACAAACCATCCTGCAAAGCACCATAGTTCGAGAACTCGCGAGATCTCGGCGAGTTTCTCGGTTTTTTGAGAAACTGAGACGAGTTGGCATACGAGTTGCAAAAGTGCAACAACTCGACCGAGATCTCGCCAAGTTCTCGAGATCTCGAGAATCTCGACCCAAACTCCTTTATATAAGTGCCAGATCTCGAGATCTTGGTGGAAAATATTGATATACAGACACCTATCTATGCAAACCTTGGTATACAGACACTTATTTAGGCCAGGAACTAAGACAGACACTTATTTATGCCTAATACCATTTAAGTAAATGTTTTTGTATTTGTATTTTATTTACTTAAGATATTATTCATAAATAAGCAAATACCCCCCTATTTGAATCCAATAAAAATAGTTAAAAAATCAAATTCCAAAAGGAAAAAAAGTCAACCCCCAGTTCAAGAATAAAACTGGATTTTCGGCTAATGGGGACATCATGCCGCACCATTACCGGAGGCCCTTTGTGCACTACTACCAGAGGCGCAGGAGACTACCATGGAGCCAGTTACTATGGTTCGATGATGCTTTCAGAGGCTACAGGCTAGCGCGGGGCTGTTTAAACTTCTAGGGTTATTTTGGTCTTTTCATCTTAGTACTTGCTGTTTAGACTCCTAGGGTTATTTTGGTCTTTTCATCTTAGTATTTGCTGTTTAGACTCCTAGGGTTATTTTGGTCTTTTATCTTAGTACTTATGTTAAATAAGTGAACGGTGTTTTAGTACTTTTATTTATTTATTTCTGCAGTTTTTTTTTTTGTTTCAGTCTTGTAACTTAAGTAAGGGTAGTTTAGGCATATGACTGTTTTAGTTTCTATTTAAGTGTATTGAAACTTTATTTGGAGGGAACGAATGAAGAAAAGAAAGATTGCAAGCAGTGCTGCGACTCCCTCCCTCTCCTCTTTGCGACTTCTCTCCCTCTCAAAGGTACGGACTCTCTCCCTCTCATCTTTTCCTCTTTCTTTCTTTCTCTTCCCTTTCCCTCACGTCTCCCCATCCTCTTCTCTCTTTCTCCCTGCTGTCGTGGTCCCTATTCCTCCCCCTGCTGCTGTCGTGAGACCATTCTCCCCCCCTGCTGTCGTGAGATCATTCCCTCCCACCCTGCTACTGTCGTGGCCCTCTTTCACCCCCTTCCCCTTGCTGTCGAGAATCCTTTTCCCCTCCCTGTCCTTGTAACTGAATCACCCCAGCCCCATTAAAAATTATTCCCTCCATTCCCCTCCTTCTCTGTTAGCCAAAACCCTTTGTTTCCCCTTCCTAAACCAGTCCCTAACCATCCCTACCCTATTTCCAGACTTCTCCTTGAAACCCTAACCCCCTACAACCCACCCTTTCTTTAAATCTAGAAACATAATTTTATTTTGAACATGTTTGCATGACCTCTCACTACTTTCAGACCTGAAACAGTATTTATTTTACACTAGTTGTGCTGTTTTGGTATTGCATATGTTTCTAATGCTTATTATCAATGGCTTCTTATCTTATATGGACTGTCATGCATGCCTACTGAACCCTTGAATGTAATGCCATGAATTTACTTGCCTAGCCTTGTGGAATTAACCATATAGGTTGCTAGAATTGATTCCTAAGACCTATTGGTGTTCATTCATGTGATTTCTATTGATAATTGCCATTAGTAAATTCTGTTCTTTTATGTCTGATGTTGAATGTGGCGCTGTGCGAATTCCAGCCCTTGCTTTAAGTCCCCACTAGGGTGTTACACCTGTGAACCCGTCCTATTGTGGGATTCCCTAGCTTCTAGGGTTTGTCCTGCATCATTGGCGGTAGGTGCAATTTTCAACTTTCTAATGCTGGGGTTTTTCTCAAATCTAAAAATTCCATAAATCTTAATATGGTAAAACATTGCTAAAAACCAAAAGTGCGGTAAAATATTCATTTGTTTTGATGTCCAAGAAAATATTTTCATTCAAAGCGATTTTGACAGCATTCGAGCACACCAAATTAAGTTTGACCGGTACATAACTCTTATTTGGATTTTGTTTTTGCAAAATCTGATAGTGCCATTGTGTTTAAATGGCCTAAAATAGGCTGAATACAAAGTTTCAGACCCAAACTAGGTCTAAAACCCACCGAGTTAAGGCTTCGAGTCGAAGAAAAAAAAAATGCACCAACTCGGCGAGATCTCGCCGGGATCTCGACTCGACTCGGTTTTTCAAGGGACCGAGTTGGTACTGAGTTTCGAGTTTTAGTACCTTGCAGAGCACACATCCACAATATCCACAAGCAATGCAAACCACAACACTGAAGAATACGGGGTTCAGCAGTGTAACAAATCCTACCTCATTACAATGCATAATACAATAGAAGCTACAACCCCTGATTTACCCAGAGCATATAACTAGGAAGGCACTACAACGCCCAACGTTTAGGTAGCTACAACCCTTGTGTCCCACACCTACTGAACACCTAGTACAATAAACAATGGGCTTATATGTTTTGCCTTAATTACAAGCTCAAACTAGTCTAGGCATTTTATCAAACACCTTGCCAACACACTAGTACATATAAATGGGAATACAAATAAAGGTTACCTCCAACCAACGTCAGTCTTGTTACTAGAACGCTCCGCCTGGAAGAACGTCTGTATAGTAGTACCAAGGATTCAGCCCCCTAAACTCCATATCACGAAGGACCTAGCCCTAGGCAGGATCTTCTTGAACAAAATTTAATGCTGGTTTGGTCTTCAAAACTGAGCAACAATTGATGGAACTGGTAGCAGATATTCCTTAATTGATTGCAGAACTTGTATCAGATCACACAATGAAAAAAAGAAAAAAAAAATAGAAGATAGGATAGAAAAAGGATAGTTTAGATTAAGCCTCTCACTCTCTCCCGGGTCTCTTACCCACGGCCTCTCATCGTACCAGCCTCTCACAGCTACATGGCTAACAGCCACTCTTTTTTTTCTCTCATTGTTGGCTGGTCAATATAGCCTCCTGCTTTATTTATAACTAAAGCATGATTACAAATAGTAACTCCCCTTTTGGCTATTGAGAGGATTACAAAATAGAAACCAAACGAAAATAGAAACTAAATCTAACTGAAAGGAAACAACGGACTGAAATAGAAACTTAAGAAAATAGAATAGAAGCTAAGCCTACTTTCTAAATCTGAAATTAGAAACTATCTAATCTCTTACTATAACCAAATTGGAAACTAAAAATAGAAACAAGGTAAACTAACATTCCGGCTCCTTTCTTCGTAATTTAAATTTTTATTCATCCAAAAAAAAAACATAGCTAAACAAAAATTGGAACAAAGTTGTCCATATCTTGTACTCCATGCAAGCTGTCCATATGTGCCCCCAAGTCACTGTTCACGTGAACAGTACTCAGGTACTGTTTATGTGAACAGTAACTCCCCCCCCCCCCCCCCGGGGGGGTCTTGGTCCCTCCTCTTCCTTCATGCTTCCATCTAGAGTGGGTTGCCCTATGTGATGCTCCATCGAACCAAAAAAACCAGCCACATCATCAGACCAGGCTGCCTCTGACAGCAGTTGAATCTCACAACTATACTGGGCTGGTTTTGGGGCTTGTTCCTGAGGCTACACATGGACCTGTGATCTACATCAGCTACTGTTATTGGAGTTGTTCTTTTACAACTAAAACCACTATAGTTATCACCTTTCTCTTTTCTGTACATCTTTATGATATATATATATATATTGGGTCTTTCTTGACATATCTTCTGGTGGACTTTTTCTTAGGAGGTTGGAAGATATCTTGGATGCTTTTGCTGATAGAATTTCTAAACCTTCCCTTTATTTGACGGATAAGATGCAAATTGCCCTTGGTAAGCTTACGAGATATTCATGGTTCTGCTGTCTAACCAAAATATTTTTACTGCAACCTTTGAGCTTGTACCGTACTAAAGAAAAATGTGCAGTAGTTGGAAGCCACTATGCTCTGATGTTTGAGATCCTTTAGCTGATCCTGCATCCAAAAGAGTGTAGTACTCGGGTACTGTTCCTGTGAACAGTAACTTTTTTTTTTTTTTAAATTTCTGTCTTGGTCCCTTCTCTTCCTTCATGCTTCTATCTGGAGTGGGGCTGCCTTATGTGGTGCTCCATCGAACCAACAAAAACCTGCCACATCATCAGACCAGGCTGCCTCTCACATCAGTTGAATCCCACAACTACACTTGGCAGGTTTTGGGGCTTGTTCCTGCGGCAACACATGGACCTGTGATCTACATCAGTTGTGCCGGTAACTCTTCTTAAGTCTTCTTCACCACCGAAGCTTCACCCAAGTCAAGCTCCTTACAAACCCTAGGTTTGTACACTCTTCTTCTCCTTCTTCTCTCTCTTCTTTCAATCAAAATCCTAGATGATGTTTTGTAAGTTTGAAGAATCCTTCCCTTCTTGTGCTCAAAGCCTCAAACAATAGGAATTGAAGAACTCTTCCAGGATTCTCTTGGAGAATCTCCTCCCTTCTCTTTTACGTTTTCTTCTTCTTCTCAAACCCAAACCCTTGATGAAGCTTGATGCACTTTAAGAATCCTTCCAATGGAGCACAATCGATGTCCGACTTAAAGGGTTTTTCTTTGAGACTCTCTACTCTTCTTTCTTCCCTCTTCTTCTCTAGGGCTATTTCCTTTTTTTTTGTAGGAGTTCTTGTGTTAACAACACTCAAAAAATGATTTTACTGAGCACTAACCCATAGCCAAAATGGACCAAGATGAACCGCCTGCGGTTCGACCATATCGAGAGCGTTGTCGGCAAAACGACTATACTGCACTCATCTGGTGTCAGATTGACATGATTCTGGCAGCATTGGAAAAAGACTTGAAGTTCAACAACTTCCATGATATGAGCTTCAACCGAGGTAGAGAGGAAGACCTAAAAAAATGCATCACAGGCTGCTCTCTATGCAAACTGAGCATACTGGTCACACTTTGTTGCCTTCGCATTCGAGATCGTAGGGTCATCGATCAAGCTCGGATTTATTTAATTCTTGAGGCATATAAAAGAAGAATTTAGGCTCTCCAACTCACATGTTTTGAGCTTCCTCTGATTTGGCCTGAAACAAGCTCGAAAGCCAATTCAACAGGCCGTTAACCAACTCCGATTTGCTGCCCAGATTCCTGAGCTGGCCATCCTTCATCCGGAGCTGATAAAAAGACCATTTGGAGCCGGACAGTGTGCAATATGTGCCGGGATTTGTCAGAACCCAAGAGCTACACCCCTTCATCATTTACCAACATCGCCCCGACCTCCGCTCATTCAACAACCATATCTCACTCATCTGACCTCCGATTGACCCGATTCTTTTTCCATGTGAAAGCTGACTCAATGGGCTCCAACTTTCATCTTCACACCTTCAACCCAGGTTCAGTGCACGACTGCACGGATCCAAAAAAATGAGCTTGAAACTGATGCATGTGTAGAAAATGCTTCCTGAAACATACGCGTCATACCTGAAAAATAAGTCATAACTTCCCACTCTGCTATCAGATTGATATGATTCAAAAATTGATGGAAAGGTAACTCAAAGATCTTCATTTCTCAATTCTAATGATTTGAGCTCCTCCAATTCCAACTAAAGGACAGCCAAAAAAATCAGTGAAGGTGTTCCAATACAAACTTGCAGTCTTCCTCGTATAACTGCATCCTTCACTTTTGGCAACCCTACTTCACCTTTGGCAACACACCTCATGTACTCAAGGGCTTGCACTTGCCTCCTCATCATGCCAAACACATTTCTCAACAATCAACCAATGATGATGATGCCAACTGTCAACTAACTCTCCAGCTATGCCAACAGAGCCATATAAGCCCATCTCATTGACACAACCACTGCCTGATACTGCAAGTCTCTAACACTCCGTTGATTGCCCTCTCAATTGCTCGACTGCTGCCACACCATCAATGGCACATCTCCATAGTTGTTGCCCACTACTACACTGGTAACTGTATATCTGCCATGTCAACCCAGCTACACTCTGACTACTCTGCTCTGGCCACCAAATAGGATTTAGATGGAGAAGGAAGAGAAGATCGCACAAGCACTGGCTTCATTATTTTCAATCTACTCCCACGATGGGGATCACAAGCATATATAAAGAAAAATAATAGACTTCTAATCACAATCTAAAATTATAATGGAATCGAACTCTAAGACTAAAAATGGAATGAAACTCTACCACAACATAGCTTAAGCAAAAGATTACAAGATAAATCCAAATAAATAAACAACTAAGATCCTACCGAACCACAACCAAACTTGGACCCTGTTCTTGGCCGGGGTCCTCAAACAGATTCGGTCTGGTCCAAGGAAGTACTCCTGCATCAGCCTCTCACCTAGAACTTGACAATCATCTTACCAGTCCACCTTGGCATCCCACCAAGGGATTCACTGCATCTCACAGCGAAGGAGCTCTAAATCTCACAAAACTAACAAGCAGAAGCTATGTTTGAATATCTTAAAGCTAAGTATTTCCCCAAGCTTTCTTTCTTTGATCCTAGAACTAGACTCCGCAAGGGGTCATGGACCTGGAACAGTATCAGTAGTGTGGCTGAAATAATTAACAATATGATTATTAGAAGGGTAGGGAATGGTAGATCGACGTTTTTCTGGACTGAGAAGTGGGTACCTTCGATACCCCATGCTCTCTCCTCAATTTCTCTTTTACCTTTAACATCTTCTTGCTTCTCTACTATGATTGCTGATTTTATTTCCCACTCAAATTGGAATCAAGATCTTTTGACACAATGGCTGCCTGATTCAGTTTACTCGACAATTCGGTTGATTAATGTCTCTGACTCACCTGATTATTGGTGGTGTGTAGGTTCCAAAACTGGAGCATTCACCACCAAATTGGCTGCAAATTTGATTAATTCTCATGCTCTCAGCCCCAACCCTCTGCTTAAATCTTGGTGAAATTTCTTTTGGAAACTCACAATCCATCCAAAGTATAAAGTTTTTTTCTGGCGTTTGCTTAATGCAGGACTCCCTACCAAGGATACTCTTTCGAAATGGATCCAGATTGAACCCTCCTGCATTTTTTGTGGCAACTGTGTTGAATCACCATGGCATCTCCTTTTGTCTTGCAAGTGGGCCAAACATATTTGGGCTGCTGGACCATTAGGCCTCCGCACTGAACATCTTAAGTTCTCTAGTCTTTTGGACATGTGTACTACATTCCGGTTTAAATTTGGTTTAGGGAAACAATCTTTGCAATGGTTTTTTAGTGTGTTTATTGTAACTTGTTATTTTATCTGGAATACAAGAAACCGGGTGATATCTTCTTCATCCAGGCCTGATCCCCACGGGGTCTTGCATGCTGTAAATAAATGGATTTCATATCTAAAGTTGACCCCACCCACTACTCCCCCCCCACTGTGAATCTCCCTCCCCCCCTGATGACTATGGCCCTCACTCTTCTAACCAGTTTCCTATGCTTGAATTCCCTGTTTTAATTTGTGCAGGACACAATAGTTCTGGATTAACAACAGCAGGTTGGGCTTTTAGCATTATACTTCGTGGAAGAGTTCTGTTTTTTTATGCGGGTCAACTAACTTCCACTAATGATTTGGAACCTGATCTGCTTTGTATAAAAAAGGGGTTAATATATGCTAAGGGTATGGGTATTGATGTGAAGGAAATATGGGTTTCTAATCCACTTATCACCGAGATGCTGCCTTCTCCAACTACTAAACCATGGCCTTGGGATGTGCTCGTGGACCTTCTGTTTATTGTAGATATGGCTCCTAGTGTTACTTACTACTGTAAAAATACTGATCCGGTCAGGTTTGTAAAAGGCCTAGCTAAAGCCAGGCAATAAAACCACCATGTACATTTTCCTACTACTTAACGCGTATTTTCTGTGTGTTTTCATCAAAAAAAAAGAAGAAGCTATGTTTGAATATCAAAATCATAAGGGAGTTATATAACCCCTTTTCTTTTATCGAACTAAGAAATAACTGAATTAGGAATCTCTCCATGCACAAGCTAAGGAAAGTCCCATTACAACTTCACTCTTGAAAATATAAAGTATCTAGAAACTCAAAGAAAATGAAAACAAACACTTAATTTATATAGGCCTCAAATACCTCATATTTGGGCTTTATAGAATTGGCACATTACAATAGCGAACCCAAAAATACTATGCCCATGGTAATGTAGCTCTAGGTAGGAGAAAAATCCCACTAGAGGCCAAGCAATGGGATCTAAAGAGGGGCTGTTGACTCGAATGGGCAGAATTAGGGTTTTTAGGTTAAATTCTAGGGTTAGGTATGGGGGAATGGGGTAGTTTATATCTGATTTTAATAGGCAGACTTAGGGGAAGCTATTAATACAGATTTGACACAGATTTGAATCAAAATTCAGATTCCAGAATTTTAGGGTTAGGGTTTTGGGTTTTAGGGAAACAGCAAAGTAGTCAAAACTAGGGTTTATAATGGGAATCTGAACCAGGGGTTAGGGTCGAGTGTTCAGATGTGTAGGAGGGAGGTTCGAGTGAAAGGGGCTTGGATTTGAATGGCTGGAAGTATGAGATCAGGATTCTAGGGTTTGGGGTTTTAATAGGGTTTTATAGAACTAGGGTTTTGAGTGAGAATTTGGGACAACAGTTCAGTTCGAGTGTAGGACTGATGGAGGGGAAGCTGTGATCAGAATTTGGTAAGATTCTGATAAGGGGTTGTTGCTGGATAGGGCTTAGATGATTTAGGGTTTTAAAAATTCAAACAGAAAATAAGAGGGATCGAATGGGAGGAAGAAGAAGGAACAGAAAATTAAACTTCAAACTTACAGCAGATCTCCACCGGCAGCAAGTCTGACAAGGGTTGAAGGATAGAGCCACCTTCAGAGAGAGAACCTCCCAGCCGTCACGGCGTAAGGAGTCACAGGAGATCCACCTGTCTTTCTTCCTTGATAGATCCACAAGGCAACACTCCAAAGGAGCAGCAGCAGCAGCAATCGGCAGCCAACAAATCAGTCTTTTCAAAAATTCAATTGTGGAGGAGCCTCCACGATTTAATTTATTTATAATATGGCTTTATGCCAAATCCTAATACAACTTAATGACTACTCCTTCACAAAATCGTGGAAGGGAGAGGTTTAAATCTAAACTAATTAATTAAAACAGAAAATGACCAAGATACCCCTACTAACTTAAGTTAAGAACTAACTAGCTAAATAACTTGAATTGGACCACTTGAGCCAATTGGATACAACCAATTCTATACCGGTTCAATCTAAAAACAGAAAATTAAACTAAGTATGGAGAATACTAGCAAATAAACCTAATCTATGGCTCCCTAATTAAGCCCTAAGTTCAGGACTTATTCTTCTTCCTACTTGGAGCTGCATCACATGGCCCATATAATTTATTTCACTCAATATTAAGCCTATTGCTTCATTCTTGGTCCAGTCAGACACAATTGATAGCCTGGTTTGCTGCTGGCCCTCTTGTTTTGCTGAACTGCATCAGTCCACCACAAGAAAGATGGTGGTCAATGAAAAAAACAAAAAAAATAACAACAACAGAACACCTGGACGGCAAAATCCCTTCTGCATACCCTTCAACTTTCTCAATTTGAATGCCAAACCTTCTATGCATCTGTCTTCCCCCTTAGCTGTAATTTGCTTGAACAATTCTGAGAAAAGCATATTATGACAGGCTTGTAAAGATATTCAGGTTTACTGATTTAGTGAACATTAGTACACTCGTGTAGATGTTTGCTCGGATCTACACACAAAGGCTATGTGCAGCTACAAAAGATCCCATCCTTCCCCATGACAGCATAATACTGGCTGTGTTGATAAAAATGGAAGCTATAATTCCCTTGCTGCAGTATTGGTTTCCTATTTGGTAAAGAAATCCAGTAGGAGTTTCTAAAGGCTCTAAGAGAACAATAATATATCAAATAGTTAGAAATCATCCGACGAAGCTGAATTTGCATGCATATAATCTTTTAGAAGGCACCTTTCAAATTAAAGATAACAGATTCAAACCCTTTGGGAATTGAGTTATTGGGGACCCAATCCCCAATACAGGTCTTTAGATGCTCTATATCTTACACTAGACTAGGAATGTTTCATTTATCTAATTAGCTCTCCCTACGTCACAAGAAAATCCAAAACCACCAAAGTTTATGTCAGAATGACAAAAGAAGAGAAAAGAAAGGTGGAAAAAAGAATAAGCAACTTGACCGGGTTCTAACTAATTACCAATGCATGCCATATCATACAAGGGTAAAGGTTTTGATGCAGATCAAATCGATAGATCTGCTGTTCCCCCTGACTTTCCTCATTGTTAAAGTGTACCATAAGGGGGAGAGGGAGCCCTTGATATTTTATGTCGATAGAATTAGTTAGAGTTGGTTTATGCCAAGTCTAGTTAAGTCATTGTTGGTACTTTGGTTGTAATTTGACTCTAAGTAGGATTCTTAGTTTAATACAACATATAAGTAGTGGGCCTAGGGCACAATAGGTACGATTCTGAATCCTATCTTCGACTAGGATACTCTCCCCTTTTCTCCAATCGTCGCTTTCTCTCTCGGTTTTCTTCTTCCTTCTTCTTCTTCATAGGTTCTGGTTGTTGACATCAGGTTTTGTCACATGGTATCAGAGTTATGAAGAAGAAGAAGAAAAATATTAATATATACACTAGTTAATCCAATAAGATGAAGAACTAGGGTTTCATATACTGATGAAGATTGATGCATTTGTCTGAAGATCATACCTGAAGAAAATCATATACTGCGGATCAGTTCTGCCTCTCAACTTGCTGTTTTAGTTCTTTCCTTCAATAGCATCTGAACAGATCTAGTTTGATCTGACTTGTTCTTCACTGTAGACTTATCGTGACATGCTACCTACTGTGATACACTGCTGCTCTCTTCATGTAGTTTTTGCATTTGTTTGTGAGCCGTGGGGCCTGTGGCACTGTGTGGCTGAAAACAACCGTCGGAGCTCTGCAGCCCCTTCATGATTTGGACTGATCTCTTAAGGTTCACTTACATACATAGTTGCCAAGGTGTCGCCTAGGCGTCTAGGCTGATTTTTTGGGGTGCCTTAGTGGTATCGAACCAGGTTTGGCCCTTATATGCCAAATATTATTTAAATGTTTTTATTAGTTATTTCGTTTACTTAAGATATTATTCATAAATAAGCAAATACCCCTCCCCTATTTGAATCCAATATAAAAATAGTTAAAAATCAAATTCCAAAAGAATAAAAAGTCAATCCCCCAGTTCAAGAACAAAAACTGGATTTTCAGCGGTAAGTAAAATTTTCAACTTTATAATGCTAGGGCTTTTCTCAAATCTAAAAATTTCATAAATCTTAATACGGTATAAAATTGTTAAAACCAAAAAGAGCGGTAAAATATTCATTTGTTTTGATATCTAAAAAAAATATTTCCATTCAGAGCGATTTTGACAGCATTCGCACACACCAAATAAGGTTTGATTGGAACATAACTCTTTCAATATAACTCAAATTTAAGCAATATTAGATTTGTTGGAAAGCTGGTTCTGTGCTCTACCCAATACAAAAAGTCTCATGTAAAAATAAAATCATTTGACCAGTCAGACTTCTTAGAGAACAAGAACATTTCTCTAAATCGAGAGCAGTTTAATTACTTATAGATAAGATCATATTTTCTAAGAACATTATAAACCAAATGGAGACTAGATATACCAGGACAATGACCAATTCCAAGAATAGTATAAACCAAATGTATGTTTTGATTGTTTCAAACTTCCAATAACTTGCTTCTTCAGTTCTGTTGTCTTCTAGATCTATGTTGACTTTTGATGACTTGATGTGGCTTAATATTGATTTTTGATAACTTAATGTTGATTTTTGATGACTTGATGTGGCTTAATATTGATTTTTTATGATATAAGGTATATATTGTAGCATACTAAATAATGTTAGAGAAGTGGGGAAATAAAAAATAACACTCGGGCGCCTAGGTAGGCGCCTCGTCGCCTAAGCACTTAGGCACCCCTCTACCACCTTGGGTCGCCTTGCCGCCTTGACAACTATGCTTACATAGCCTAAATCGAAGAGTGTCTTCCCCAAATCTTGCTGGATTTGTTAGTTGCAGGAATCAATTTCAGAATCTGGTTTTTTTGAACCAGAGTAGAGCATGTACCTACCGCCACATCTTCAATCAGGTTGATCTTATTCACTTGTTGCTTGCTCTTTGATCTGATACCAGTTCTATTCAATAGGACTTTGAGTGCCGACTCTTCGCCTGAAATTTCAGGCCCAACCGACAGCAACTTAAGGAGTTCTTTTTCTCTCTTTTTCATGGGCTCTGGTCTTCCACCTCCTTGTTTCGATCGGGAGGTTGAAGACAACCACCCTTTTTCTCCCACAAAATAAACACCTTTGTGTTAACTTACTTCTTTGCAAACCCCCCCCCCCTTTTTAATTGACTTTCATACCCCCTTACTCCTTTATTCTAGCATTTCATTATTCTTGTTTTAATTCCAGAATTACCCCCAACTAGAACAATTGTCTCCTTGAAGTCCCAGTTCTTTTTTATACCGAAGGAACCTACACTGTTCATTATATTTACAGTTCTGCCACTCAATTCCGGATTTGAGTTATTTAGTGTTTGTATGGGTTCATACCAAACCCAAATAGTGTTTTGCCACTCTTTTCTTTGGTTCTTTTGACATATTCACATTTCACAGTTCTGCCATTACATTATTACTCTTGGTTACCAACTATTTATGTACATGTGCTTTATATGAATATCTAGCCGTCAGATTATCACCAAGTTCTGCAGTAGACTTTGTTTGCCCGGCTATTACACTTGCTCAGAAAATTTTCCAGATCATTGTTTTTTCTCGGGTTTCTTGGTAACCTGCTGATTTGGTGCATGTACAATGTATTACAATCCGGCCGTTGGATCAAGTTACAATTTTCAGCATATATTCTACACTATTAAAATAACACCCGTCCAAAGTATCATGCCATTCTGAGTAACCCCCCCCCCCCCTTATACTTTTGAGATATGCAATTTCACCTAAATCTGGACTTTGCATTCTGTTCTGACTGGGATATGATGATTGGACTGCACAAGTGCTTTTTGGTGTTCTCCCCTGCATTATTTGTCCACATATAGTGCTACACGTGAGGGGGAGATTGGAGTTATCATCTGACATTCAGAGATTATTATTATTATATGTTCATGTCATCTGTGCTCTTGAAATCAGCAACGCATTTTCTTTTGAAGATTGTTACTTGTGGGTTTCAGCAACAAAATTCTATCAGTGGTTCACAGCAACCTATTATGCTGAACTTTTATTAGTGGTACGCAGCAACCTATGTTGCTCTTATATTAGTGGTTCACAGCAACCTACGTTGCTCTTTTATCAATGGTTCACAGACATGGCTCTAAATCTTGGTCAAAACTGCAGGTTTCGAACGAGATATCTCGGTTTCTCAAGAAACCAAGACAAATCTTAATGCCATCACTTTGCACCTGATTTCAACCAGGTTTCGACATGTTTCGGCCATATTTTGGTAGTTTCGCAAGTTTCGACCTGAACCACCTATATAAATTCACTTATCCCCATTGAAACTTGACGAAACCTGGGAGTTTCAACCTGAAAGCGGTTGAACCACCTTATTGATACCAAATAAATTTTTTATATCAAAACAAATATAAAAACATTTACTTAAATGATGTTTGGTATAAATAAGGGATGATTCTGGTTCGATACCATTTCCAAGAACAGTATATACTATCAAACTTGGGTCAAAACTACATGTTAGAATAAGTAGTTCTACCCGATAGGGGTAGTTTTGTCATATTTTATATTTGTTCTCCCTTAGCCTATTCTTATTTGGGTATTCCTAGGGCAGGGTAGCTTTCCTAATTCTAGTATGATTATTGTAACTCTTTGATCATAAATAAAGGAGCTTGGTGATCCATATTGATCACTCAAGCATTCAGATCTCAAGGCTGTTTACATGGTATCAGAGCCAATTCTGATCTAACAAACAGCTTTCTCAGTTTTTGGTTTTTATTTTTTTCCCCCTCCCCTCCACGGTTTCTAGCTTTCTCTTCTCTATCACTCTCAGCTCTTCACTCTCATTCAGGGAAGCAACTATGAGGCGAATCTACTAAGGATTTAGATGCTGCCCTCCATACCACCTCATTAAATACTGAAGATCATTGGTGTGCCCTGATTCTGCTGGCAGAACTTCTCCAACCTTGAAGATCGAGTTCTTACTACAATTGAAGATCGATTCGTCCTTTTTTTGAAGGTTTTTTTCTGCTATACTTGGTGCACACCTTCTTTGTTTGAAGACTGCAGGAGTGGATCACAATCAATTCAGATCCAGACCTGCAATTTCTCCAAACCCAGGTTTTCCTAATTTTTTATCTAATTAGGGTTTCTAATTGGCTCATCCGACAGTACTGTTTTTTGCAGGACATATTCCCCACTACTAGAGGGAAACTTGACCTCAGTTTCAGTCTATTATGACGGCTGAAATTTCTGCAATCTCAAAACCCAGGATTCTCCTTGATTCTGACATCTGCCCTGTTAGGGTTTTTTATTTCTTCATCAGAAGTTGCTGATTTTTTTAGGACTTATTCCATACTACCTGTAGAGAATTCGATCCAAGTTTGAGCCTATTCTGACGGTTCAATTTGTGGGAATTTCAAAACCCAGGATTCTACTCAATTCTGACATCTATCCTGTTAGGGTTTTTTATTTCTTCATCAGAAGTTGCTGATTTTTTGAGGACTTATTCCATACTACCTGCAGAGAATTCGATCCAAGTTTGAGCCTATTCTGACGGTTCAATTTGTGGGAATTTCAAAACCCGTGTCTTCTACACTTTCGACATCATGTCTGATCTTACTTCAGCTGACTCAGATGGATTTGCTCATCCAGAGTACCTTCCTTTTGCCTCTCCCACTAAACTAGATGGGACTAATTATTTGATGTGGTTAAGGTCTACTTACCTTACTATTGCTGGCCGTGGTTATACAAGACACCTTACAGGCAGCCTTCTCAAACCTATTGAAGAAGGACCTGCCCTAACTCGGTGGTTATCTAATGACTCTACGGTAATGTCATATCTTACACATTCTATGCATTCTTCCATTGCACCCGGTTATCTTCTCTTTGACACTGGAAGGCCGCAAAGGATACCTATTCCGAGGTTGGGAATAATGCTCAGGTATATGAGTTAAGAAAAAAAATTCATGACACTAAACAGAATGAGTTGACTATCTCTCAATACTATGCTGAACTTCGCAAGTGCTGGCAAGAACTTGATCATTACTCTGATTATCAGCCCACTACTGCCAATGACATTGCTACGTACAGGAAGCATGTCGATAAAATTAGGGTTTATGATTTTTTGGCTGGCCTTAATGTTGAATAGGATCCAATTAGGGTTCAGATTCTCAGCAAGGATCCCTTCCCTACATTGGAATAGTCCTATACATTGGTTCATATTGAAGATCGACGACAAGGCACACTAAGGCCACATGTTGGAAGATACATGGAAAACCAGCCGACTTTGAAGCTAAGCGTGCTGCTCAGAAATCGAAAAACAAGGCTAGTCATACTGAGGCTGTCACTACTACTCTTCCTACTAACACTGGACTATCCAAGGATGAACTTCAGGCTTTCCGTCGTATGTTACAGGCTTCCGCTACTTCTACTACATCGACTCCTACCAGTTCTTCCAACCCTCCAGGTTCAAATTTAGCCCATTAAGGTATTTTTTTTTGCTGGTCAGATCTCAAGGCCGTTTACACTACAACTGCCATTTTGAGTGTTCTTTATGCGAAACTAATGCATGGATTGGGTTCAAAATGTCAAAAATAGGCAACACAACAAAAATCAGGGGGAAAAAACAACTTATGGGCCTCGAAACCAAGGTTTCAAGTTGGTTTGGAGAAAGTACCAGGTTTTGACCGAGATATGGTCGAAACCTGGCATATCTCGGTTTTGGGGCTGGCCAAAACTGGCCTTGAAACCGATATTTAGAACCTTGTTTAGAGCAACCTATGCTGCTCTTTTATCAGTGGAATGTAGCAACCTATGTTTCCTTTTATCAGTAATTTGCAGCAACCTATGTGACACTTATACCAGTAGTTCGTAACAATCTATGCTGCACTTCTATCTGTCTTCATTGTGGAGATACTTACCACTTGCCTTCCTTGAAGGGCTTATGATGTTGATGTTTCTGTTGCTGCTATGATAATTTGGCTTGCGATTGGTGTTCTCTAGCACTTATTTTGTTCGTTGTTGTCTGGATTTATTGGATACAAAGATTTTTCTCTACTGTTGTTGTTGATAGTTGGTGTGCTTGTGTTGGTATTGCTACCAGAATGAAGTTCTCTCTGTGAACATTGGCATCGACGACTACTATATTTATGCAAGTTGGGTTCTGCTGGTTGTGTCTAGCTTTGTTGTTCCAAGATGAAGCGTAGGATATATATATATATGCTCCAGCTTGAAGGGGAGCGGGAGTCCTTGTTATGCTATGTCATTAAAGTTAGTTAGAGTTGGTTTTTACGCTTAGTCTAGTTAAGTCATTGTTGATCTTTTTTATTTACTTGGGTTGTAATTTGACCCTAAGAAAGATTCTTAATTTAATATAAGTAGTGGGCATAGGCCTCGATAGGTACGATTTTGAATCCTAGTACCCTTTTCTTCTATCGCCTCTCTCTCGGTTCTCTTCTTCTTCTTAACAGGTTCTGGTTGCTGAGACCATAGTTCGAAAACTCAGCGAAATTTCGCCAAAATTTTCTAAATTTTCAGTAATATTGATGGCCCGAGATGAAATAACATACGAAACATGGGACTGTCATTGTTTCGCCCCGATGCATTCTATGTTATAAATATACACTGTTTCGCGAGTTAAGGTCGAAATATCGACCAGAACTCGTTGGTTTCGGTGGTTTCAACCTAGAGAAGGGGAAAAGTGCTGAAAACTTGAATTTTTTGCCAGATCACCACTCTATACTACTGGAATACACTGCCAGGGGTTGCCACAACACTCCAAAGAGATCAGTTACTGCAAACTGGGGAAGATTTCGCCACATTCAAGTATCGTTCACTGTACTTGGGTGCCTATGTATTGTTCATTGTACTTGGGAGCCTATGTATTATTCACTGTACTCTGTAGTTTGTAGTTTCTACTTTAACTATTTCTTAAATAATTGATCAATATTATGTTCCTACATCCATTGTTGCATAATTTACTTGTTTTACTTGTCAATCATGTCTTATAGTACTAACGTGTAGAATACACAATATTACATATGATATACAACAGGGTTCGACATTTACTGCCAACCAAGTGCAAATCCAAAACACCACTTTGTGTGACTTTTTTGCAATTTTAAGGGTTACATATGTTTATTTGGCCAAAAACAAGGTTTCCCTAAAGTTTTGGAGCCTACTATGGCCATTTGCCCACTGAAACATCAAATCACAATAAGCCGGAGAAAAATGCATGGTTTCGGCGATCAGTGCTTCGGTGGTTTCGACCTGACCCAACACCAAAACGAGATGAGTTTTTGGACCTTGGTTGAGATCAGGTTTTGTCACACTGGTTATCTTCTAGAATGTAAATTTTTTGTTATGCATACGTAACTCCTACATTTGCATAACCAAATTTCAGACAAAACAAACAAAAATGCAAAATTTTGTAGTGGTAGAAGTAGGCATCTCTGAGTCATGTCAAGGTTGAGGTCTATATTCAAGTGACAGGCATAGGTGCGGCTTAAACTTTGAAGTGTCAATGTAACACATATGGCACTAATTGAAATTGAATCTCTCGACCAACCCAGTCAATAGAAATACAAGGTGCGATGATATATTATTAAAATGAACTGATAAATCGGAGCAGTATCATTAAGGACAACTGTAATAGACAATCTGTTCTAACAGCTGATTGGAAATTCCCACTGGTTGAACAGTTTTTGCCAAAAAATTCCACTCAAGCCATCAGGTTGGGAACTCGATTGCCTGGATTGCCAACAAGCTACTTGTGCCAGGCCTGTTTATAAAAAACATTGGAGCTGAGAGCCACAAAAGGTCATACTATCATATGGGTCTTACCTTTCTTTAAAAAACCAAATGAGTCGAACCTGAATGACAAGATGAGGTTTAGGCACAGTTGTCAAGGTGTCACCTACAACCCCTTGAGGTCCAAGCTGACCGGTCGCCTAATGTGCCAAGAAACCCAGACGACCAGACCTAATACCCAATGTTCTTTGTTATAAAATTTCATTCATTTCCCATTTCTACACTTAAATGTTTCTACAATGGCACAAACTCCCCCCTCATGTTCTATATTTTGACCTCTATAACCCTATATTTCATATATATTTCCATTTATAAGTTGAAAAGTTAATGGTGATTCTGAGTAACCTACTGGATTTGGGCTAGAAACCTCAAATAAACCAGAATCACAAGAAGGTAGGATCCAGATTTAGGAGCAAACTTGTTAATGTAGCCAAAACAGATAAGATGCGAAAGAACTTCTGGTCAAGTAGTCTATACAGGAAGTAGAATATTCCACCAAAGTTTGAAAATAATCTGAAGATTAGATTTAGAATTATATAAGAATTTGAATGCAAGTAGGAAACTTGAAAAGTTAGGGTTTCAAACAGAATCAAGTACCAATCTGATTTAATGATTAAACAGCAGTCTGGATCCTAAAACAGTTGCAGGAATCAAATTCAAGAGATTGCCTCCAAAAAATCAGGATTTGAGAAATTGAATTTCAGGAGGATTTAGCATGCGGAGGAATAAACTATAGTTGTCACGGCGTCTAGGCGAGCCAAGACATTGGAAGGGGCCTAGACGCAAGGCAAAACCAACAAGGGAACCAAGGCATCCAAGGCACCCGCCTAGGCAACGCCTTGACAACTATAGAATAAACAAGTTCATATCTGAAACTGATAATGAAAGGTAATTACAGGATAAAAGTTAAAGTAATGACCTGATAATTCAACAAAGATTTAAGTGCAGGAGATAGTTGATAAAGAATCCACCAGATTACATGCGGAATCCACAGCAGAAACACATCTGAATCCACAGATGCAAACACCCTTGAATCCACAAGAGTTGGCCTGAATCCACAGAACCCAAATGGATTGAAGCCTTCATTCATTCATCTAAATTATGGGTAGGCTGTAGCCTCTTGCATACTTATTTTGAATAGTGTGATGCAGATAAATCACATAAATGAGATTATTTTAGTAGAAATAAACCTTGGGTTGGGCTTTATACATGTTGGGCCTCTGGTCAAGTGGAATAGGCTACTTTAATGGGCCTAAAATAGGGGAAGGAGGAATGGATACGGGATTTATTATTTACTGAAGTTGTGGGATCTATAGAATCTTTTTCCTTTAATTTTAGTTATTTTTAAAGTGTTTTGGTTGGCTGGATTAGGTCTCTATGAGTTCAGCCTTCTTTCAAGTTGTTTTCTCCATTATTTAATACTATCCTAGTCAATTAAGACCGCCTCTTGATGTAGACAAAGAAAGTCGACTGCCAAGATCGATTCTGGGTTGTTGAGGGTAAAGAGAAGAGGGCACTTATGGGAGGAGTTATGGAGAAATAAGGTTGTAAAGGAAAGAGGTTGCAGGGACTGATTGTAATGATGAACTTGCTGAATTAAGCTGCTGTGATTGATAGTTTAGCTTGAAGATATAAAGACAGGATAGATAGTTCAGACAACTAGAGTCTTACTAGTGTCCCACCATAGGAGTCTCACCTAGGTCACACATTAGGAGTCTCACCCAAGCAAGCTTGATAAACTCACAAGCACTCTTCAAAGAGAAGATGACAAGTTTTTTTCTTTTAATTCTAGCTGCAGAAACAGCCTCCACAATTTCTATATATAGGGTAGTAAGAGCTCCCAAAAACCCCTTAGATACACGTATGGTAATTAATAGACTGTTGGTATTCCCAACTTAGTGGAGTACCCATTACATAGAAAACATTCCCTTGCATCTAGGAACAATAAACAAGAACCTAGGAACTAGAAACAAGAAAACTATAAGTAAATCTAGAAAGTTGAAAAGACTTCTAGGAAGATGAGAAGTCATAAACTTCTTGTTGACTTGTGGGCCCAATGGCAGCCCCAAGAGTCCACGAGTGGACTGGTTGGGTCCAAAATAAAGCTTAGTTCTTGTTGGGCCCCATTGGGAACTTGGGCTGGAACTTCTTGCTGGTCTGTGCATTCAGCTGCTGCTGGGCTGTGGGCTTAGACTGGGCCTTTTTTTGATGGGTCGGTTGCTGGATCTGAAGGATGCTCTGCATCACCTCAAAGGTAAGCTATTGGCTGGAAAAGTTTTAGGCTTAGTTGGAGTCATATTTTAAATAAGTTTGTAAGGGGCTACAGCCCTGTAGACGAATTTGCGTTATAAAAATTGGTTTTGCCTTTGATTATGTGGTGATTCAGAGCTCCCTGATGTGGTGATTCAGTAGGAACCCTGGTGGTCATTTTAGGAGCCCTTAGTGGTGATTCCAAGGCTGGGGTTACTGGTGTTGATTCAAGCCCCGTAGATCAGGTGGTTATTCTTGATCATGTCTTTTCTAAATTACTTTTTTCCCATAATTTCAGTTCCTATATAAGAGGCATAAAATGTCTGCCAGTTCTTTATTTTCTGGGTTTTAAGAATCCTAGCCTCAGAAGGATTCTCTCATTACTTCAAATCTGTCCATCAGATTCAGATCATATTTACAGGCTCAATCTATTGCTTGTATTGTTAATTTGACTAGAATTTCAGGCTGATCCAAAGACCTGGTTCTATCCTTATACCTGCAATCCTGTCACAAGCTAATCTCCCACTGGATTTACCCTGGTTCGAGTTTAGCACAACATAAAGTGATAGATGGACTCAGAATCAAGAAAGGAAAGGCCTAAACCAAGAATAGTAATAGATAGACTCAGACTCAAAAAACCAAAGGCCTCAACCAATTCTGAACTGAAAAGGAAACAGGAACTGGCAAGGAAGCTGAAATAATAAGGAAAACAGGACTGGAATTATAGTAACCTATTCCAACCTGACTAGTAGCAACATAGTAATAATAAATTAAAGAAAATATTCCTAAGTGGAGCTCATGATTGCTGGTTCCTTGGGCAAACCAGAACTGAACTGCAGGGTCTGGAAAGAACCAGAAAACTAGTTCGAAATTGAACCAGACCAAACTGCAAGATATTCTGGCCTGTTTTATCTTCTTTCTTCTGCTGGACACATGGAACCTAAAACGGGCACCTTGGACTCCCCAAGGCATCAAGCTAACTGGTAATGACGTGCCTCACCATGGCACCTCGACAACCATGGGTTCAGGATTCAAGAGTTGAAACAAATAAGAATAATGTTATAAGGAATGTCAATTAAATAGAAGAATATTGGTATCAACAGACATCTAGTTGGGATAAGGCTGAGTTGAGTTGAGTTTGTACCAACAGAAGCAAATCTTACCCAGTGATCAAGCTTGTCTAGAATATTGGGTTCTTGCTTCAACACCCCCCTCCCCCCCAAAAAAAAAGGTATGCTTAAAATCGGTATTCAAGAAGGTAATTGGTTAACAAATGAAGAGTTCTTGATCCAAAACATATGACCACACCATATCACCAGCAGAAGAACACCAAGAACATAAGGAGACATCATCATTCCAATTACAATATGCAACAACATGATAAGATAGAAGAGAATACAAAATAAAACTCCAGATTAGTAATTATTTGGGGAGAAAAATTGGATTCCCTATGAGTTGTGATGCTGATGATAACTAAAATAAGAATTAGCCAAGTCTTTCTGGTATGTAGTGTATATTCTAAGATCCTCTACCTGCTTCATCTTCACACCTGACATGATATTAGGAGCATTTTGGGCTTTGCAAGATACAAGATATGATCCAGAAAAATCATGATTTCTTGTAAAACATTGAGTGGGTAATAACAAATTTGATGGTTGTTAGAATATATATGGCCAAAAAGTTATATTATTTATGTCAATCTACTACAAAGCTATTGTTGGCTCTCTATGATACAAAAAGAATGATTGATTCGAATAGGCAAGGAAAAATGTTTACATGGAGAACCATGAACTCCTACTCTATACTTAAATACAAATTTGAAAAGAAACAAGTCCTCGTACCCCAGTTTCTCAGGGAGCATGTTCTAGACCTTCGCTATGTGTGACTCAGCCAGTGAAGAATTGAGGTCTTCTCTGGACTGTGATCTCCGGCTTTGAAGACGCATCTGACTTCTGTGAGGGGCCCAGAAGGAACCCACCCCACCATTATCAGACTGCATCTGCCCCAAGCTACCAGAGGAGTAACTATGTGAGACACTACTGGTTGTCGGATGTAATGAATACTCAATGAGCTGAATGCTGTGCTCTCCCAAACTGTGGTCCATACTGAACGGTTTTTGCTGAGAATGAGCAATGGTAGGACTCAGTGGCATCTTTACCCTCCCATCTCCTAGAACATCACAGTGAAATTGCTTGTAAAGGTCAAACATGGAGAAAAGCAGATGAAATAATATACATATATAAGAGAGAGAGAGAGAGAGAGAACTCCGAAGCATTGATTAGAAAAAACAAATCAAAGAAATTTGTATGCGGATCTCCTTTTTTTAAAACAAAACTTGAGTCTGCACAAAAATCCAATTCAGTGTATCAAACTATTATAGCTTTTCTTTCCTAAGTTGCAAGTTGCAACTTTGATCTTATTGATACAACCCATGATTAACTATAGAAACCTGATTTTACAGAATACTCCAGTCGTCGTGGCTTTGTGGCATGGTTAATACTACATGCATAAAACTGGAAGCTCGCTTTTTGAATGAGTTATAACAAGTTTGGTCATAGTAACTCATTCAAACAGCATAAAACCGGATGCTCCCCCCCACCCCCCAAAAAATATATATATATGGTCTTAACAAATCTTCAAACAGAAACATCAAGTGGCTTACAAGTTGGACTTCATTATTGAACATCTTTTCTGAAAATGTGGAGTACATTCTATGCAAAACATCTGCGGAAAAACTTGGCAAACTATTCATGGAGTTTGTTACCGTACAGTTATTTTTAATTTTTTTTTTTTTTTTTTTTTTGGGGGGGGGGGTGGAGGGGGTTCTGTAGCTTCATGTATGCTTTTTTTTAATCAGTAAGCTTGATGTTGTTAATTACTACTTGCCACAGAAGCTTCCCTCCATTCTTAACCAGTAGCAGTGAGCCTAACATATGGCACGTGATGCATCATCAAAGCCCCACATCAGTAGGAAGAAGAAGAACCAGCCCCACTCCCATGTGGGGCCCATTGAGTAGTTACCTAGGGTTGGCCCTTGCCCCCCCCCCCCATACTTAGTTAATAGCTTAGCAATTTGTTTACATTCCTATACTTTGTTTATTTTTTCTGTTTTTAATTGAACCGGTTCAAATTGGTTGCATCCAATTGGTTCAATTTAAATGAAGTGCTCCTATTGGCTAATAGGGTCTTAAATCCTATTGGTTGATAAGGAATCTTCTTTTAATTAGCTGTTTTGATTTGAATTCCTCCCTTTCCACGATTTTTAGAAGTGGAAATAGTTTGTAAGTCTTTTCAGCTAAGGAATCCTATTCCAAAGCTGAATCGACATTGGCCCTTGGCCTTATTATATAAGTTAATAAAATTTCAGAAGAGGATTAGCCTCCCAAAAATCGTGAATGTGTTTTGCTGCCATTGTTGCTGCTGTTCTGCTCTGCAGAGATTTTGCATCCTTGTGGTTCTATCAAGGTGGAAAAGGTAGGTGGATCTCCTACGACTCCTTGCACCATGACAGCCGGGAAGATCCCTAAGATTGAAGATGGTTCTATCCTTCTCTGCTGTCCAAGCTTGTTACCAGTGGATTCTACTGTAAGTTTGAGACCCAATTCTGTTTCTAACACTCTACTCCCCCACCCCTAATCGATTCCCCTTTGTTTTTGTTTGAATTTCATAAACCCGTATCACCCTTAACCCTGTCCAGCATTAACCCATCATCAGAATTTCATCAGAATTGGACTACAGTTTCCCCTTAGCATCCCCTCCACTCGATCCCAGGCTGCTACCCCAAATTGTCATTCAAACCTTAATTCCCTCGTCAGTCTTCTCCATTAAAGCTCCACAAACCCTAAAATTTCCACAGCCTAACCTAACCATCAAAACCAGCCCAAAATTGGTTCGAACCTCCCTTCTACTGTCCCCTACACTTGATCCAAAGTGCATCCCAAATTCCCACCCTAAACCCTAGTTTCACCTACTTTCCTATTTCCAAAACCCAAAACCCTAACCCTAAATTTTATGGAATTCTAATTTTTATTTAAACCTGATTAAACCTACTTCAATATCATCCTAAACACCTGACCAGCTTTACTGTTTATCATAATCTCTCATCCCCTTCATCTTAACCCTAGAATTTGACCTAAAACTCCTATTCTGCTCTATTCAAACTGCAGAACCAGCAGCCCCTTTGGTCCTTTGTCATTGGATCCTGGATAATTGGCCTCTAGTAGGACCTTTACTATCTAGAGCTACATTGGCACGGACTCTGCTGAATTAGCTGAGTGAATGATGATGCTATGATGAATTAAACAACCACCGATTGGGGGGGAACACAGGCAAAGTTTCAATAGGCGAAGAAAAAACATATTCCAAATGATCAATCCAGTCTCTCTAAATTTTAAGATCTTTCTTGTTTAGCACTGGGTTAACATCATAGTTTTAACATCCACATAAGGTCTTTAAGTTGATCAAGGTCCCAACAAGTCACTACAGTATTCTATTCCATCATTTGAAGGTCAAAAGTAGTAAGAAATTAATCTCTTTCCCATAAAAGGTTAAAAATAAAACATCTGTCCCATCCAGAGTGATAAATGGCATGTCAATTGTAGGAAGATGGAAACAGAGGGCAGAATCCATTCTGCTTAACCATTTTCCCTTAGAAAAATCAAAAAAATAACAAATGAAAAGTACCTTACCAATATAATAGTACAAAAAGAAGAGATCAATATCCAAAAAGTTTGTGAGTAGAGGACTAACCAATCCTCGAACAAAAACTTACCAGTATTGATAGGACTCCAGCGCTGGAACCGGAACGGTGAAGAAATATTGCGAACAGAGGTCGCAGTTGCACTGTTATGCCTAAATAATGGGAGATAGGGCTTACGGAAAAATCTTGGCATCCAATTGCCAGTGCATGATAAGGCACAGGCTAGAAGTACCAGCGACACAATCACCAGAACAATTAGAAGGATTGGGCTCATCTTCATCTGGAGTATTCTATAGCTCTGAAGTGCCATTCGAGTTGATAACGACCCCCCAGCTTCCAAAAGAGCAACCCCAAGTGTCCAAGTAATACTACCAGAACCAATAAGCACCTGGCTATCTGTTAAGTGTAATCCCTCTCTCAACAGCGATACAATATAAGGTGCCCTAAAGCAGTATTGTTCTATAAATGGCTGTGGTACCACACTATTCCTTGCAACATCCCAAGTTTTTTCACAGAATTCCCGACCATTCTCCAATACATCATCAAGTGTATCTTCTGAGGACAAGTTAAAAAACCGAAACACCACATAGAAGCCAGACATCGCATAAAACTTCCCATGGGGACGAGGTAAGCTATCACTCAGGGCACAAGGTTGCAGCTCACAATCAATTCCTGGATTTGAATCTGACCATTCAGACAAATTAACCGCCACTTTTGCAAGCATGCTGCATTCTTCCCACTGTGGAGCACCAACAAGGCGGACAGCTATTCCAGGTTTTCCTCTTTTACCAATATTTCTTCCTACCATCAAAGGGCTCTCACTTTCTTGGTTTAGTGAAGCACACTGAGAACAGATATACTTTTCCATGTACCCACTCTGCAAGCATGGATGTTTAAGTTCAATCTTTCCATTAATTAGATCAGCATTACTGATTCCTGGAAGCTTCTTGAGAAGATACACCACAGATTTATCAAAGGCATCATTCAAACCATAACCCGACAAAGAATAGGCACTGAGCTGATGACTAACGGTTCCAATATTTAACTTTAAACCAGTCTCACCTTTTACCTGTTCCTCGGTCTCAAAAGTAACCTGCAATGATGAACCACCCAAATCAAGTGCACCAAATGTCGCTTTTGCTGGTTCTGAACCCAGCATACCCATGTGATAATTAAGAGCTATCCATCCATAATAAGCTTCCTCCATGCCTGAGATAACCCTAACCCAGTCCCTACGGCACGAAAATGAAGAATTCCTCAATATTGACCAAGCATTATCAAGAAGCCATGTGGAATCATTACTTGGAAGTCTACGAACCCCAGCTGTGGCAAAAAGGAAGAGTGAGGTACTCTTATGAGATTGCTTGGGGATTTTCTCCTCTGCCCACTGAAGGAGAGGTTTCATCACTGCCTTCAACCCAGATGTATTTTGCACGAGTTTGTCAAACCCAGGCTCAGTTTCCATTCGAAGATAAGCACGCCCAGACCGTGCAATAGATTTTCTTTCAGTCCCTTCTGGTAATGATCTCAAGATAATAGGAAGACTGCCATCTTTTTTGTGATCAATAGATGATTTATATACATAAACACGAGTTCCCGTACTTCCACAATCAAGTACCACATAAAATTTTGATGCTTCTTGAGACCAATAAGTACTTAAATATTTTGCACACAAGTAGATCAAGAAAAATAAGATTAGTAAGCAAATGAGTGCCATGATTCTTCGAACCCATTTCTTCCATAAAAATGGTATTCCTGGCAAGTTTTTCTCCTTTGAGAAACTTGCTCCAGCCTTCTCTCTCTGTAAGGGATGAGGCACTTTTGCACGGGATGCAGTCCTGTTTAGTATAAGATCAAGATCATTTTCTTCTGGATCAAGTCCACGGAACGTTGAGAAATCTTGAAGCGATGATGAGTTTCGCAAGTTGTTCTTTTGTCCAGGATGGACTGTACTATAACCTGAAACTGAACCCACAGGGGGCAATAGTCCAGAAGATGCTGATGATCCAGACACAGAACGTGAGGATGCCATATGACAGACCTGCTGCAACAGGAGGAGCATCAGTGACCATAGTTAGCAAAAATAGGAACGGCAAAAAAACAAAAACGGATGGTACGAGGTTTAAAGATGTAGATTTCAAAAAAAGGGGACAAATAAAGGCAGCATACTCATATAAATTGATGAATTTTCACCTGAATCCCTACATCTAATGTTCAAAACAACTATAACATCCAACATTAATGCATATATCTTCCATAACCCATTATACGTTTCATGAAAAATAATAATACTAAAGGATAAAAATGAAATGAAAGGATTGTAGCTTTTGTATAGGGAACTATTTCAGTATAAGCAATTGAATCAATATGGTTATATATTAATTAGCACACGTCTCACATGAAAGTAGGAGTCTTATGCTCCCTTATCGGTATATACTCCATACACGTGAACCGCACATAGGATACATGAAACGTGAACGCATTTAATATGCGCATAGTTCAAAAACTCGCCAAAATCTCAGCGAGATCTCGAATATCTCGAGAATCTCAAGCTCCTCGAGACGAGATGACATATGAGACACAAAACATGCACAATTTCGAATAACTCGACCAAAATTTTGAATTATTCAAAAATCTCGGAAAAATCTCGAATATTTCAAGAATCTTGACCTCCTCAATACTCATAGAGTCATAGTATTGTATTGTTGGGACTTGAGAGTTGAGACGTGGAAGAATAGCGTATTAAGGTGTCTATGACTTATGTATTATTCATTGTACTTGGGTTTCTTACCCCAAAAAAAATTGTACTTGCGTTAGGTGTCTATGTAATATGCATTGTGAACACTTCACTGTATCTTGTGGTTTGTAGTAGAAATTTTAAGTCTTTAAATATTTCTTGAATAATTATTCAATTTTAGGTGTCTTCATCCATTATTGCATAATTTACTTGTTTTACTTGCCAATTATGTCTCATAGCACTCAAACAATGTGTAGAATAAGCAATATCATATCAAGGGTTCAATGATTACTGTCAACCAAAGGTGCAAATCCAAAACACCATATTGGGTGCTTTTATTTTACAATTTGAAGATTTAAATATGTTTATTAAGCCTAAAACAAGCTTCCCTTAAAGTTTTGGAGCCAACTATGGCCATTTGCCAACCAAAACATCATACCAAAACAAAACAAAAAATATACACTAACTCGTCAAGATCCCGGCCGTCTCAACCTAGTTGAGATGAGTTTTTGAACCTTGAATACGCTTTTAAAACGCGGAAGATAAAAGTATCTACTTTTTTTCCCGTTCTTTTGAGAGGAATACGGCAAAACGTGTTTAAAACGTCAGAAAATAGGGACGGAGTTTTAAACGGATTGTAATATGGGTACAAGGGTATATTTGTCCATTAGCGTTTAGTTGGTGTTGCCCTAAGGGTATATTTGTAACTTGTGCTTCATAAGGTTTATTATAAATAAAGAGGGTTTGTGACTCATTGACATAAGTTCAATTCCCCAAATCCATCATGGTATCAGAGCAAAGAATCGACATTGGGAGCTAAACCCTAATGAAACCCTAAACTTGTTGCCTCCTCTCTCTCTTTTGCGCTTCCACCTTCTCTCCCCCTCGGTTTCAGTGCCACTACCCATCGCCACCTCTCTTCCTCTCAGTTTCACCGCCGGTCACCACCACCTCCCTCTCCCGGGCACCACCACCACTTGCTTCCGTAGCTGCCACTAGCCACCACTATCGCCTTGCACTCCTTTCTCTTTTTCCCTTGGTGAATTCTTTCCCAGCATGGGCTCTTTCTATTCTTATGATCTAAATCTCCTCTAAAGTTTTTTGAAAATTTTCATGTGGTAGGATCTCTTTTCGTGTTACCCATATCTCTATGATCAGCAGCAATGTTGGACGTGTCAACTGCATCTACTAGACAAGGAGTAGTCCTACAGCGTGAGCACGACTTCCCTCACTATGAGCTATGTCAAACTCGATGGGAGTAACAACCTGATGTGGTCTCGGTCCTGTTCTCTTGCTGTGGCTTCCCGTGGTCTGTCTGGCCACCTTACAGGGAATTCTGTCAAGCCTAATGCTGCTGGTCCTGCTCAAATTAAATGGAATACTGACAATTGCCTTGTTATGTTGTATCTCCTCAACTCTATGGATCCTATCATTGCACAGGGATATCTTCTCCTTGACACTGCTGCAAAAATCTAGATGGCTGCAAAAGAAACTCATTCCCAAGTTAGTAATGACGCACAGTGTTATGAACTCCGAAAGAAGATCCATAACATACAACAGAAGATTTATCTTTGTCTCAATATTACTCTACTATGCGAGGTCTGGGGCAGACATTAGATTTTTATGGGAGATTTTCTGCTACTTGTGATACACATATTGTTGCGTTTCACAAGTGGGAAGATAAGCTTCGTGTTTATGACTTTCTTGTTGGTCTAAATATGGAGTTTGATCAGATTAGGGCTCATGTCCTTAATCGGGATCTTTCTCCTACTGTTGAGCAAGTTTATGCTATAGTACAATCGAAGGACAGCCATCGTACTGCTATGGTCCATCCTGTGCCCATGGAACGTTCAGCCCTTTACACTGGTCCAGGCACTACATCTCGTGGGAACTCTTCCTATGGGAATGTTTCTCGTGGTAATGATAATTCTGTCCCTAAGAAAGTTCCTATGAAGTGTGATTTATGTGGGAAGGAACATCATACCAAAGACACATGCTAGAAGTTATATGGGCGTCCTCCTCTTTCTCGCAATCGTGGGCAGGGTCGTCCCACTGGTGCTGCTGCCCATCATTACTACTGATGATACTCCTACAGACACTCCTCTCTCTTTAGATGAGCTACTCCACCTACGTCGCTTAATGTCCCGGCTGGAGACTTCATCTTCCTCAGCGCCATCTGTCGGTGCAACTTCTGCAACCACCATGCCACCGTCCTCTAGTTCTTCATCTCCATCCACTTCAAGTATTTCTTTCGGTGGCCATTGTGCCTTAGTCGATTTCATTCCTTGGATAATCGACTCAGGTGCCACCGATCATATGACTGCGTCCTACTCTCATTTTTTTCAATATTATCCTTTGTCAGGTATTAGTCGAGTTCGTGTTGCCGACGGATCACTTTCCTCTGTTTACGGAAAGAGGTCTATCAAGTGTTCGTCCACTTTATCTCCTTCCTCTGTTCTTCATTTCCCTAATTTTTCTACTAACTTATTGTTTATTAGTAGTTAATGGCCCCCAACCCAAAATCCCTAGCTTCTGGGTAGAAAGGCCCTTCCAAGGTCAAAAGCCAAAGTGTCACACACTACCTGACCGATGTGGGACTAAACTCCCCTCCTATTTCTGGCCATGAAGCGCATTCACTGCATCAACTCCCCCAGTTTTGGGCCATAGACCCCCACATGGCCGGTGCACGAACAACCCGCTCTGATACGACTTAATGGTGTCCAACCCAAAAGCCCGAGCTTCTTGGTGGAGAGGCCCTTCCAAGGTCATAAGCCAAACTACCGCACACTACCCGACCGATGTGGGACTAAACTCCCCTTCCATTCCTGGCTATGGAGTGCATTCACTGCATCAGTAGTCTAACAAGGGATTTAAATTGCAAAGTGACATATTTCCATCTCACTGTATTTTTTAGGACTTGGAAACGGGACGTACGACTAGCAATGGTAAAATGGATCGTGGTTTGTACTTGCTTAAGAGCTCTCCATCATCTTTCACAACCATTGCTTCTCTTTCTGGTTCGTCTACATTTGCGTTGTCGAAGCTACACAGATGGCATCGTCGTTTGGGTCATCCCCCTTTAGGAATGTTATCTAGGCTTTTTCTTGATTCAGTGAAACAATGTCATCCCAATAGTTTCTTTTGTGACACTTGCATTTTACAAAGCAGACTAGAGTTGTTCATCCTATTTCAGATAATAGAAGTTTGATTCCGTTTGGTGTGGTTCTCTTTGATGTATAGGGCCCTGCCCAGTGTGTGTCTACTTCTGGGTATCGATGGTTTGTTACATTCATAGATTGCTTTAGTCGCACCACTTGGATTTACCTGTTACGCCAAAAGAGTGATGTTTTTCCCTTTTTTCAATCTTTCCATAAGATGTTCCACACTCAATTTGATGCCAAGATTAAGATTCTTCGAACAGATGATGGTAAGGAGTATAAGGACAAATCTTTCAAATTGTATTTATTAGATCATGGGATAATCTACCAGACTAGCTGCATTGACACACCTGCACAGAATGGGGTTTGCCGAGCGTAAGAATTGCCATCTCTTGGAAGTGGCTCATTCCATCATACTTGACATGACAGTTCCTCCTCGGTTTTGGGGTGATGCGATTCTCCTGGCAGCATATCTTATTAACAGGATGCCATCCCGTGTGTTGGCATCTCACTGTCTACTAGATGTTCTCTTGGGTTCTGTTAGAATATATGGGCCAGAATACCATAGGGGTATTCTGGTCCTTTTTCCCACTTTCTCCCTCTTTATTTTCTGTTTTTATTATTCTGTAATTTTACTTTTATTTCTGTATTTTTCCCCTTGTCAATCTCTATTAGAATAGACAAGGGGAGCACTTCTAGTTTGACTAGGAGTGTGCATTCCTAGTTGTTTCTATTTCTGTTATTAGCACTCCTACTTTGATTAGGAGTTGTACTCTTTGATTCTATTACTATAAATAAAGGGCTAAGTGATAGGATTAATCACTTAAGCATTAATCAACTAGTTGTTCTCTCAACATGGTATCACAGCTACGAATTGATCTAACCTAAATTTTTTTTTTCCCACCCTCCCATCGTGTTCTCTTCTCTTTCCCCTCTCTCTCGATCTCTTTTCTCTTCCTTCTCCTTGCTTCTTCTCCTTTTCTAAGGGCAGCACTACAGAGGTGATCTTATGATCTAGTTGCTGCCCCTTCTCACCTCTTTTTTTCCTAATTCATGACCTAATTTTCCTGTTCGATGGCTGCTGCTGGTTCCCTCTTGCGGAAATTGGAGCTTCCATATTTTATTGCAGATCAGGCCTGAGTTTATTGGGACTGCTGCTCCCTATATTGGAGCACTTCTGCGACACTAGACTGCTGTTTTCCAGCCTCATATTGGTACTGAAGACCCCTTCTCCCACTCGATCTCTTATTTTCAGGGTTTTCCTACAACAAAACCCTAAGCCTTATCGATATTGGGATTAGGGCTGATTACAGTTGCTGTTTGTTTTTGGTTTTATTCTTCATCAAAGGCATACCCTGCAGGCTCTTGGACTGATTCACCTGGCTTCATCTGCAGCATAGTTTTGGTTTACTCTCCCCCCGTCAATTGCTTTTTTGGGTTTCTTCCAAACCCTAATTTAATCAATATTGGGGAGGGCTCCTTATTTGCTGCTGGTTTTTTGGGTGGTGTGTTTTCCATCCCTGGTTTGGCTTCTTCAGTGGCTTTCTCTGCTGATCAGCTCCTCTCTGCACTATGGGTGACTCCACTGATATCTCCACTGCCACATCTGCTCAGGTTACCAATGACAAGTCTGATTTTCGTGATCTCCACCCTAACCCTATCAAGTTAGACGGCAGCAACTATCTTCTATGGTCTCGATCAGCCTCTTTTGCTATTGCTGGTCGTGGCCTCACTGATTATATTGATGGGATTATTCCTATGCCGACTACCCCTGGTGCTGCCCGGACTAAATGGCTAGCCCACAATGGTCTTCTTATGTCCTATTTGGTTGGTTCTATGACTTCAGATCTTGCACAGGGTTTTCTTTTACTTGATACGGCTTCTCAGATTTGGGCAGTGTGTAAGGAGACATATGGGCAGCTTGGTAATGATGCTCAGGTTTATGAGCTTCGCAAGAAGGTTCTTCATACTACTCAAGGGGACCTAACTGTGTCTAAATATTATGCCACTCTCCGCAGCTTCTGGCAGCAATTGGACCATTTTTCCGATTATCACCCTGATACCGCTGCCAACATAGTTGCATATAAGAAGCATGTTGACAAGATTCGGGTTTATGACTTCTTGGCTGGGTTGAATGTTGAATATGACCAGATACGTGTTCAGGTGTTGGGCCATTCACCTTTTCCCACACTTGAACAATCCTATGCCCTGGTCTCTTCAGAAGAAAACCGTAGGGCTGTTATGTTACATCCTCCTGTTTCGGACAGATCAGCTCTCCAGACTGCTGCCCCTATTGGTACGTTATCTGTTGGTAGTTCTACTTCCAGTCCTATTACATGTGACCACTGTCACAAACCTTACCACACCAAGGACAAATGCTGGAAGCTTCATGGGAAACCGGCTGACTTTGAAGCCAAGCGGGCTGGCAAGAAAAAACCTAAGAGCAAGGCACATCAATCTGAATCTGTTGCTACCCATGACTACGGACATTGGTCTATCCCAGGATGATCTACGAGGCTTTCTGCGTGTACTAAGGTCTTCTGCTGCGCAGCCTCTACTACTTCCGTTGCTACTGCCAATTCCTCGGCTCCTTCAGGTTCTTATTTTGCCCGGTCAGGTATCCCTTTTGGTGGTCATTGTGCTTCTGTAGCTTCCCATCCCTGGATAATTGATTCCGGAGCTACGGATCACATGACTGGCTCTTCTAGCTTATTTTATAGATACTCTCCCACTTCTGGGAAAGACAAGGTCAAAGTGGCTGATGGTTCCCTTTCCTCTATCTCTAGCAAAGGGATCATCAACTGCACTTCACACCTCCCTTTGTCTTCTGTTTTACATATCCCTAATTTTACTACTAACCTCCTTTCCATTAGTAGTATTACTCGTGATCTTAACTGCAAGGTAACCTTTTTTCCTTCCCATTGTGTTTTTCAGGATCTGGCGTCTGGGAAGACGATTGGATTGGGTAAAGTTCACGGCGGGCTGTATCTGCTTGATGATGGTCATCTCTCTCCACCGGTAACTTCTCCACTACATCAGAACTCCTTGGTCTCTTCTGAACTTTACCAGTGGCACTCTAGATTAGGTCACCCTCCATTAGGAATTTTAGCACATTTATTTCCTTCTTTAGTCACCAAATGTAATAAGGATAACTTTTTTTGTGAGGCTTGTGTTCTGGCCAAACAGACACATGCAACTTTTTCTTTATCAAATAAAAGGAGTTCTTCTTGTTTTAATTTGGTGCATTCGGATGTTTGGGGACCTAGTCGTAAGACCTCTATTTCTGGCCACCGTTGGTTTGTCTCATTTATTGATTGTCATTCTCGTAATACTTGGATTTATCTTCTTCAGTCTAAAAACCAAGTTTTTTCTTGCTTTCAACATTTTCATAAAATGATCCAGACCCAATTCCAGGCCACTCTTAAGGTTTTACGGAGTGATAATGGCACTGAATATAAAGAATCCCAATTTCAACATTACCTTGTTGATCATGGGATTATACATCAGCCTAGTTGCGTTGATACCCCAGCCCAAAATGGTGTGGCTGAAAGAAAGAATCGCCACTTGTTGGAAGTGGCCAGAGCTTTAATGTTTGCTCGCCATGTTCCATCCCAATATTGGGGTGATGCTGTTCTCACTGCAGCTTACCTTATTAATAGGTTACCTTCACGGGTTCTGGATTCCCGTAGCCCCGCTGACCTTTTACTTGGTGATTCCTCTTTTGTGGTCCCTCCCAAGGTCTTTGGTTGTGTCTGTTATGCTAGGGATACTCATTCCCCTGGCAAACTTGAACCCCGGGGGTTGAGGTGTATTTTTTTGGGTTATTCTCCAACCCAGAAAGGTTACAAGTGTTACCACCCTCCTACCCGCCGTACTATGGTCAGTATGGATGTGGTTTTCCATGAAACCCTTTCCTATTATTCTTCCCCACCTCTTCAGGGGGAGCACTCTAATGAAGATGTGGTTCATCCTCTTGGGTTTCCCTTCCCAACATCACCTATAGCCACCAACCAGCCTCCCATAACTGCTGTCCAGCCTCCCGAGGCTGCTGTCCAGCCTCTCGAGGTTGTTGTGTAGCCTCCCATGGCTGCTGCCCAGCCTCCAGTAGCTGCTGTCCAGCCTCCCGAGGCTGCTGTCCCTTCACCTGGGGGGATTCCAATATAAGGGGAGACCTTGGAAATAGGTGGTGGTAATGTTCCTACTCAGGGGGAGCTGACTCCAGTACAGAGGACCATTCGTAACTTTCAGAGGACCATTGACAATTCCACCATTCTCACTTATAACTGGAGATGTTCTAACAGAGGGCAGAATCAGTCTACTACAGCACCGATACCCATCCAGTTGCCGCCTCAGGATCCAGATCCTCCTCCTGGTGAGCCCTCCTCTTCTGATCTACCCATCGCACATCGCAAAGGTACCAGGACCTGCACTTTACATCCTATTTCCCATTTTGTTTCTTATAGTTCTCTTTCTCCTTCTTTTCGTACTTTTGTTTCCTCCCTTTCTTCTGTTTCCATTCCTAAAAATTGGCAGGAAGCATCTACAGATGGGAAGTGGAAGGCCGCAATGTTGGAAGAAATGAGAGCATTGAACAAAAACAATACGTGGGATCTTGTAGCTCTTCCTCCAGGGAAAAAAACAGTGGGTTGTGAATGGGTGTTTGTGGTCAAGCAGAAGGCAGATGGTACAGTGGATCGGTACAAGGCACGTCTAGTTGCTAAAGGCTTCACTCAGACATATGGCATTGACTACCAGGAGACTTTCGCACCAGTAGCAAAACTCAATACTGTCAGGGTATTGCTATCCTGTGCTGTGAACCTTGGATGGGATCTTCAGCAGTTGGATGTGAAGAATGCCTTCCTCCATGGTGAACTAAGAGAAGAGGTATATATGGACATTCCTCCAGGTTTTTCAAGTCCTGCTACCAAGCGTAAGGTTTGTCAACTGAAGCGTGCACTTTATGGCTTGAAGGAGTCACCAAGAGCTTGGTTCGATAGACTTCACAGGGCTATGCTTTCAGTGGGCTACCAGCAAAGCAATGCTGATCATACCTTGTTCATCAAACGTATGGGTGATAGGGTTACTCTCCTCATAGTTTATGTTGATGATATTGTAGTGACCGGCAATGATGGTGATGAGATAAAAAGGTTGAAGCTGTTTCTTGGCCGTGAGTTTGAAATTAAGGATCTGGGGACTCTAAAATATTTTCTAGGGATAGAGGTTGCTCGCTCTTCAAAGGGCATATTTCTGTCTCAGAGAAAGTATGTCCTGGATCTACTATCTGAAACTGAGCTGCTAGGGTGTCATCCTTCAGACACTCCCATAGAAGCTACGACAAGACTCAAGGAGAAAGAAGGCACACCAGTTGACAAAGGTCGTTATCAGCGGTTGGTCGGCAAACTTATCTACCTATCTCACACTCGGCCAGACATTGCCATTGCAGTTAGTATGGTCAGCCAGTTTATGCATGACCCTTATTCTTCTCATATGGAGGTGGTTCTTCGCATCTTACGATACTTGAAGTCTGCTCCAGGACAAGGAATTCTTTTATCTTCCAATGGTCATATGAAGGTTTAAGCATACACTGATGCAGATTGGGCTGGTTCATGTGATCGGAAGTCCATCTCTGGATATTGCTCTTTTGTAGGAGGTAACCTCGTCACCTGGCGTAGTAAGAAACAGAATGTGGTGGCTAGGTCCAGTGCTGAGGCTGAATTCCGTGCAATGGCGCATGGCATCTGTGAATTGTTGTGGCTTAAAGGGTTGTTGCAAGATATTGGGGTTGCTGTCCAACTTCCAATGATGTTATATTGTGACAATAAGGCTGCCATAAGCATCGCTCATAATCCTGTCCAACATGATCGTACAAAACATGTGGAGGTAGACCGACATTTCATCAAGGAGAAACTTGAAGCTGGACTAATCTATGTTCCCTATGTGAAGTCTACTAATCAACTGGCTGATGTGTTCACAAAGGGTCTGAGTAGCAAAGTGTTTCGTCCTTTTCTAGCCAAGTTGGGCATGTGCGGCATCTTTGCACCAACTTGAGGGGGAGTGTTAGAATATATGGGCCAGAATACCGTAGGGATATTCTGGTCCTTTTTCCCACTTTCTCCCTCTTTATTTTCTGTTTTTATTATTCTATAATTTTACTTTTATTTCTGTATTTTTCCCCTTGTCGATCTCTATTAGAATAGACAAGGGGAGCACTCCTAGTTTGACTAGGAGTGTGCATTCGTAGTTGTTTCTATTTCTGTTATTAGCACTCCTACTTTGATTAGGAGTAGTACTCTTTGATTCTATTACTATAAATAAAGGGCTAAGTGATAGGATTAATCACTTAAGCATTAATCAACTAGTTGTTCTCTCAACAGGTTCCTCTCTTTTATTGTCCCGCCGAAGGTATTTTGGTTTTGACACTATTCATGTGAACAGTATTTTAGTCTTCAACTTGGGTCTTCTAGAAGGATTCCCATCAAGGCAATATGGGCTGTGATACTGTTCATGTGAACAGTATCACATGAACAGTAATTCTTGACTCTTCTCTTCTTCATGCTTCGATCTACATCATTATTTCCTAACATAACTACCCATATAACTACAATAAAATAAAATAATAGTCTAGCCCCAAAAAAAAGTACAACAAAATAATAACAAGAACTACAAATAATATTGGTCATCTAGCCATAAAGAAGTGACATGTGAC
Organism: Telopea speciosissima; assembly: GCF_018873765.1. Classification (NCBI taxonomy): domain Eukaryota; kingdom Viridiplantae; phylum Streptophyta; class Magnoliopsida; order Proteales; family Proteaceae; genus Telopea; species Telopea speciosissima. Next base: position 61,834,199 of record NC_057923.1, read on the forward strand.
TGCGTATGTCTGTGTCTCCTCTGATAAGTCCTAAATCCTTGAGTTATGTACTCATTAGTTATATTAGTATCGGGCCTTTAGTCCAATAGATTTTCTCTTTGTAATAGGTCACTTTAGTGGGCCTAAAATATATAGGTAGAAGGTAAAATACAGGATTTACTTGCTAAGTTTAGTCTAGATTGTTTTATCTCCTTGTTTTATTATTTATCTCTTTACTTGTAAAGGTTGATGATGCAGATTCATCACCAAATAGGGCTTGTTTCATTGAGAATAAGTCTAGGGTTGGGTTACATACATGTTGGGCCTTTGATCCCATGGGTTCCTAATGGAATAGGCCACTTTTATGGACCTAAAATATGGGTATATAGGTTGCATACGGAATTAGCCCAATACTTAGTTTATTTTTATGTTTTTTAATTGAACCGGTTCAAATTGGTTGCATCCAATTGATTCAATTTAAGTGATCATGTGACTTGGTTAAGTGGTCATGTGACAACTTAAGTGGTCATGTGATGTAAGTTGGGCTGGATTAAGACTCTATAAGTCCAGCCATGTGTTGAGTCTATTTCCTTTAGTATTCTAGTTTCCTAGACAGTTTAAGTTACCTAATAGGTTAGGGATAGGGTTAGGTCATTCCTTTTTAGTGTCTAAGTCTATTTTTGAGTCTTCTATATAAGTTTGTAAGGGAGGCCAGCATTAAATACGAATTTGATTAATAAAAATTAGCTTTATGCTTGCTGCCATTGCTGCTGCTCTTTGTGAGTGTATATCCTTGTGGATCTCAAGGTGGTAAAGGGTAGGTGGACTCCTACGACTCCTTGTATTGTGAAGATCGGGAGGCTCTTTCAAATCATCAAGCTGCTGCCATTGTCCTGCAATACAGTGAGTTTGAACCTGTTTTCTTATTTTAAACCTTCTTCTAGCATCCTTCATCTTCCCTTAGACCTAATCCACAGTACCCTCCATCCATCAAACCCTAATTCTCCATTAAACCTGCACTCCAACCTCCACTAGGACTCCCCCATAACTCCAGTTTTAGCCATCACTTTCGAACCCTACTTCCAGCTTATATTCCCCACACCAATCCCTACACTCGACCTTAAACCCAGCCCTTAGTCTCCTCTACAACCCCTCCATTCCTCCACTCCATTAAAACCCAAAACCTGCAACTCATTGCAGAATTTTAAAACCTTCCCAAATTTAATTATTTTTATCCCATAATAGCCCCCTAGACCTGCATATTAAAGCCATATAAGACCCATTCCCAAATTCCCATCCTAAACCCTAGAATTAACCTAAATCCTAGTGCTGTCCATTCGAACCAGCAACCCCTTTTGCGATTGATCCTTTTGTCTGGCTCCTAGGAGGTCTCCTACCTATCTAGGACTGCATTAGTTGAATAAAGTCTTGTCTGAATAACTCACCCTCCTAGTTTGGATAGACTTTTAGACATTTGGGATACCTATTCTAACTAATTCGATAATATAGAGTTTTAGTCATGTGGGACACCTATTCCTACTTTGGATAGAGTTTCCTACTTCTTTCCTGTTTCAATTTCAACAAAAGCATTGTAACGTTCAAAAGCCCCACAGTTTTGCTAGTTGAATAAAGTTGGCTTTTTCCTCCAATGTTCTGTGAAATGCTGTGCAACCCTTGATGAGATGCTAAGGGTGCGTTTGGTTGCGTAAATCAACAGAACGTTATTCACTTGGATCGCAATTCTAAGAAAATTAAACTGTTTGATTGCCTAATTCCATTGGATTACTAGAATTACATAATTCTGATTTTATAACTAAACACAATCCATATCTGAGTTCACCTCTATAGGTAAACTCAGATATGGATGATGATTCAAAGCTTAAATACAAATAGTGTGATCCAACTTTGAACAGCCATATGGGCTTTCCTAGTTCGAAAAACGCAAGAACACTCAAGTCATTTTCCAAAAACGCGAAGAACACTCAACGCCGAAGAAGACCTGCAAATCGTTGAAGGAGGTGCTTACGTCGTCTATGTCTCTCTATCTCCCTCTCAATTTGACCTCTGTCCCTCTCTCTGCATTAAGATGGTGGGGTTTTCTTCAAGATTTCAATTTTTGGATTTCAGGGCTGCCCTAATTCGAAATCGTGAGAAGAGATTTCTGGGAAAAACACTCGATCCTTTAGCCGCCGTGGCTCCTTTGAAACCTGAAAATCGTTGAACAAGGTATGACATCTTCTCTGTCCCTCTATCTCTCTCGTTATCTTGTCTCTCTCCCTCTCTCTACGATTTAGGGCTTTTGTTTTTTAAGGTTTTTAAGGAAGCGACTTTAGTTGAATTTTGTTTTTCTACTTTGTGGCGCTTTAGTTGTATTCCCTTTTAGAAGCCTTTTTTTTTGTTTTCCTTTCTTTTTGGTAGAGTTTAGAAGCTTTCCTTCAGTACCTGAGCAGCTGAGCTTCAAACATGGCTTCTATGGCATCACCTCTCACAAGACACGGCAACTGCTTTCGTAGGTATGGTAATGGTTACAATGGTCGCTCTCCTATTTCTCGCATTGCCGCTTCTCAGCAGGAGCACCCGCAACAGCTTCAGCCGGAGCAGAGGAAATCGAACAACCAAATGGGTCGACGGTATTGTATCTTCGCTTCTTTTCTTTCCATTACTTTCTTTCTCGGCATCGAAGCCCTATATCTCTCTTGTTATTATCTTCCACGAAAGTGATGTTTGTGCTGAATCTGTGAACTACAAATAATTGTAAATTTGAAGGGAGATTGTGTTGAGGAGCTGCGAAATCGCAGCTATCCTCAATTTAAGGTATTTAGTTCGAAAAAATCCATATACCCACATTCTAGCTCTGTTCCTGTCTGTGTCGATGATACGTTTGGAGTTATGCTTGTGAGTACATAGATTTTCGAACTATATTTGTAACATGGAAAGGTAGGCAGTTGCTTCTTGTAAAACTCCATGTGGCAGAGTGAGAGAAGAAGTGTTACCCAAGAGTAATAAAGTAATGAGGAAGAATGTATTAATGCATGAAGATCTTTTAAAGATGGCAATGCTTTGTCCTTGTATCCTGTCATAATTGGTCATCTAATTCAGAACTTCCAATTGCTTCATAACAGGCCTTGCGCTTGGAGTTAGAGAAGAAAGGATGGGCTTCAGAGGGCAGCTTCTAAAGACTTCATTCTAGACCTGTAACAATTTGCTGTTAATTAATCAATGAAGGAGAGCAAGTTGGGGGGGGAGTGAGATTGTCTAATTTGTACCAGTTTTTCAACTGCAGGTAATTGTTGGGTTTTGGAAACATTGGTGATTGATTTGAATGATTTTTGTTAGCTAATTTAAATTTTAGAACAGTATTTCTGAAAAACCATGACAAAATTTGCCTCCTTGATATACTTCTGCTCTCCACAATTCAGTAAGAGGTAGAGCAGAAGAGAGAGGTCAGACTCTCCTAAAGGACCACAAGGTTACAAGCTGATCTTGAACCAATATATTAGTGATGATTATGTATTGGACTTCATCTTACTTAAGCTGATCAAAACCTTAAAAAACAAATGAGAGAATGGATTAGCTATCCTATGTTCACAGAGAGAGACGGGTATGCGTAGTTGGGTGTAGGTATTCTCCAAACAGTAAAAATTCAGAGAACTGCAGTGGGTCTGTGTCATTATCCATCTCTCGGCAGGCTATAAAACAGAGTTTATTTTATCCCCTCTGCAAGAGACTACTTGGATGCTAATGTCTCTTGTGAAACCAAAAGCTGAATGAAATTCACATCCACCTAAATTAGTGGATTTTAAACTCTAACGAAGTGCGTGAGTTATCAATATGGTTGGAATCTAAATTGACAACTAAGGCCAATGTTATCATTATTTAACAAACATCTTAAGATTCAAATCTAGCCTTAGAGTAAATTACAAAACTAATTTGATTATCAGCGTTGTCTCATGATCTTATGTATATTGGCTGCATTGTGATGCTGGTTGGGATCAGCATGTGGGTAATGGTCACAATTAATGGGAAATAGAGAGAATAGAAGGAGAAAAAAGGATTTTGTAGGGACTAGGGAGAGGAAGAAACCATCATAGTGAAGAGAGAAGAAATATGGCTGGTAAAAAATATAGGATCGCAGATATTAATTCTAAAATTGATGTTGGCTAAAGAAAGAGAAAAAAAATAGGCTCTTAGATTTTAATTCTAAAATTGATGTTGGATCTGTGGGTTGGCTTCAAATGTTTTTTTCGTTCTTGTTAAGCTTTTATATGTTTTTATGACATGGTTTATATAGGTAGGTGAGTCTTTAGCTCAAAAGGAAGAGCACCTGGGTTTGTTCCCAGGAGATGATGGTTCGACTCCATCACGACTCTCATGTAGCAGTAGCTTCTTATTTAATTTCTTATCTTGAAGTGAACTAATTTATCAATCAGAATAGGATGAGACTTGGGGGAATCTGAACTTTTGTTTTACTTAAAAGAAAGCTATTGAGTCATACTGAGTCATACCCTTTATGTTGTCATACCTGAGCACTCACTCACCCCCACCCCTTGCTACCTCTACACCTGAACACAACACTGACACCGTCACCCTCACCCCTTGTTGCCCCTATTCCTGAGCACACACTCAACCCCACCCCTTGCTGCCCCTCTTGCTGCCCCTACACCTAAGCTCACACTCACACATAGCAATGGCATATTAATAATTTTAGGTTAAGTTTGAGTGGTAATTGGATTTAATTAATTATATTAGAACATTAATATGGTAATCGTATTTTTTTTGGTTAATGTGTCTTATACTTTTAAATGTAATGTTTAGTAACTGATAGAATTAGGGTAACCAAACAGTTATTCAGGTAGATTCAGGGTAAATCCAACTGATAGACTCAGGGTAACCAAACAGTTTTTCAAATAGATTCAGGGTGAATCCAACTGACAGACTCAGGGTAACCAAACAGTTTTTCAAGAAGAATCACGTCACAGAATCATGATAACCAAACAGTTTATTTTCTAGAATTACGATTCAACTGATGGTAACTCAAATGGATGACCATCCACAATCAGACCACATCCAAAAGATTTACGCAACCAAACGCTTCCTAAGGTAGGGCTAATGGGATTTCAGTCTAGTTCCAGGTGAGATGCTTGGTCCATATTGTTATACTTCTCTTCCATTCTACTTCATTTGTTCACCATTAAATCAGGTCAGTAATTTGGTTTCTATTCTCTTCTTCAACATACCCTGCTTGCTGGAATTTCAATTTCTCCATTGTTCTCATCAATGATTCCAAATTTGATTTCATATTTGGTAATCGGATAGTATTCTAAACACAACCCCCCCCCCACACACACACACACAGTTACAAAATTTGATTTTTGTGCTAATTTCTTAGAATTCTATTTCAAGTTGGATTTGTAATTCTACTGTATTTTAAGATCAGATTTGATTTTCTGTTTCAGTTCAGTATCCTTACATTATTTCTGAAATCTGTTGTTTTGATGCACTTTTGATTACTGTTTTGAGCCCATTAAGATCTGCTATCAGTAGTCAATTCTGATTTCTATTTTAAAGAATCTTATCCCCAAAATGAATACATATCAAACCATCAGATCAAACTCATCTTTTGAGGCGGCATTCCTCTCTACAAATCGAACCTTCAATATCAGTTTCTGACCATTATATATTTAGTTTCTCTTCAATCAGGTCCTTTTCTCTTCACTGCGATTCTGGTTTTCAACTGAGTTTCTGAACCTAATCCCTTAGGCTTCTAGAAACCCATCGGTAAAGTTGCTCACCCCCCACATACAAGCAGGAAGGAACCCATAGGATTGCAAGTACCAGTTTCTTTTTATAAGAATTTATTCACAACATGCACACAACTCATCGTAAGTTCAATATTTGTTCTTTTGCTTAGATCTGTTAACTAATGTCATTATTTCATATAGATTCAACAGAAATATTAGGTGGAGAACTGGTGTCTAGATGTGTACCAGTTCATCATAACAGCTCAAACAACCTTACAGGCCACTCCCCGAACTTTAGAAGAGATATAACATAAAACACAAGCAATGAACATTAATGTGTCGTCAACATAGAAAATCTGAATGTGATGTAAATTCTAGTTAATTAGTATACAAGGTACAAATTCCTAATGTGACAGCTCAAAAAGTCAAAAAAGCCCCCAGAATCGATCTAAGGAGACACCTAACCTTTAGATGCAGGGTGATCCTTCCATCAGTTGGGTCAGGTAATGATAACCTTCAACATAGCAAGGATCAGTGGATCAATGCTCCCTGTCAACATATAAATACTCAGAGGCACTTTCATGGAAATACTGAAATAGAACCAATGCCTTTTGTAAAAGGAAAAGTTAATTTACTAGGATCAGGCCTCCAAACCTCTTGGATGGCCTTATGGACCGATCCTTCCAACTTTCTGTCTTGAGCTGCAGATGCTTCGTAAAACTGAATGGTAAGTTTGCAGTGGCTAAAGGGTAATCTCCTCTGTTTCACCAACCAGAGGCCACCTGAAAATGTCACATGATTATAGAAAACCATAGGACATAAAAAGGCGTTTCTAACCATCAAAATAAGTTGAGATACAAGGACTAAAAGATAATTTTTCAAACATAATATATATATATATATATATACACACACATATCTCAAACAAGATATTAAATAGAACTTCAAAACCTTACTACTGATTCCTCAATAAATAAACCATTTCCAAGATACAGAGAATGACAAAAGATGATCATAGAACTTGAGAAGTCAAGTGTTGCCTAAGCTGAAGTAGATATTCCTCATATGAAAGGAATGGTATAATAAAAGCCTGAATAATTGATTTATATGCATGTAGCTCTGGTTTATGAATGTTGGCTTCTAGTTCATATTCCACCCAGGAGGGCAAATATTTTCTCATGGGCACAGACAGTCACCCGGCATCATTTAAAGAGCAAACACCATTAAACCCAGGGTATTTTTGGGATTTCCAATCATCATATTCCCCAAAGTTGTTGCAACTAGAAGTAGCACATTTAGAATGCTCAAGAAGCAATCAAGGTTAGAGAACTTGGTTTCATTTTTAAGTAGGTTCTTCTATTCACAATATTATAAGACTCACAATATGAAAGCATTGTCCAATTAGCTTAAAATAAGCCTTAAATTTGAAACATAGTATCAGAAACAGTGGAAAGCAGTAACCAGTTCAAAGACAGCATTTTCTGTGAATACAATCAGTTAGTAGTGAAATAATACTGTACCAAGGAAAACCAATTGCAATTTTGTGCAACCCACGTTTTCTTAATTCTAATGTAACCAAACAAGGGAAAGTACCATATGGCTGGTGTGTGAACAATGTTTTTTAATTCTTGTGTGCTGAACTCCGATAATGTAGCCATACCTTTGCTTAGTCAGTAATAAATTATCTGGATCAATTTATAAAGAAAATAAAAATTTGTGTTATTTATAACAATTGAAGCATGTGACCATAGCCAATGGAACTTATAAGTTCAATGTTACAGGCATACAAAATAGAAATCTATGATTGTGAAGGGAAACACCTGAACCCAGTGCTTTTGCCTCTGAATGTTCACTAGTTCATGAGCTACTATAGTCTCAAGTTCCCCATCCCTGCAAAAACAAATATAGCGAAGCGAGTCACCGACATTCGAAAAAAGAGGGGGGGAACCATTGATCCTTCTACTTCATTGGCATTACAGATCATCACCCGAAAATGAAAAGATCTGGGGCGACGGCAGATCTGGAGCAAAGGGAAAAGAAAAATGAAAAAGAACATAAATAGTGGAGCTTTCGTGGACTAGGCTATACACTTCGTCGGCAACGCTTACCTTCGCCACAGAAAATTGCGGATCTGCTAGCCATGGCTCTGAGGGACGAACCTCACCTCTGCAAGTGATCGTTGCAGATGGCTGTGACTTGTGACTGACAACTTACCGACGTAAGCAAGAGAGCAAGCGAGAGAGAGAGAGAGAGTGAGTGAGGTACCTGAATCGATCGAACCCTACTGCCTCGTACGGATGAAGCAAACGAAATCAACTTGGCAAGTGATCGTCTTCGGTTTGATCAAAGAGGCAGAGAGAGAGCGAGAATCCATAGTTTTGGGACTTGGGAGTATCCAGCCGGGTAACGCGGGTGTGCCGTGTGCATTAGCGTACTCGGACCAAATCCTTGTGAAAGTTGAGCGATTTTGGTTTTTTTTGTTTTTTTTGTTTTTTTGTTCCTTTTTTGGGATAAATTACATCTGAGGTACCCAGAGTTTGAAAAATATATCTTTGAGGTTCCTTAAGTTTTAGAAATGACGTTTAGGGTACCTTGTGAGTTTAGTCCTATCCCCAAACTAACATTTTTCCAAGTTGGCCCTTGTCAACTCGACTCCCATCCCTAAACCATCTTCACCTCTACATCCGTCACCACCCCCCACCCACTGTCGCCTCCACCACGAATCCGACTCCTCTACTTCCAAGGCGGGTAGTACTTCTGTACGCCCAACTTTGCCCCGCATACAAGGCGGGCGAAAAGTAACACCTTACCCCCGCTCGAGTAGGGCGCTCGGGCAGGGGCAAGGCGGTACTTTCCTCTGCCTTGTATGTGGGGCCAAGTTGGGCGCACGGAAGTACAGCCCGCCTTGGAAGTAGAGAAGTCCCTTCCCTCCACCACCAAAAGCTAAAAACCCATTATCGGTTCTTGTTTCAAGGTCAAAAGTTACTCAAAAACTACAATGGCCACCACGACCACCCACCCCCAACTGAGAAAAATCAAAACACATTCCCAAGGAATGCAAGTTGTGCATTTCCATTGATGAAGAAGGTACTAGAGCATGAACCGAAGATGATGCCATGCCACGCATCAGCGTCTCTGTTATCCCCCAGTTGTCCACTATTGATGTGTCTCGTCTTGGGCCATTGATCAAGGTATCGGATCCTTGCAATGTTCTTGCTCCACCACCATTGTTGCCACTATGTAGGAGCTTCTCCTAAAATGCTTTCGACGATGATCGAAAGATTATGGAGGTTTTCCTGATCAGGCATGGTGAGTGTGGCATCTAAAGCCATATGTGATGTTGGGTGGAGCTATGAATTTTTATCACCTGTGGTTCCAGTGCCTCTAATAAAAGGGGTGGACCCCACCCAAGAACTGCACAACCGTATCGGGCAGGGGAACCGCAAGTGATTAAGGTCCATGGAGCTACCGCACAATTTCAAAAAAAGGCTATAAGAAATATTCTTGCAGCAAAGAATAAGGAAGAAGAAAGAAAGTAGAGAAGAAGAGGAGAGGGTGGAGGGGGTGTGAGATTATTATCTCACATGATCAAGGGTACGAGGAAGGGAAAGGTAGGAAAAGATTACAAAGTTGTTTGAATACATTTTAAGTCAAAACCACCCAATTTTGGTCAACTTAAATCCCTATTTTTATTTACCAAAAGGTCCTAAGGCCTGATTTGGTATGATTTCTATTTCAATTTCAGGGGGTGATTTCTATTTCTGAAATTGTTTGGTTTGATTTTTGCACCTTATTTCAGTGAACTAGAAATCAAGTGAAATAGAAATTCTGAAATAGCTGAGGAGCTGTTTCAGAATTTCTATTTCTTTTGATTTAGTACTCTTGCTCTTGAATGAACACATGGTTAATTTCATGGGCAAAGTAGTAATTTCATGTTAAAAATAAAACACCACCCTTCTTCTCCTAATGGTCTCACCATCACCATCCCACTCCCACCATTGCCACCACCACCACTACTACCCTGTTACCACCACTACCACTACCCCGCTACCACCACCACCACCACTATCCTGCCATCACCACCACCGCCACCACCACCATTGCCATCACCACCACCACCACTACTACCCCGCTACCACCACCACCACCACTACCGCTGCCACCACCACTATTACCATCGCCACCACCCCCACCCCCACTACTTTCACGTCACCACTACCCTACCACCACCGTCACCACCACCACTACCCCGCCGCCGCCACCACCACCACCACCACCACCATTACCACCACCACCATTCTTCCCAAAGAAATATAGAGAATCTATTCTTAGAATTTGAACTATCAAATGGATTTTTTTATTCTTGAAATATTTCATATTGATACAGCCAAAACAATTTTAATTTTTTGACCAAAAATCTATTTGTTGACTATTTCAAGGTATATCTTTGTTGATTAGGTCATTGATTGTGTCCTAGGTGTCTATAGTGTGAGAATCACGATAGATAGAATTTACAAGAGATATACAAATTACATAGTAATCATTTTTGCTGGAATGGAATATTTCCAATAAACTTGGTCTTACACAAGACACATGATTTCCATTGAAATGTCACTTGCCGTCTCTGATGGATGATCAAGAACCTTGATTAACCATGAAGTCTATCACACCCCACTTCCTGTAACACAAGAGATGTGACTAGGATGCCTACATCATCCTACTCAGCCTGCCAAAATCTCTGATGCAGTATCTTAACAACACAATTTGTACTCAAAACAATAAATAAATCAGAGCATTGGAATATAATATATATAAAATCACAATTATTACATAACCAAGTTTATTCTTTCTTGTTCTTTATACCAATACTCAAAATATAATAATAAGAATATCATTTATACAACCATGTAATACCAAGAAAGGTATGAGGTTAGAGATGAGGTTGCAGGTCGTTAATGGCACCTTCTTCTTTCCCCGCCTTCTTCTTTCTCTCGATTCCCCTGTTGCAAGGGAAAAAATGCTTTTGTTTTTTTTTTTTAATTTTAAACTCCAATTAAAGGGTAATATCGTCTTTTGAATTGTTGTTTTAACACCGTTAGCCACTTAGGGTACAATTGATAGAATCTTTCAAAATTAAGGGAGGACATTATCATTATTCAAAACCCAGGGAAGGGGTTTGATATTATGAATACTTAGAGGGGAGGGGATGATATTTACTCTAATGATAATAATAATAATAAGGGCTCTATTTGGTATCATTTCAAAGAGAGACCTTATTATATTTTAGTCCAATATATAATAATTATATTTTACTAACCGTCAAACCCTTATTATTATTTTTAATCATTGTAAAATAATTATTAGTATTTATATTTATTATGAATATTATTATTTTATTAGTATTATCATTATTCTTATTGTACCATTCTCATCATCATCATCATTCTTCTTCTTATTCTTCTTCTTCTATATAGAGAATCTACTCTTAAAATTGAACTACCAAATAGATTTCTTATTCTTAAAATATTTTAAATTGATGAAACAAAGCAATTTCAATTTCTTGACAAAAAAGTATTTTGTTAATTTATTTTAAGAAATCAATTTAAAATAAAAATAGAAATCCAACCAAAGAGAGCCTAGGGTTGAGAATTCTCACCCTCTCTTTCTTGTAAAGAAAGATTTCTTCTTTTCCCTCCTTATATAGAGAAGGTATTCTCTCTCCTTATAAATAGTTGTCAGTGCTGTCCTCCCTCTTATCTCTATAAATTGTGAACATGTTCAAGAGCTATATTTCTGAAGAATATTTACACTTATGGATCTAGGTAACTCTAAGCTTTATCATGTAATGGATTGAATATCCTAATATTACGTGAATTACGCTCAATGAAATAAAAATTTTGGAAGATCATTATTGACCAACAAATCCATGGGAAAACATATTCTTCTTTTCCAAAGGGATTGTTTGTTTGATAGGGTGGGATAGTTGAACGAACCATTCTAACCCATGGGATTTTGAGGTTGTTTGATCATATGGGTAGGAAATTATGGAAACATTAAAAAAAAAAATATCTCACTTTTTTTATCGGTCTATGGAATGGTAAAGTTAGGGAAAAAGATTGCTCCCCACATGAGGACGCATTTTTTTGTGGATCCCAATCCTATAAGAGTTTCACCCCCGCTAAACAAAAAGGATTCCGGATCAGCCAGCCACAAGCACCCACGCCCCATGGAGAGGTCAGATCTGTCCCCACCCATCCCCATGTGGGTAGCAGATCGGGAACTCAACAAAAAGGGCCAAAGAGACTAACGATCTACACCAAACCAAATTGCTGAAATCTGTTAACTTTAAATACAAGGCTACGTTTGGAAGTCAATAAAAGAAAAGAAAATAAACTTTTTATGTGTTTATCTCTCTCCTAAGATTAAAAATTTTAAATTTTTTTCTTTTTCTTTTCTTTTCTTGGCATCCAAACGTAGCCTTAGGCTTTGCTTGGGAACCAAGAAAAGAAAAGAAAAGAAAAAATTCATACAAAATTGAATTTGAAAAAAAGAAAGAAAAAAGAAAGGATAATTAATCATTACTTCATTTTTGACTAAAATCAAATCCAATGATTTAACCAGCCAAATCTATGCCCTATCAGTTTGAAAAAAGTGTAGACCATTGAATGGTTTCATAATCCATTGTTATCTGGCTTTATTCAGCCACCATCCACATCTATGGTGATTCATCTGGAATACAATATAAAGATGAGAAACACAGTTACACTTGTCCTGACAAACTTTTGCCATATCAGCTAAAACTGCCCCTACCCATGACATGTGTCGGCAATCTTAAGCCTTCACAAACCTGGCTGTGACAAGCATTTCTTCTTTGGTTGAGTTGGGAGTTGTCAGCAGATTAAGAGGGACAAGAGGTGGAGGAAGAAGATAAACATGTAACTTTATCTGCTTTGAATGAATCCCAGTGGATAAGCTTCCAATTCTTGAAAACTGAACTGGTCCTAATATTTCTGACAAGGACAGAACCATCCTTAGCTTAACCTCTTCCATTCCTTGCTCTTGGGGCATGTCTACCTCTGCTAATGTCAGTTTCCACTTTTCCCATATATTGCATAAATACTCCAAAAAACTCTCCTCCTCTCATTCTCAATCTCTCTGTCAAGCTTAATAATCATGTGATACAATTGTACAGAGAGAGTGGTTCATAATTTGAGATTCTCCAATGAAGCCAATCAGTAGGGGTAGCTTCAATAATATAAATTTTTGTTTCACTGACCTTTATTAGTTTCTGGTCCACAGTTTTTTTATTTTTTATTTTACCCTTTCTCACATTAATTATTATGATTCAGATCAAGAAATTAGTATCTGGTCCACAGCATTTTTATTTTTAATTTTTCCCTTTTTCACATTAATTATTATGATTCAGATCAAGAAATTTCCAATCTTCTATCCTTATAATATATAGAAAAAAATTATTCCTTTCCACTATAAATATTTACAAAAGATCGTAGGATACACTTTGATTATAAATGGATGGCTCATTTTTAGCCACCATTCAATAGCATATTACTCTTGGTCAGTAGCAGATGCTGCCTCACACACAAATCCCATGTCCTCAATAATTGTACCCTGATTATTGGTTTTGAGTCCTAGTTTGTGATTTAAGACTTGGGAGTTGGGACCTTTGAGCCTAATTCAACAGGTAGCTTTACACTTGCAGAAATTGGTTGAGTCATTTTGGTTAACAATTTAGACTGAATTATAGGCTTCAGAATTGTGATCAATTCTTATACCATTGCAGTATTCATGTCAAATCTATGCCATATCAGATCTAAGGTGGTATGTATGGCTTAGTCAATTGATACGATCTTCAAACCAAAGCCAACTTGGAATTTCTGAAACTAACTTAGAAGTTTTGAAACTAATCTGCATAGATTTACCTGAAAGACAAGGAAAGTACCACTTGGGGTTCAAAGATTGTACCTGACAAATGTTTAGTAACACAAATAAAAGAGAAAAGAGCAATCACTCATCATAAACATGAACAAACAGACGAATGCATTATTTAGTTAACCAGTGTAGATAACTAACAGTCATACAAGTTATCTACAAACTACCGATCTTTGCCTCAAATGCAAGTATATTAGTCTCATTTGAATCTTAGATTTTTCTTGTTTCTTCTTCCTCTTCCCCCTCACCTTCCTCATCTTCTCATTTGAAACTATTGTTGTAGTAAAAGAATTACAGATCTCAGGGGAGACTGGCTTAGTCAATTGATATGATCTTCTAACCAAAGCCAACTTGGAATTTCTGAAACTAACTAGAAGTTTTGAAACTAATCTGCATAGATTTACCTGAAAGACAAGGAAAATACCTCTTGGGGTTCAAAGATTGAAGCTGACAAATGTTTAGTAACACAAATAAAAGAGAAAAGATCAATCACTCATCATAAACATGAACAAAAAGAAGAATGCTTTATTTAATTAACCAGTGTAGATAACTAATAGTCATACAAGTTATCTACAAAATAGCTATCTTTGCCTCAAATGCCAAGTATATTAGTCTCATTTGAATCTCAGATTTTCTTGTTTCTTCTTCCTCTTCCCCCTCATCTTCCTCCTCTATGCCGCCCATTTCCATCAGTAGCCATGGCCATAGTCATCAGATACCCAGCCCCGGCCAGACCCCTGTAACAAAAGAATTGCAAGAATTTGCATCCTGCAGATACTGGCCTTGGCGATATCAAGTAGAGATTTCCCTCTATAAATAAAGCTTGGACATCAAGTTGCAGCTGAAAGAATATATATAGCCATTACATTCCATCACTGTCAGCTGCATAACTTAACTGTGCATGCCACTGCTTGAGCCCAAAACTTCAGCCTTGCTTTAACTTCATCCGGATCATCACCTGCAATGGGAATTAAAAAAAAATTCAGTTAATATTTCAATAGCCAGATTTTAATTCTCCGTATCTATCAAGTTTCAAAAGAGATTGAATCTCAGAAAGACAAGTCAAGATATCAGGAACTAAAAGAATTGACATAATTCTCAAAATAAGTTCATGGATTAAGGTTAAAAAAATTTGTATCTAGAGTAATATACAAGTTAGATCGAAGTGTTATTGGATTCTTTGAGAATTACAACTTCAAATAAAGGGTAAAACATATGCAGGCACCCCTCATAAATAAAAAAGGAAATTACTTCTCATTTTATTATATAAAACAGGGGGGATTACAATTTCCAATACCTTATAATGCAGATCTCTGCACATTAAAGAACTCAAAATTTCTAACACTACTTATATGGGCATCAAATCAAAGAACCCAATGTGCCAATGTATTTACTAAATTATCCTATAAGACAAGATTATAACCTGACACACTCATCAGAGCTTCATCTAGATAGATCAGTTGATCCAGATTAATTCTGCAAAGAAACAAAACATCAATTTGCAAATCTTCTAGTTGTGAAAACAAAAAGAATCTATCGAAAAAAAAAAAAAAAAACCCTAACATAGTTGTTTATCAGATCAAACTCAAAACTAATTAGGGGAATCAATCTAGTCCACAAAATCCATTGATATCCAGTTAGACCACAAACAAGATGAGGAATGCCCAAAAGTGTTTATTCAGAATTTAAAATCAAACTCGATTTAGTAGTATCACGTACACATTCAAAAACCCCAAGAAAAAAAAATTCATAATTTTTAAGGATAGAATGAAAAGGAAGCAGCTTTGCATACCAGGGCTAGAGATCTTCCAGTTGGCAATCGGACCTGAAGAAGAAGAGCAGGTCTCAGAAGTAACTGAAGAAACCGTAGATGTCTCCAGAGACTTTTGTTGCTCATCCATAAACCTCTGACTCATGGAGTAACAAAGCTCCAGAGCAGGTAAGGTGTTGCAGAGCTCAGGGATTTCATCATAACTGAAACCAAACCCCAGATCCAAACAACCCTTCAACTCATCAAGATCATCATCAGTCAAGCTCTTCGTCCTTGAGAACCCATTTGATCCTCCTTGTTCTTGGTCCTCCTCATCACCTGCTTCAACATACCCTTCAAGAAAAAATTGGTTTTTCTTCTTTTTCTTAGACCAAGGATCTCTATCTCTGAACCCAGCTCGTGGGCTCCTCTCTTCTGCAACTTCTTCATCTGAGACAAAGCTATCATCCCAAATCGACGCCCTTGTTTCTGTATCAGACGAGAGGCTCTCCATCTCTCGCTCTCTGTGCTGGCTGCTGAGTGTGCTATTGGGGACTTAAAGCCCTGTTTTTAAACTAGAGAAGAAGCCCTAGCCAATGAATGGCGGTCATCATGTATGTATAGGATGGATGTATGTATGTTATGTGTAAGATGGTATACATACATGGATGGATGATGGATGTGATGTGATAACAGCTGGGTTATGGGTGATAATGAGTGGAAATGACTTAACACGTGGAATTCTTTTTAAGAGCCGGTGGTGCATTAAATACGAAAGGATATGGGACCGAGCTAAGGGGGCCCCACCACGTTCTCTTCGATTTTGTTTCTGTTTGCAATCAAAATGACGATTTTACCCATGCTTTGATTTTATATGTTTTAAACGCTGTCCTAGTTTTTGGCAGCGAGGATAACCGAATCACCGTTGATTTTGCCCCTGATTACCTTGTAGCTTGTACTATTATATGTGTATGTAGTCGTCTTAGCTGGCAGTCCTAGTGATATGGAAATGTTGCATTTAAGAAATGATATAAAATATTGGGAGAGATTTCTTTGTGGGGGAGCGTAGGGGCACGCTCACATGGCAACCAATGAGAGCGTGTTGATATCTCGGGGTAGAAATTTCGTCTTTCATGGGGTTGGGACTTGGGTTGGTCAATTCGGACCCTATTGTGTCTGGGCGTGGCCTGCGCCCCCTCCCCCCACCCAGAAAACATTTTCCCTAAAATATTTTATGGGAGAATGTTTTCTATATCGAAGGCATAGGCTGCGCCAGACATATAGGGGTGGGCGAAATGGCCATCCTACCCCTCTGAATGGCAGGCCCATGTGTCTAGGTGCAGGTTGCGCTGCGGCACAGAGAACATCATCCCATATTTTATTTATGAGAGAAAGAATTCTACCTAATCATGTGCGATTTACAACTCCAATGTCTAGAAACAAAACTGCATAAAATGATCGCAACACCCCTGGAAAGACAAAACTTGCTATGAACGCTACAATCATTTCATGTGACCAGAAATCTAGGCTAAGGAGGTCCACGCCCCACGCTCTCAGGAAGCTCTCTCTTGCCCTTTTTTACGTTGATGTTGGATTAATAATGTCTTTGGAGTGATAGAATGGTGGTGGGCCGTGATGGCTTGGCCATTGGTTTGGTGTTAATAGAATAGAATAAGTGCCACTTGGGTTATTGTTTAAAATTTAATTTTTGATTGAATGTCAGAACCATGTGTCTTTTTTAATAGTTTTAAAGCCTAAAAATAGGTAAATTTTTTTTGTTTTAATGGGAAAAACTAGTTGTCAAATGCATACTAAAATGGGCATTAAAGTGTTGTAACCAAGTTTTAGTTGTACAAGATACCCAAGATATGATTTCTTTTTTTTTTTGGGTAGAATACCCAAGATATGATTGATCAATATTAAAACCCAAGATATGATTAATCAATATAAAAACAGATATGTAGTTTCACAATTTTAAAATAAAGAATAAAAAACTATGAATCTTTAACTTTAGAGGTTATAAGTGTAACTATACTTTTTCTTGTTATGTTATAAAATAAAACAATATAGTATTAGTTTGGGAATATTCTCTCACCATCATCCTTCTCCACTTTGAAAACAGGGCCGAAACATGGGAAAGAGACAGGTGTGACTAGTTGGTGGTTGGCGGCCAATAGACAAGTGAATCAGCGGCTAAGGGCAGCTTGGGGAGGAGGGGGGGAGTTGGCTGTCCTCATGCATTGCTGGTTGGCTGGTATGACTCCGTCAATTGCTTACTATGGCTGCAAGTGCCGATCACCACACGAGAGAGAGAGTCCCACAAGTTATAGCAAGATCCTTTCATAATTGTGTAGACTTGAGCTCATTCTTGGATCCAGATCATCTACTGTGCGTTGTCTCAATTGCGTCGTGCTGCACAAACAGAGGGCCGTGCACAATGACCACCATTACCCCCACTTGAACAAGGCGCTCGGATAAGGGTAAGACGGTCATTGTGCGTGGCCCTGTGTCTGTGCAGCAAGATAGTTGGGGCAGCCCGCGCAGTACAGGGATATGATCCCTCATTCTCACATGAGCTTAGCCTACTTCTCATTATAGATTTCTTATCTTCCTATAAACCTTTCTATTTGTTAATATTATTTCATGCATGCACGTGTAGTAGGAAATTAAGGTTTTATTGTACACGAATTTTATTTCTGTTTATTAGTATTATTTCATGCATGCATGCATAGTAACAAATTAAGGTTTCATTATACACGAATTTTCATATTTGTTTTAATTGTAACATCTTTTAATGGTTTTCTTTGTTTAAATCATGTCATGGTAAGTTAGGATATCTTCATCTTATTTTTTTATCTCTTGTATATTAGTTAAGGTTTCGCATGCAAGGGCATTAAGATAATTTTAATCTATTTATGTAAATTCAAATTTTGTAGTATTTTTGTTATTTTTATTTGATGTTACACTCTATTTCTGAGCATTTATATCTTCATGATACAATTTTGATTTAATAAATCTATCTTTGTTCCATTTATTGATGACATATTGATAGTGACATAATAGTCATTAATTTTCAATGGCTCCATTCCACCAGCTCTTTCCCCACTCCTATATATATGTATCTTTTGGCTTGTAACACAAAAGAAGAATTTGACTTCAATGTAACATCTTGTTATGAGTGAGTCCCCTCTTAAGTTTAGGGAGTTCTTATTTGAATTTTAGGTCCTTGTGTGGTTGTGTGAGTTCTCAAGTGATCTCAGAGTTAAGTGGTCCTATTTGACCCTTGAGTTAAGCGATCTTCTCTGACCCTTTGTTATCTTGTACTTCATTTCTCATTATGGCAATAAAAATTCTTTTACATTTTCAAGTTTGTTTTTGAGTTGCACATATTTCATGTTAATTTTATGCTTACAGTAAAATTTTTGGAATTGACTACATCTATGTACTAACGTCCTTGTTCGTAATATACTATTTAGATGATAATGGTAGTTTAACATAGGTTTAAGGCATTTTTTTATTATTTTCATGTATACTAATCTTTGTATTGTACATGTAGCTGGATAGAGATAACGTATTTTTACATCTCATTTTTCGGCTGGATATAGGTAAAATGTTCATATTCCTCCCTTTTTCTTTTGTGTACTATTCTTTTGTCAAACAGAACATAATGCATTTCAATAGCATTCCTAATGGATTGAGTCCGATTTAACTGGGTGGACCAAGGTGCAATACCTTTTG
This sequence comes from Telopea speciosissima, assembly GCF_018873765.1. NCBI lineage: Eukaryota > Viridiplantae > Streptophyta > Magnoliopsida > Proteales > Proteaceae > Telopea > Telopea speciosissima. The sequence continues at coordinate 61,853,357 of NC_057923.1, forward strand.
TTCGTAACTTGGCACGAGTCCGATCTTTGGTCAGATCAGTTCGGGTGAACATAATTTTATTTGTTGATCCGAGACCCTAATCTAAGTATCGATTCTATGTCATTGAGTCCAGGCCTTTTCAACTTACTGTTCTCACATGAGATGAAAAAGAATGAAAGTAGTTGGGATGTCATAATGGAGGAGAACGAGTTGTGCAAGATGATGATGGGGGAAATCACATGCTATCTCTCTCTCTCAAACATGCTGGAAGATTCAAAAACCCAAATAGTTCCATCAAACACCGTTTAACAAACACAATCACCTCCACATCTAACTACTATCTAAGTGATCCAACGTGTCAAAACTCCAATTATATGCAATCAAGTTAGGTAAGTTTACATCACGATTTCGTTCAGTTTATAGTTGGTTTTGTTGGTTCCAAACCGACAGTTTGTTGGTTCAAAATTGAACCAAACCAATGTTTCATAGCTCTAAACCAAAACCAAAATCAAAATCAGAATGATTATTTATGTTTCAATTCTGTCCAATTTTAAATAGTTGCTTCAATTTGATTTTAATCAATCAATTTTAATTTAGTTTCTAAGTTACCATTCCAAATTAACAGAGTCACTCTCATGCCAAGCCTAAAGTGCACAAGAGGAAGTGCATCATGATTTTTATATGACAAACCCACATGGTCAAGAAGAAGAGTTAGTTCAAAGAGAGTCAAAGCGGAGAGAGAGAGAATCAAAGATGTCGTGTACTATAATTTGTAAATCAGTTTTATTTTAATCATATTCTAAAAAAAAAATCTTAAAAGACAATTATACAACCATCATTGCAAAAATTCCAATTTTCTTTTTGAGGTTGATTTCGCTTCCCTTCCCTTCCTTTGCAAGAAGACGGAACTTTGTACATTTCTCTTGGGTTGAAAGGTCAAATTTTGTTGCCCATGATTGCCATTAGAGCTTCCGTCTCATTTGTCAAATTTGAGAGAATAAAAATCAAGTAAATGAAGTGACAACAAAGCATTTCAAAGTCTCATAAAATTTAAAAGGGGAAGAGACACTAATCGGTCTTGTAACTCATACACTAGTGTGGGGGACCAATAAGAATGCGTGTAGAAGCATTTACCTGAATGAGATTTTTAAGTTCATCACAAGTTAAATAATAATTTTGCACAGTTTTGTATCTAGATGCATGAATCTCGTGATTGTTTAGCATTCTTTTACCTAGTTATAATAAGGCACTTCTACTTATTTTGGATGATCATCGAGATGGAAAAGGATATTCTATTGTGCATATCGCATAGAACCCATACTTATCGTCAAGAATACCTCCTACATATTTGGGATGATCACTTAGATTGTAAAGGATATTCTATAGTATAGAACCCAAATTTATAGTCAGGTATATAGTGCTAAAAGGAATATTCTTAAAAGGTTCAAAAGGTCAAAGTTGTAATTTTATGCTCTTCGATGCCTCGGTGTACGGCATGATTTTATTGCATGGTATCAGATTGGATATCCCATATCCATCCTTGCAAAATTGATACGATATCCACACAGATTGAAACCGATATATATGATACGTATTGCCTGATACATGCGATATCAATACCTCAAACCATATCGCAGGGCCATGCCACAGGCAGCGTTTTTTTCATTTTTTTTTCCGGTTCAGAAAATTTAACCAAACGAGTGGGTGAGCCAGCCGAGTCCAGCTGGCACGACTTTGGCAGAGGGTTGGTCATCATCTAACCATCCCACAGACCTGGCATCGCTTTCGGAGATATGACATCATCATGGATGCATGCCATTGCCATTCATAATGCAAAATAATGCCTTGGCCATGCATGCATGTATGTAATACATGACTGCAAAGGAATCGGTATCAGATGCCATGATTCATGACTCATGAGAGCATGAGACGAGGAGAGCCTACTTGGTGACTCTTCTGCTGGAATTGGCTTTCCGAGAAGACAAACATAGCCCTAACCCATGTGGCCTATCTTTATCGGCCCAATAATTTCATGAGAAACTCCAGTCAGCATTTGGTGAGCGAAATTAATACGGCAGAGAAAAAAAAAATGTTGCACTTGACCTAAATATCTAGAATGTTCTATCTCGTTCATATGAACACAAAAACTAATCATATGGTTAATAGAATTATTAATTTAGACTGATCAGTGGACAATGATTTAGTAGGTGAGCTCTATTCCCTTGTTTGAAAATATATTTATCTTAAAGGGAAAAAGCTGGGTACGCTGCGCTGATAGGTGCCCTTGCATGTTTCATCCTCTCACTTCCTCTTTTAGAAAAAGATCCATTTATCTTTTCGTGTCCAATCTTGTGAATGGTGTATGTTGCTAATGTATCAAAAGCTGACGATATGTAGTTTTTGTGTTTATCAATATTAAAAAAAATGTTGCATTGGATCACTTGGTGTGTGGGTTTAGTCCCACATCAGATGTGTGAGTGTGGTGTGTATTGTGTATATCTGTTATTACATGATCCCAACAGTTGATTAACCTTTTATATATAAAAAAAGGGGAAGTGTTCATACACGGTTGTGTAAGCATGTACAGTCGTGTCCCCTCTCACAAAGAGTTAGAAAAATCATAAACCCTCACCTATTAATTAATGTCTAGAAACTCCCACCCTCTCACATGTAAGCCGTGTATGAAAATTTTCCCCATAAAAAACAAACCTTCTCATATCTTAAACGGTAATGCTTTATGGATCTTTTCCATTCAGAGGCTCAAGCTAGGCCTAACATGGGGGTATAAAGGCCTCATTGTCTGGCTAGGTGAGGTTCACTCTTGGTGCCTAAGGCTTACATCCTGGCATATTAGAAATATGGGCTAGGATGGTTCATCAGTCAAACATTGTTTCTTGGATAATATATTATGGGAAGCAGTTCTCTGTGGGGGAGCTCAGGGGCCACGTGCACATGACAGCCAATGAGAGCATGCGCTTATGCATCTCCGGGGCGGGGCAATCATTTTGCCCCCACTGTGTTTGGGTGTGACCTGCATTCCCCCCCCCCCCCCGCAAAGAGAACATTTTCCCATATATTATCTGGCATGAATTTCCGAAGCTTGTCTTGAGAGTCACCCCTTTTTGAGGCATACGGTGTTGGAAATGTGTCCATCAAACTCGAATACTTAGAACTAATTTGGTATTATTCCAATTTCAATTGCATGGGTGATTCCTATTTTGGATATTAGTTGATTTGATTTTTACACTTTCTTTTAGTGAAATAGAAAACAAATGTGATAGAAATTCTGAAATATGAGGAGATATTTCAATTTGAAAATAAAATTAATTTCACTCTTGCTGTTTAATGAGCACATGGTTAATTTTTATTTTATTTTTGGTAAAAAGCACATGGTTAATTTGATGGGCAAGGTAGTATTTCTTATTAAAAATAAAACGCTATCCTTCTTCTTTTGTTAATGGTCTCACCACCACCATGGCTCCCCCACCACCTCCCCGCTACCACCACTACCCTTTCTCAAAGAAATATAGAGAATTATTTTTAGAAATTGATCTACCAATTACCAAATGGATTTCTCATTCTTGAAATATGATGCAACCAAAACAATTTTAAATTCTTAACCAAAAGTTTATTTGTTGACTATTTCATGAAATCAATTTGAGATAGAATTAGAAGTCAATCCAATTATGACATTAAATTAAATTGTTAAATTTATTTAACTAATTAACATGATTTATTATTGAGCCCAGGAAGCCTATAGGTTTTTTAACCTAAAACTGTTCACGAAGAGGGATGCAATTGACAACCTGTTTATATGGTCGTCACATTGTGTGTACCTAAGAATGGTGATTCCTATAATTTTTTATTAAAAATAAACACTACCCTTCTTCTTGTGTTAATAGTCTCATCACCACCATGCCTCTGCCATCACCACCACCCTCTCCCAAAGAAATATAAAGAATTATTTTCGTAAATTGATCTACCAATTACCAAAGGATTTCTTATTCTTGAAATATGATGTAACCAAAACAATTTCAAATTCTTGACCAAAAGTCTATTTGTTGACTATTTCATGAAATCAATTTGAAATAGAAATAGAAGTCAATCCAAATATGATCTTAAATTAAATTGTTAAATTTATTTAACTAATTAACAAGATTTATTATTGAGCCTAGGTAGTCTATAGGTTTTTTAATCCTAAAACTATTCACAACGAGGGATGCAATTGACACCCCGTTTATATGGTCGTCACATCGCGTGTACCTAGGAATGGTGATTCTGGGGCACATGTGCATAAGTGTACGCATTGTGTGTGCATTGAACTGGAACATTCGAGAATTTCTCATGTGGTCATTTTAATTGAAATGAAATCCTTGCAAGTTGTGTACGTTCGGTCCCTTGACCTGAGGGATCTTTATCTATGTGATTTTGCACTGTGTGTTTTGGTGCACCAATAGTTGATATCTTCATGACTATATATCAGTACACTGGATTCACAGTATTTGGCCATAAGACATTCCCAACGTGGAATTCACTGTCCTAATTGGTTGAATATTGAAAAAAGAGAATATCTGTAATAGATTGGACATAAATTCGAAGTTGGTGATATTTTTGGTACAATGTTTCAAAATGCTTTAAAAGTTAATATAATTAATTATTATTTATATTGACAAACATTTTGAAAATTGTTTTCTCGATCAAATCAGAATTATAGAATCTTTGTAATAGCATTTCCAGTGTACTGGGGTCTTGACAACAATTTTACACATGCTCTATAATGAACCATGCGATATTGTACAGAGGGAAACTGATCCGTAATTAAGTACTTAAATTGGGTTTTATTAGTTGTACCTACTTGGCAGCATATGTGTTGCCAGGGAATATGGTGTTGGACTGACACATGGTGCGCTAGGTGGAATCCCAATGGGATCCTACTCCTTTCTTATTAGTCCTACCCATATATGTAGCACCTTTTATTATTGGCCATAGACCATTTTTTTATGGTCATTGGATGAGATTCTTTATGTGAGATGAGATCTCACATAAAGATAGAGGGAAATGTTAAGAAAAGGAATCTTTTCTTTGCATCTTGTGGGATTGAGAATCCTATTGCAATAAAATCACATCCTTTAAAGTGAAATATTTTGATTGGTTCCAATTTGGACACCATATCACAACACTTGCCAAAAAAAGTTGGGAAATTTATGCATACCACCCCTGAGGTTTGATGAAAGGATATTTTCACCCCCTAGGTTTGGAAAATTCTACGTACCCTCCTGAGGTTTGCAAACGGTAACAGATAGGTCCATTCCGTCAGTTCATGACTAATACTGTTAAAAAGTAGACTTGAACTGACGAAATTGCCCATACAAAAAAAGAAAAGAAAAAAAACACCTGCAACTCATCTTCCCCAATCGATTTTGGGGAAGATGAGTTGTAGGTTTCAAAACCCTTTCAACATTGATTCTTCACCTCATCTTCTTCTTCTTCCTGGTTCTCACGTTCCTTTTCTAAACCCTAACCTAGAACCAAGTGGGAAATAATTTTCCAATTCCAATCGATTCTCAGTAGAATTTGTGTAAATATAACAATTGAAAATTTGCTGAAATTCAAGTACACCAACATTGCCCGCCCAAAGTACAGAACTCACTATACATTCATGGCAAAAATAGAAAAACAAGGGATCCACCCTTATTTATGGGTACATTGTTGCTCCGGCAAGGAGCTGTCGAGTCAAGATAACTCAACAGAGGCATAACACCTTTTTCCCTTTCACTGGATGAACAAGAACTTTCTGGTTTCTTTTATTTTCTCTTGTTTGTCCTTGCGAGAGTGTAAGGAGATTCAAAGAACCGATTAACCAAGGTGAGATCCAGAAAAGTAACAGAGATTGTAGCCACATTACAGATAGATGAAAAATCGCATCCCATTTACACCAAATTAAGAAAATGAAAGTGCAGAATATAAATACAAATGAAAACTAACCGATTCCAGTAGTCGTGTGGATACTCTTTTCGATAAGGAACAGAAAGGGCACGAAAACCGCAAAGAAGAGGAGAATTACGACAGGTACACTACTCCGACCGCATCTGTTCTTCTGAAGGCCAGCACCAGAGTATCCCCGTTTCAAAGCCATGGTTAATTGGTCAGATCAAAACCACCTTTTCTGGCCAGGAAGGGTTTAAAAAAAAGTAATTGTCATTTGAAGAAAAATTTAAAAAGAGAAACAAAGTGAATGAACGGTGAATTGAAGTACAGATCTTTGCCTAATCCAACCTCAGATGCTTAGAATCGATGACCGTCATATCCAGAAGAGAGAAAAGGATAAAAGAATGTAAAAAATGAGGGATACGACACGAAGACGCCAAGCCAAAATGACAGTAAGTTCAACCGTTCAAGAACAAGAGTTCCAGTAGTGATAAGTGAAGAACTGCTAAGGAAACGAAGGAATGTATGAACACAGACTCAGAAAGTGTTGAATGTCTCTGTATGAGTCTCAGACTCTCAAGCTCACACACAGAGGGAGAAGACGACATCAATAGGTTTTGTTTGTTTAAAAGGCGATAAAATGGAAGGAAACGTAAACTTGAAGCTTGTCGGTGAGTAGTTCCAAACTTTCGATGTAGTTCTCACACTCCATGTGCTTCTGGTTTGGATATTGTTTAAGAAAAACCCAAAACCTGCAACTCATCTTCCCCAATTCGATTGGGGAAGATGAGTTGTAGGTTTTTTTTTTTCCTTTGTAAGGGTAATTTTGTCCATTCATCTTTTATTTGTTTTTGGATTCTTCATAGAAGGGCAATTCCGTCAGTTCAAGTATACTTTTTAACAGTGTTAGTCATGAACTGACGGAATGGACCTATCTGTTACCGTTTACAAACCTCAGGGGGATACGCAGAATTTTCCAAACCAGGGGGGTGAAAATATCATTTCGTCAAACCTCAGGGGTGGTATGTGTAAATTTTCCAAAAAAAATTTTGGAAAGAATTTTGTTAAAAATTGACAAGAATTGTCAGTAGCAACACAAGAGAACTCTCCAAAATCATTTTGGCTCTCCCTCTCTTCACGAGAAATTGATATCCCTCTCACTTGTGCCCTAGAGTGGTGGTGAGGTTAAGATTTTTGTGAAAAACATTTAAGTGTTAGCTATAGGATTTACATCATCGGGACCATATCCCTATGTCTGTGGGAAGTACCAATTGTGAAAGAGCTAAGATCGCGATTATGTCTTGTATGATTGAGGCTTAATGTAACCTCTAATCCCTCCCTTTATATGGTTGTAAAAATTTTGATTGGTTGTTCCAACTAGTAGGACGATCCATCCGTTGCCGCACTCATTCAATGGTATCAAAGCCTCCCACCGGTGGGGGTGGGGGATTTTCAATTTATTTCAATGTCTTATTGCATTTGATCCATTTTATTTCATTAAAATTTTATGTTATGGGCCAAAGTGTTTTGAGATCAAGTGGGGCTTTAAGGAGTTTCTGGGAGGGTTGCTCCTTGGGTATAACTGTTGGATTTTACATATAATCCCATTAGCCTTCATTTTAAATGGTTCAGTGTTATTTATATGGGAGAATGTTTTTTGCGTGGGACGCAGGGGCCACGCCCACGCACAACAGGGGCCGGAATGACCGCCATCCCCCATGTATGGCAAAAATTCCACCCCCTTTTGTGCAACCGCATGCACTCTCATTGGTTGGTGCACATGGCATGGTCCCTGCGTCTCACCCAGAAAACAATGCCCTTATTTATATATAACAATGGGCCATTAAGCTATATGTCACTATATTGCATTCTTGTCTTTTTTAGAAAGCTGTATGAGCCAAGAACTTTAACCCTATCAAATTATATGTGATTTAATGTTGGAGAAAATGTTGGGGGTATGCTTTTCAGCATGTACATGAGATGATGGTATATTATGTGATAATGTGCCATATATAATTTACTAAGAGTAAGTAAACTTTACTTTTTTGTCTTGTTTTGTTGAGAAAAGTTAGTAACCTTTACATGTGTTTTTATAGATGTTGTTTTCACATGAATAAAATGAAATGAAAGGATCAAATGCATGATGCAGTCAGCGGTTATGGGATTTAAAATTCCTTATGTGGATGATATGGCGAGGGCGGCCTTGGTGCAACGGTAAGGTTGTTCCATTGTGACTACGTGGTCACGAGTTTGAGTTTGTAACAGCCTTTCAGTGAAAGCATGGGTAAGGTTGCATACATTATGACCCTCCCTAGACTCCGCTCTGGTGGGAGCCTCATGCACTGGGTACACCCTTATTATGTGGATGATATAGCATGCATGTGATGATGTTCCTCTCTCTCTCTATCTTTTTACAAAGGTTGTACTCCCCTCGGGCAACCCAATTTGTGGGTCGGTTTCCCAAGGTTTCTTTATTTAAATATTGTAATAAATAAAATTAAGATTTTCTTTTTACTTGATCGTGAGTTGATTGGGGGCGTTGATTGAGAGAACATCGATGGCGATGATCAAGGGATGATCGCTTGCTTCAAGTTTCTGATGAAGTTTATATTTTCATTATTTCCAATGTAAATGTTATATTTGGATGTAATTTGCATTTGTATTAACACTTAAATTTAGTTGTATAGGAGTAACTAATAAGGATATGTTGCTCCCACCCATCTTGGAATCAAAGTGACTTGCATGAGTTGCAAAGTCATTTTGACTTCAGATGCCATCCCATAACCACTAAAGTAGTTTAATCTCTTGTGATGTTTGTTTTATATGCTATCATTTATGTTTGCTTTATTTAATATATACATGTGATGTATGTATTACAATACGATTGTGTTTGTATGTGCGTTCCTTATTCTCTCATTGCAAAGCAAGTGTGATATGAAAATTGTAACATGTGGGATTCTCATGGCCTCTCGTGATCAGTGGGTGTAGAGGTTTTGCCGATGCCGATAGGATAATGCTTTAGTAGTTTGATGTGATAGCCTACATTCATCTCTTGTGTAATAGGAAGTGGACATGGTTAGTGCAGACGTACTATGATAGTAGACGCTAACCCATAATGTCATGATTCACTCCAAGATAACATGGTAATTGGAATTGATAAAAGAAGAAGACACAGTATAAACAAAAGAAGCTAATTCATTGAAATTAAAATTATTGTTAGCATCAAATTCTAACATACTAGACTCATACTAGAGTAAATAGGAGAGGATGACAAAGAGAATCTAACTCAGACTCAGAACTACTGGTACTCTCATAGAAATGATAAGCTTTCAATTTGATCCAATTGAGAATGACTCCTGCTGGAGGGTTAGAGACTCACTCCTTGTTTTCACTCAATATTGCAACTGCTTCTTTGAATAGTTCTTCTTGTTAAAGGCTATCTCTTTGTCCTGACAATCTTATTGGAGTCCATGAGATCTTCTTGAGGAATCTTCAACCAATCCATATTGTCTAGGAAGATTTCAAGGCTTGACAACATTTTTTGGAAGATTTCATCAAACTATTTTTTTTTTTTGATAGGTAGGGGGGATGTAGGATGTGAACCAGGAGACTTGAACTCAAGACCTCCTGGTAGCAATGGACCTTTACTCACCACTAGCTACCAAGTGCGCTAGGCACTTGACCACGACTTCATCATATTATGGTTCACTAAAGCCACAATATGGGAGAGTGTCTCCCTTTCTTTCTTTTATGAAATACCCATTTAGAATTTTTCAGTAGGGACTAAGGGTATTTACCTGTTTGTGTTGATGTTTTTTTTTTTTTGCTTTCTCAAGTTCTTGTATTTTTTAAGGGTTTAGTTTCTATAACTTCCTCATGGCAGTTTCTTTCTTTCTCGTCTCTACAAGTTTGGCAAGGTCCTCCGGTGGAGGTGTAAATCCTAGGCTATAGTACTCATTGATGGGGAGTGTCAAAACTTTTGAGTTTCCTTGAAAGTGCTTGCCTAGTCCCATACTCAAGAAATATCCCATTTCTTTGAGCATATTGGGGACAACCGTTTTGCGACTATTCAATTGAGTAATTCAGGGATTCTTTTAGGGGTTGAGCTGGGTAGATGGCACACATAGACTAGAATCGAAATCCACCTGGATGGTATTCACATGCTTCACCACAGATTGTTAACTAACTAGATTCCACATTGGCTAGAGTGTTCACAAATTCTGGGTCCCCCATAATGGTAACTAACTTATTATCTACTAAGAACTTGAGTTTCTGATGGGGTGAAGACGTAATTGCCCCCACCAAGTCTAATCGTAGACTATCGAGGAGCATGTTGAAAGAGGAGGAATGTCAATAACTTGAAACTCAACTTTGACCTTGACTGATCCTACAATAATTTTAGTATTGAGGATTCCTATCACATTCCTCCTAGTATTGTAGTATCCACATATTCATTGGGTTGATTGTTATAACTTTTCTAGGTCAAAACCCAAAAATTAGGCCATGTTTGTTTAGTGGGGTCTTAGGGTTGGGATACTTGTGGGATTGGGACCCACATGGGCATGGGGTGGGAATCGTAAATTGACAGGAATAAAAAAGATAAATTTCTCCTTAATTTTACCAAATTTTGCTATTCTACAGTTGTTTGGTTGAAGAGGAGAGAGAGAGAGAGAGAGAGAGAGAGAGAGAGATATGCAAAGTCCCATCTTCATCATCTTCTTCTTTCTCCCTTTCCCCGTTGTTCACCGCAGGCCTACAGGTGCTGCCTTGGGTGGCACATCGTAATGGTGATGTACATCCACTGGATAATCAAGAGCCACATGAGAACCAGGGCTTTGTTGCAGATATTGATGATTCTAATAACTCTAATATGGAGATTACCTAGAAAAACAACAATGTTGATGGGGGGTCCCCAAAAAAGTAGATTTAGATTGAAGCTCCTGTAGACGCTGAATTTTGTCACCCCCCGGCGATGATGACAATAGGATACAGACAGACATCGATATCTCTCTCAAGAAGGACTTTTGTCCCTACATCTGAATCAAATCACCCTAACATCCCTAAAATGACTTATCAGACCCTTTTACTAAACACTGAAGGAGGTACTGCTCACCCTCCCCCACCACGGCGGTCCCGCTAGCTGGTTAGTGGACCATGGGGGTCTAGGGGGGCAGGCAGCCCCCCTGCGGGAGGTGTAGGGGGGCGGCGGAGCCCCCAACAAAAAATTTTCTGAAGAGTCAGAAGGGAGACAAAAACCCAAAAAGACCACGCCTATGGGCCCAGACAGAACCCCATTAGAGCCCATTTCAAGCCCAAAACAAAGGGAAAAAAGCACTGCGCTCCCACGGCGCCGTGCGGCTCCTTCCCACGGCACCGTGGAGATGTGTACCTGATTTTCATGGTGCCATGAGGGGGTGTAACATCAGCGCCGTGGACACCTCCACGACACCGTGGAGGATTTATCTAGCCAGGAGAGAGAAGGGGCCCCTCCCTATAAATAGGAGGGTCTCCCTCCCTCATTTCTCAAGCTTTTCTCAGTTAGGGAGACCCTCCAGGGCTTGTTTTGCCTCCTTTTCACCCTCTTTTCCTCCTTCTTTCCCTCATGAGTATGTGAGTGAGTGGAGTTCTTCGACGTGGGTAGATCCTTCAGTTATCCATCCAAGCATAGAGTGATTCTGCTCTTGGGTATTGTTATCCCGTCAGTGTACGGATAACGAAAACCCCCCTTCACAGCTGTTATTCTGTCTGTATACAGATAACAAGAATCCCTTATATAGCCGTTACTCTGCCCGAAGTTTGTGTAGTGAAACCCATCTCATATAGTCCTTACTCTGTCCGACAAGAGAGAGACAAGTCGATCGTCCGTCTCCACCAAAGCCGTGGGACATCACATATTTTGCACTCGGTGCGCTTTCATTTATTTCGTGTATTTCTTGACAGGTATTTGTATCTTTCCTTCTTATTATTTTTGGCATAATGTAGACAATTAAAGTAACTCGTTTTAGTGTACATAGTAAATGATTTTTCTTTCTTTGTCATGATTAGTGCATCATAACTTAGCCTTATATGTTAGTATGTGATATATTATTAAGGAAGAATATTCGAAAACCAGCATCTAGTAGAAAGACCGGTTTATCCGGGCGAGGTGGGTGCCTAACACCTTCCCACCCTCGTAACCTGACTACTTACCCTGAATCTCTGACCAGACCATATGGAATCACGTAGCCCTTTCCGCTAACCTCGGATGGGGTTACACTCATTAGGTCCTAGGCCCTAACCCTAGGTGGCGACTCCATTTCTTTATAAAGCATGATCCCAATCCCCATGATGATATATATCGAAGCCAATTCTTATCGTCATAAGGCTGAGGAATCCTCGTCCCGAGGACCACGGTACTTACAGCTCCTAATGGTGCATGTTGTAAAAGAAGGATGTCTTGTTGATGCTATGGGGGGGTGGCTTCTCTTTTGAGAAGAAAGAAGTTCCTGATTATAATGTAAGAAATAAATATCACTATAGGAAAGAAGTAAGACTTATCTTATGGCAAGTAATGTTAGAAAAGGAAAGATGTTGGGTCAATATTGGATATTAGACCCAATATTGGATTCCTCTAGCAATAAAGATTTTTTCTTAGTGGGAAAGATTGGATGGATTGGTGATTGAGTCCCAATAGGAAACTTAATATTCCTTGCTCATATGTGCTACCAATTTGGGAGTGAGAAGGCAAATCACATATATTTATGAGATTGCCAAAATTCAAGAAGCACTCTCTCATCCTTGAAAAATCGGTGGAGCACTCCCCTCCCTAGAACCGTTCTCTCTTCCTCTCCTTCTCTTGGTGTTTGATCTTAGAGAAAGTTTGGGTTTTGAGAACCCTTGTATGTGGAGGAGTTGGCTTGATCATGTGGGAACGTCAAGCTTTGCGTAATGCGCGGAAAAAGGGCTATCATCTGTTGGAGGTCTTGCATCTGTGAGATTCTAGGTAACGATCGATTCTCCTGTTGTTCTAGATAATTTAATAGCATTCTCCATTGATAGAATTGATCCTACCATGCTTCCGCAGATTTATGTTGATCGCCTTCAAGTAATTCTTCAAACAACGTCACACTTAAGAGAGTTGGTCTTCAAGTTACGATCATGAACATCAACGGTAGAAACAACAAGATTGAGGCGTGCCAATCGGCCACTCTCCTTAAGATTATATTAGCCCCCTATAGGTGTAAACTGGTTTATTTGTAAACTAATCTCCCAAGATACAACAATCTTTACAAGCCCACCCAAGAGTCCTTGCACTTGACTTGAGGGCCACATCGGTAGATTAGGTAACGCTCAATATTAAAGCAAAACTCAGAAAAGGTTTGAACACTATTCAACTTTTTCTATGTGAAAAAAGATACAAGAAAATATTTTAAAGGTATTTGAAGCAACAAAACATATGGATGGTTTGAGACAAAATGCAAAATCACTTTGCACATGAGGGTAATATTCCTATAAATAGAAGATCGAGTGATACCTCCTCAAGACATCCTTCCAATAAAACCTCAAAAGTCACTTCTTTTTTAAAACAACATTTGAAAGAAGAAAAGACACAACCATGTGAAAATGTGTCAAACAAACAATTCGGATTTGACTCTCGAGAACCAACAATTTTTTAATTGTACTTTTCGATTATGAACGTTAAAACCATATTATTCCTACAAAGAAAAGAAAACTTGAATATTAAGAAGCAGTTGAGAGCAATAAACCTCCGAGAAGAATGCATCCATGGGATTCTGAAAATATATCAAAGCTTGCAGGTGATTTCACTTCTACAAGGGAATTCCTAGGAGTTTTGGCAAAATCCCACCAAATCAATGAGACTTTACACAGGGGTGGGGTGGGAGAAACTAAAGGCCACGTGGATAAGAAAAAGGTAAGTGTTTTTTATTACCTCCCCAGTTTCCTACCCCATGTTACCAAACGAATTCGAATCCCATGTTGGTGGGATAATTCATACAACTATCCCACCCTTTAAATCCCATACTATCAAACAAACAGATCCGTAAAATGATTCGCATTTCTCAAGAGATATCCGGATCAGCTACCCACATGGGGATGAGTGGGGACAGATCTAACCCCTCTATTGGGCTTGGATCCCGCACGCTAGAGGTGGGTCCCATACCCCCATGGAGGGTTCCGATCTATCCCCACGTGGTTAGTAAATCTGAACTCGCCAGTCAATCTAAGCAGCGAGTCCGAATCAGCTACCCACATGGGCAGGAAATTTTACACCCCACATGCCCTCTTTACGTAACATCTGTCCAGTGGCAAACATAATTAAACAAAAGAGATAGTACTGTTAGTTCCTTATTTCAATTTTTTTTTTGGTTCTTATCTAATTTCTTCTTAGTAATTTGCCAAATGTGGCCAATACGTTTCTCCTTGAAACACGACTCCTTTTCTGCACTAAAAAACACACAGGCCAGGAAACCTCTCATGTCTCGTCGAGTACGACAGTTGCCCCTTCTCTCTTCCCGTCTCCCTCTCTCTCTCTCTCTCTCTCTGTGCAAATTGAAAGTTCGAGAAGATAAAGTCGACAGGAAACATCTCGTATCTCACCTCTAAAATTTTCAGATTTAGATCATCATCTAGAAAACCTCGATCTGAAAATTGGGAACAAATCATCATCCAGAGAGAAGAAAAGCTTTTCTTTCTTTCTTTCGAACAAAAAACTAAAAATTTGGAGAGATTCTATTAAAGATGGGATATTACAGCGTGCAGAAATCTAACATTTTGTTTATGAATTCGGAAGATTCTGATCCGGGCTCCTTTGGTTTCCTTCCTAATTTGTCCAGGCTTAAAGAGAATGACTTGGGATTGGAATTTTGGAAGCCATTGCGAGACCTCAAGTTGGAGCAGGAAAAAAAATACAACTTTTTAAAGATGGACATTGGTGGGGCTGTTAATCCGTGCCCAAACCCTGGTTTAAAGCCCGATCTAACCGGTCTGGTTAAACTTGTGTAGAATCGACGGCGGTGTACTCCAGGGAGCTATGGGCAATGATACTCAAACCGTCCCATAAGATCGTTAACTTTGAGACGGGGGAGGTCATCGAGAATAGGTTCATCGACAAGACAGGGGGAAGTTTGTCAACAAAGGAGTGTTCTTGGCATACCCTCCGCAGGCAGACCCGCAGGGCCAGGCCCAATTCGATGTACCTCTTTACGACGACTGGGAGTAAGCCATTATTCTTATACTCCATTTATAGCATAGATAATTGATAGGGCTTGGGTGTGTAGCACACCCTTTAATTAAAGATAGAGATGGTCTGTGGGCCTCATAAAGTTGAGGCCCAATAACTTGAACATGAACCTATGGTTTGGTGTCCAATCAAACAGACCCTAGAGCATTTAGGCTTAAAGACCAACACCCAGCCAAACATGCCCTAGGGACCTTTTCAAATAGATAGGTCTAAGACCACTATTCCCATATCACTCTAACCCTAAATCGATTTGGGGAGGAAAAGAAGAAAAGAAGAGAAGAAGAGAAGAAGAGAAGAAGAGAAAGAAGGAGAGGAAGAAGGAAGAGAGGAAGGGAGGAGGATTCACTCACTCACTATCCCCACTTGGTAAGTTCCTCACCTAACCGTTGTCCTTTCTCTCATCCCCATTAATCCTTACACTCTTGGATCTTGGATGGTGTCCTACCATTAATGGCTTCACCAATCTATTGGAGGAACCATTAATGGAAGGTACTAAAACCTCCTTGATATGGTAAGTAAAGGCTTCCATCCTCCCCATTTGATGACCTAAGCCATCAATGCCAACTCTAGCTCAAGAATACATTAGCTAGGGTTCATTGATTCCAATCTATCACCCATCTCTTGTGTAAGATTGGATTTATAAACCTTCTTGATGGTAAGATCTAAAACCCTAGACTAGGGTAACATTCTTGGCCATCATTGTATGGCATGACCTTAGAACATACCCATTTGGGCCATGAGACCAAAGCCCCAAGCCAAATATGCATTATAAACTTGTTTATGTAAAAAGGTAGTTACAATCGGGCTAAAACGGTAGGAGCAGCCCAGGTGCCTTCCTACCTTTTTAAGCCCTGCCTTCCAACCTTTTTCTCTCGGTGAAATACGGTAGGAACAGTCCAGAAATGCATCTACCGTTTTACCAATTTCTTCCTACCGTTTTATAATATTTACACTTTTGAAACCCTATTGATGCCTACCCTTTTGGGGACCTTAGTAGTAGTCTCTTGTGTGTCTTTTTGTGCACCTAGGGCACCCAAATACGGGGGTCAGCTCACGTTTTAGCGCGCCAGATCATTCACGATTCGATCAAACCAAAACTCAAGGTGAGGAAATCGGATACCCGAACCTATTTGCATTTCATTATATGATTGTCATACACGTACATGTATGTTTACTTGTCGAAAAATCTATTGTTTAGTGATGAAAACTCTTCCATGTTGAGTGTAGACACTAGGTTGCACTTTATTTTCAATTACTGTTATGATGTGATATTTGACTGAGAATATGGTGATGTATATTGTGAATGACAATGTTATGCGATTTGACAATGATGGAATCCATATGTTATAGTGTACGTACACCACTAGACAACAGGTGTTGTGGCTAGGCATTGCGTACCCAATGCTACGACCCTTGCCAACAGGGGTTTACGTGTTGGATGATCCCCCACTGAGAAACCAGCGATTCTGATTGAGGACTGGGATCGGCGATGGAGGACCGAAACCGTGGCAGTGGGGTTAACCTTGGGGGTTTGTTGGGTAAACCAGCGATTCTGGTTGAGGTACTGGGACCGGCGAGTCCGATTGAGGATCGAGACCAGCAAACTCCCTGTGCAACTCGGGTTTGACATCTCCGGATATGCCATCTGCGTGTGAGAGATGGAGGGTCGGGGATGCTACCTATGGCATTGTAATAGTACTATACCTGACTTAGGCATTTCTTTGGTAGGTAGATAATGTGCACGTGTAAGTTAGAGGGCGCGAGAGGATAGCGAGCCAGACGTGGAGGGACTATGGAGTCGACCTCTGACCTACGTGTGTACGTACCTTAATATGCATTAGATGTATGCTGGTTAGGATGATACTATACCCAGTGCTACGACCCTTGCCAACAGGGGTTTATGTGTTGGATGATCCCCCACGGGGAAACCAGCGATTTCGATTGAGGACTGGGATCGGCGATTTCGATGGAGGACCAGAATCGTGGCAGTGGGGTTAACCTTGGGGGTTTGTTGGGTAAACCAGCGATTTTGGTTGAGGTACTGGGACCGACGAGTCCTATTAAGGATCAGAACCGGTAGGCTCCCTGTACAACTTGGGTTTGACATCGCCGGATAGGCCATCCGCGTGTGAGAGATGGAGGGCCGGGGATGATACCTAGGGTGTTGCAGTAGTACTATACCTGACTTAGAGGTTAGAGTTAGGTGCACATGTAATCATTGTTTCATGCATCATAACATTATCATCCCTGCATATTGTAACCCTTTGCATGATTTGATTTACTCATTGGGCTCAGTGGAGCTCACCCCTCGTGGAAACTTCTTTTTAGATGATGATGCAAGTTTGGTGGAGCCAATCGGCTCAGAGCCTATGGCCCCTGAAGGCGGCAGTGGCAAGGACTGGTGGGCCCCTGAGGAAGGGGAGCATGGACCAGACTGCTACTGTGAGACTTGCGCCTTAGGAGAGTAGCTTCTTGAGATATTGGGCCGGTGGCCCCTTTTTGGATAATTACCTTTTTGGGATATTTATCTTTTTGGATATTACTTTTGATACTAACTATCTCATTATTTTGATCCCGTCATGAAGAATGTATTATTTATACAGTATGTAATGCATAAGTCCTGATGAGATGTCATCATGGTTTCGTGTGTGTTTGTGGCGGATTATTGAACAGGGATAAACATTGACAAGTTATGTTATTATATTATCATTTAGCTTCCGTTACTCTGATTTAATTATATTATATCTTCTGCTGATCATTTATGTCTTGTGCGGTGTGGATGAGTTAGCTTAACTACTGCATCTGTGATCCTGGCGGTAGTGCAAGAGCGTATTTGTATACTCTGATCATAGATTCCGGTGGTTTGGAATTCAGGGTGTGACAGGGGCGGTGGTGAAGAAGCAGAGGAAGTGGGAAAATTGAATATATATATATAAGGGATACAAACCGGTTGGATGATTTTACAGTGGAGAAAAAAAATTAATAAATTAGAGGGAGGGAGAGAGAGAGATGAACACTACAACCGTAGAACTCCATTCCCATAAATCCCTCATCTCGGGTCTCTATTCACTGTCGCAACCCCTTTGGCTTCCTTCCTAATTTGTCCAGCCTTAAAGTAAAATGACTTGGGATTGGGATTTGGGAAGCCATTTCAGGTCCTCAAGTTGGAGTAGGAAAAAAATAATCTAAAGACGAAACAGCGGTAAGGTGGCGTTGCAAAAGATTGGGGTGGAGCAGGGTCGAAGCAGAAGCAGTGGAAGGGAGAAATTGAGGGATGATATCAATGGACAAATTCTGTGCATTTAAAAATGCACAAGGGTTGTTCGGTTTTAGCCTAGCAATAAAGGAGTTGCAGCGGCGACTTAAACTGAGTTCGACAGCGAGATACAAGAGGTTTCTAATGTCGAGTATGAAAGTTGGAGCGACGACTTTTATCTTCTCTGACATCTAATTTGCGGAGACACGGAGGAGGGAGAGAGAAAATGAGGGGTGGGAAAAAATTAAAAAAAGGAAAATAAGGAACATTTGTTTGAAAAAACGAGCTAACGGAGACGGTTCTCATCTCCGTTTAGTTCCGTTTGCCATTGGACAGATGTCACATAGAGGGGCAGGTGGGGTGTAAAATTTCCTGCCCATGTGGGTAGCTGATCCGGACTCGGCCACAACTGCACAAGAATTAAAAAGACAAAAGGGTAAAATTGTCCACGCAGTTCTTCCAATCCTTTCTTCTATATTCTTTTGTCTCTGAAAGTTTAGGCAACGCGGTGACGCCGAGTGGGGAGGAGTCACAGGGTTGCAGCGGCGACTCCCACGGTGCTTTTGCGACAACAACTGAGTACTCTCTATCTGATTGAATAAGCGAAGGAATTTTGAGTTTTAGATTGCAAGCAGCGGTAGTCTGGTTCCTTTAGCAATAGATCTGGTCTCTCAATTGCAGCAATGGGAAGCACCGACAAAGGTACTCTCTCTCTCTCTCTCTCTCTTATACACACACCCCAACTAGTTGTTTGATTGAGATCTGAAAAGTATAAACCTAACTTTAGCTCTTGATCCATCTCAGAAGCCCAAGTCGATTCATTTTTGCCAAACAAAACAGCAAAGATCTTCGTCGCCGGCCACCGCGGCCTCGTCGGGTCAGCCATTGTCCGAAAACTTGAAGAGCTTGGATTCACCAATCTTGTTCTCAGAACTCACCACGACCTCGATCTTACCAGACAATCCGACGTTGAAGCTTTTTTCGCCGTAGAGAAACCCCAATTCGTGATCCTCGCTGCGGCCAAAGTCGGTGGGATTCATGCTAACAACACATATCCTGCCGATTTCATCGGCATTAACCTCCAAATCCAAACCAACATCATTGACGCTTCATATCGTAATGGCGTTAAGAAGCTTATTTTCCTTGGCTCTTCCTGCATTTATCCCAAATTTGCTCCACAGCCGATCAAGGAGGATGCCCTGCTCACTGCACCTCTAGAGCCAACGAATGAGTGGTATGCAGTGGCAAAGATAGCCGGGATCAAGATGTGTCAGGCGTATCGATTGCAGTATGGTTGGGATGCAATTTCTGGGATGCCCACCAATTTGTACGGGCCAAACGACAATTTTCACCCTGAGAATTCACATGTACTTCCGGCCTTGATCCGGCGATTCCACGAGGCGAAGATTTCGAATGCTAAAGAGGTGGTGGTGTGGGGCACTGGCTCCCCATTGAGGGAATTCCTCCATGTTGATGATCTGGCTGATGCTGTAGTCTTTTTGATGGACAAGTATAGTGGGTTGAGTCATGTTAACATGGGGAGTGGGAAGGAGGTGAGCATCAAGGAACTTGCAGAGTTGGTTAAAGAGGTGGTTGGTTTCCAGGGAGATCTTGTTTGGGATTCCACAAAGCCTGATGGGACCCCAAGAAAGCTCATGGATAGCTCAGAGCTCGCTAACTTGGGATGGGCACCAAAAATTTCTCTCTGGGATGGTCTCGTCGATACCTACAAGTGGTACTTGGAGAATCTCAAACGATGATTCAGCTTCAGGTGATCACCTCATGTGTTTTGTTGGGTGCTATTAGTGAATCTTTTGTTTCTTCAGTGTTTGTTTGTCTACACATTTATTTCTATGGAAGTTGTTCAAGTTTAAGTTATCGTTAGGATCACTATTTTATTGACTGAATTGCAGAGAGGGGAGATATGGGAGGGTGGAGAATGAGTAGAGAAATGGCTAGATCAGAGTTGCCTTTTACTTATTTAAGTCATGAATTACTGTTTTTCTTCTCTTCTATGATTAAACAGTTGGATATCAATGAAAAAGAAATTTGATTATAGCCTTATGTTGATATTTTTCCTACACAAATTAGTGGTGATTGATGGAAGTTGTCCTTGTATGCGTTTGTGACGAAGGAATTGTTATGGGTAGGAATTTGGCCTGTGTTTCACTACTTCGATCTGATCATGGATCAGCCCTGCTAAACTTTTAGCCATTGCATTTTAATGCAGTACTTTCAGGGTATTCTAACAACTTTCTTTTGTAGAAATGCTAACCCTTCAATAAACTCTTGCTCTACCTTGGACTGCTTTGTTGCTTGGGAAGATGATTATTTTCAGTGGGGTTTAAAATCTTTGAAACCTAACAAGTTTCAGCTTTTTGGTCTTAAGATGGAGTCTGGGTGTGAATCTAGATCAGATTGATTCCAAACAGTCAAGTTTCTGGAGGGTGAGGCCATTACGAAAAAGACTCTAGATACTCAAGGATGATTTAGATAGTACTGTAATCGAGTCTGGGTTTGAATCTCTTGTTAATGCAACAAATAAACCATAGGAACAAAAGCCCTGCATATAAATATTACATGCTATTAGTATTGTTAGTCCATGAAGCAGTGGTGGTCTTGCCTGAAGGAGTGGGCCAGCAAGTGAGAAGTTTTGTCCTGAAAAAGAGAAAAATCTAAGAGTAGATCCCATGTAGAGAGAGAGAGAGAGAGAGAGAGAGAGCTGGAAATAAGCTTGGTGTTCCAAGTGTGGAAGTAGATCCCATAACTCTCCTCCCTGAACACTCCACTTTTACTAACTGTGCGGCACACGCCCCCCCCCCCCTCCTGTGCCCCGGTTAGGTTGTTAGAGGGATTCCATTACATGAGAGCAGTGTGTAGATCCCTTGCCCATATAACAAAGCACCATTGAGAATATGTTAAAAAAAAAACTCTCAACCAAATTATTGTGGTTATTCACCTTGAATAATAATTGGTAAAACAGAACATGTAATATAAATGTTTCATGTTGGAACCTACAGGATGCTAGAAGGGTGTAAATGTTTCAAATTGTAATCAAATGTTTAACAGTCAAAGCAACCTGAATCATTATCCATCTACTCGGAGAAGTATGTCAGGTCGGATTCCCTATAATTTTTTGATCTTCTTTTCCTTTTTCCAATAACATTACAGGGATCAAGTGGCTCATGCTTTATAGTGCCTTGCAACCCAATCAGCACCAACTGCAAGTATCACATATCATCCCAACCGGATAACCAAGCTTTAAGATCTCAAAATTGTTACTCAATGTAGGCTGATGAAATGAAATCAATCAACCAAATAACCTTGAGTCTTAGTGATCATAAATTCATGCTTAAAACGTAGTGAAGGTCAAAGTTCTCCTTTTGAGTTTCAAAACTCAAAGGAACATTGGAGTGTTGATCTGGATCAGACCTGCACATCCCACAATTGAGTCAGTCCGTCGACACATTTTATTGTTGCACCAATCAGGTCCTGGGCTCCCCTTGGCAGGTATTTGTTGCATGTCCTTTGTTGCCTGGGGTTGCTGTTTTGTCTCAGGAAGTGATCCATTCCACGTAGAGAAGAAGCAGAAGATGAAGAAGATGATGGTTGTTCTCTTTCAGAAAGGAAATAATTGAAAGATCCAATCACCATATCTTCTTCTTCCCTTGGTATTGCTGCTGTGATGCCAATGATTAAGGCCATGGCTACTGTAAGAACAAAGAACACCTTAATCAACTTCATGATTTTAAATGCTGAGAGTAGAAGGAATTAGAACTTAGAATGTGGGAAGGGGGATACAAGAGAGTAAAGATGAAATGAATGCTGAGCCTGAAGATTGAGTTCGATCAGTTTATATAGCGAAGTTGGCAGGAGAGAGATGACATGGTGAAGGATTGAAGGAGGTGAGCATATCATAGTAGGGTTGTTTTGTGATTTCAATTTTAGTTATCTTCTTACTGATTAGTTATCCATTGATTTTAATATTAACTATCCTCCATTGACAATGATAAACAATTGTTACATATTTCGCTAGAGATTTTATTTATCCAGTGATTACAACTTATTCCCCTTTGTTTCAATTACAACATGAACACATCAAATCTATTTTTCTATTCCTTCTTGTTTACTTGTTTGACATAGTTGGAAAACCAGGTTTTCTGACTCGACTCGTCTTTCAGAAAAACCTGGTGACTCGGCCTTATTAAATTTGATTCAGGCGAATCATTTTTTTAAAATTTTAATATAATAGATATGTATAAAATAGTAAAAAATAAGAAGAATACAGAAAAAAAAAATATGGGAAAAACCAGATAAAATAAGGAATCACATATCAATGCATTTTGAGTTTATACCATTGAACAAGAGAAGGGAGTCGAAGAATTTAGGGTTTATTATTGTTTTAAAATATAAATTTAGTATTTTACTCAACTCACTTTTGAAGTGAAATGGCTTTATGGTTTCTTAAAAAATGACTAAACTTGTCGAGTTTGTCATGATTCAAGTGAAAATACCAAGTCTCATTCGACTCGGACAATTTATGACCCAATCTCGTCATTTTTTACCTTGACATAGTCTACAAGACTCTTGACCAGGTTTTCTAAAATTTTGACTCGAATCGGGCGACTCTCCCCAGTCAAAACCCAGTTTTTCAACTAACTTTAACTTGGGGAAGATGAATTAAATTTTTTTTACCAAATCTTTCCTCACAATAGGTTATTCCTCACAATAGGTTATGAATGTAAGATTTTAGTACAGTTTAAGCCCGAAAACAAACCAATACTAACCCGATATTGAAAATTTGAAATAAACTGAACCAAAATTCCTAGGGGGTTTTTGGTTTTGGTCTCTCGTTCCCATGCTGGAATCGATTCAACCCAACAGAAACTTGGCTGAACCAGCCGTTTGACAACCCTTCTATCAGGAAATGAACCTGTTAATGGCAAGAGTTCGCATTTTGGTGTAGCAGACCCTCTTTCAAACTGTTCAAAGACGTTCTAAACATAAAAGGGGAACTTCAGGAGGGTCTCTTAACTCCTTTCTTCTCTTAAAAGTAATTTCACAGACTTACGATGCTAAAGAAGGGGGAAGAGGGGTGGGTGGGTGGGGGGTGGGAACAAGCACCCTTGGAGATCAGTATACAACAGAGGTGTATGAATTTTTATCTGCTGTTGTAACTGGAGCGCTACTGTGCGCATCGTGCAGCGCAGCAGCGGCCATGTGTGTACAACAGGGTTCTGTTGTATGAATTTTTATCTACCGCTGTGATTGGAGTGCTGCTGTGCGCATCGTGCGGTGCAGCAGCGACCATGTGTCCATAGTTGTGCCGCACGATACGCACAAAGCGCTCTAGTTACAGGCTTACAACAGCGGATAAAGGTGCTGTTCAGGGAAGGTCGAACAGTACCCAAAAGAGAATCCATCGATTTTTTCCCAATTTGTTGGAACACATATATTATTATTTGGGTATATTACATTACCTCCCCTAAGGCATGATCTAATTACACTTTCACCTGTAAAGTTTGAAAAATTATACATACCATCCTTAAAGTTCAAACTAAATAATTAAAAAACCCAGTCCGTTAACTGGTGACTGAAAACGTTATAATTGTGTTTTAATTAACCAAAAGCCCTCATCTTCTCCAAATCATATCTCCATATTTTTTTACAAATGCAGATACACCACCACCGCCATCCACCATTAACACCATCACCGCCACCCACCAGTACCACCACCACGAAAGAGCTCTTCAGAGGTTTTCAGTCAGGATATTCCCCATTTCTTCGCACCATTAACACATCACCGCCACCCACCAGTACCCACCAGTATCCTCCTCCATTTCTTTAGACCATAACCTTTATAATCGAAATCTATACGCCCTTTGATGGAGGATTTGCTACTGCGGTCCTCGCTAGAATACCTGAAAGGAAGGAGCCTTGCAGCGGACTCCAGTAGAACGAGGACATCAGGGGCAGAAGTAAACTGCAACAGCCATGTTCCATCTAATTTCACCAGATCGATGGGCAAACCTGCGTCGTATCCCTCCATGCACACCTGCCCATGATAATATCACCACAAATCACTTCAACGCTTCAAAATGGAAATATACAAAACCGAAACACACGCACGCACGCACGCACGCACAAAGATACACATGCACAAATAATTAGCAGCGTCACTCGCACAAACCGAAAGAACGAGCGAGCGAGCGAGGAGAAGAGATAGAGAGATTCATGAATCGACGTATCCTCGTCCATTTCTTCCGATCCTATTGGAATCCGGATTGCTACTTCCGTCCTTTGGGAAATCTCTGCGCATCCTCTTCCATTTCTTCAGACCATAACAGTCGTTGGCGTATCGTTGGCATTGCGGTTAGTTAAATGTGGGAAGTAAAGAGATTCTTACACGAAAGAGCTCTTCAGAGGTTTTCTTGGTTAGGGTTTTCAAGAATTTCCAGAAATTGGATCCTGGGGGTTTCTCTTAAGGTTAGGGTTTTTATTAGATTGGGGCTAGGGCTGGAGTTTGTCCATTTGCCGTTTGGGAAGACGATTACCTTGGGGTGAGTTCTTTGGATTGAGGGTTTTAATTAGATTAGGTTTCAGAAATGGCAGGATAAAGGGAAGTGATGTCGGCTATGGTGCAAAGAAAAGTGGAACAGAAAAAATAGAAGATTAGGAAGAAGAAGAGGGCGGTGATGGTGGTGGTGGTAGTATTGGGTATCTACATTTGTAAAAGAAGAAAAAGAAAAGGGCATTAGTGTCATTTTATCCCATATAAGGTATATTGGTCATAACATGACTTAAAAATTGCTACCGTTGGCAACTAACGCGTATAGTTAAAAGATGGGAAAATTACACGATTAAGAATTTTTTTGGTTTTCTTTTACCAAACTGTCTACCAATTGTTTGGTTTAACAAAATTACA
This sequence comes from Telopea speciosissima, assembly GCF_018873765.1. Lineage (NCBI taxonomy): Eukaryota > Viridiplantae > Streptophyta > Magnoliopsida > Proteales > Proteaceae > Telopea > Telopea speciosissima. Next base: position 61,878,686 of record NC_057923.1, read on the forward strand.
CAAAGTTGGAATTGATTTTACAAAACTAGACAATACAGTGATTTTTCTTCTTTTTGGACATTTTTACCCTTGAAGAGAATGAACGATATCTCTGGTCGTTTCTTCCTTTCGATCGCAGTCATCTCTTCTTCCTTCACGTAACCCCCACCCCTACCACATTCGGCTGACTCATCTGGGACATCGTCCCCGTCTCTGTGACCACCGAACGAGCCCCCGGCTTCAGATGCTTCGCTGCCTACCTCCGATGCTGCCTCCATAAGCAAATCAGAAGTACCCAGTTGTAAACCAGTGCAAACCCGATTATGGAGGTTCATGGGTGAGGGAGTAGCCTCCATCTAGTTCATAAACTGTCGGAATATGGAGGGAGAAAACCTGCAATTTCCTGTGCGAACCTCTATCCCCTCGACTATGGCATGTTGACGGTGCCGGTGAAGCCTTTTGAGGGGTTTTTTTTTTTTGAGGGAGGGGGGCAGGGGGAGGAATCTGCTCTTGTTGGAGGAATGTCAATATTCAATCGTATCCATTTGATCTGTACTGTGGTTTTTATTATACCATTAAGATGATTTCAGCCTTCTATGGCAATTTTTAACCAAGATTCTCTGAAACGGTATGAATTTGGATTTTTGTGGCTTCGATTATTTGGTATTTACTCATCTTCGATTTCCAGTAATTGAATCTTTGAAGGTTTAATGGGGCAAGCAAAGGATTGGGTGTGGAGGATAGCAGGGGGAGGGATGTGGTTGCAGGGGGTGGAGCAAGAGGATTGCAGGGGCAGGATGGTGTTTCAGACGGTGATCGGAGATGGGAGGTGAAGGGTAAAACCGGCAAAAACTTACTTAATACTTAATAGAGGGAGGAAGGCTATTTTGGCTAGTTTTGTAAACCCATTCTCAATTTCGAATAATTTTGTTAAATGAAACAGTAACTGTTTAATTTTGTAATGCCAAACCTACTAGTATCTAATCTTGTAATTTTCCCTTAAAAGATGGGATTTTTTGTAAGGCCGCTGTTCTGCACTACACTACGGCACAGAGAACATTCTCCCTTTTTTTTATTACTTAGTTTGAACCTTAGACAAATCACGGGTAATTTAACCTTATTGTTTTTATTATTTTTACTTAACGGGCAAGTTACTGCCATGTGAGCCCATCTTCAGTTTACCCAGCTTCATCTCTCTCTCTTGTATTAGTGGGGCTCACTTTCTGGACTCATAATGTTTAGTTTTGCTTATGATATTTCACATTTCGTTCCTAAATGCAACTAAAATCAAGAATAAAAGATTGTGGAGCCAAAAATGATTCACTTAAACTAAATTCAGTTACAGATTATGGCAAAAGCCAAAATTGAACTACAATATAGGACTTCAATTCAAGGCTCTGGGCTTGCTAGGCAAGAAGAAACAAAGCCAGCCTCTCCCCAAACTCCTTTTATTTCACTCTAATCTTCATTCAACTGTCTATAAGATATACAACTATACTAAGAAGGAAATGATATGTATATTTGTACTTTTATACTCCATTTCTCCCAAGGAGGCCTTCGCTCCCATACCCACTACTTCCCCATGCCTTCTCCTTTAACAATCTCTCCACCTGTTCAAAGCTCAACCCCTTGGTTTCTGGCAAGTAAAAGAACACAAACAAGAAGGCAGCCACAGCAATTCCAGCAAGAATCAGGAATGTTCCAGCAGTCCCCACAGCCCCAGCTAGTGAAAGGAATGTCTGGGCCACAATCAGGTTAGAGACCCAATTTACGGTAGCCGACATGCCACCACATATCCCTCGATAGGCTTCTGGATAGATCTCTGAGTTCACAGTCCATGGAATAGGCCCCATGCCTGGTGAGAAGGAAGCAATGTAGAGTGCCAAGCCAAGGATCGCTAACCATCCATACCCATTTTTGCAGCTGCCATGCAGAAAGCTACTCTCACAAAGCCCCAACACTAGACTAGAGGACTGCAAGTAGAAAGCTCCAGAGAGGATGCCAAGGGATACAATCACACCTAATAAACTCGTAAGGGCCAACTGACGCCTACCACAACGGTCTATCAGGTAAATACCAACAATTGATCCAGCAGCATTCATGCCAGCAACAATGAGGGATAGGAGCAAGGCCAACTGGTTAGACTGAAATCCAGCCATCTGGACGATCGTTGGGCTGTAGTACATGACTGTGTTGATCCCAGTAAACTGCTGAAATGCCTGCAAACAAATATCAAAATCACTATTTAGTTTTTTAATCAAAACCTACACAGACATAAACCAATAATAGCCAAGGGCACTGAGAATTCCCATCAGAAGCCCTGTGCAAATTCCTTCAACGTAACCATCACAATGACCCAGCAAAATATGGAACGATGAATCAGATGGGGGATTATCAAGGATTTTAAACTTGGAATCAGGGGTGGTCAAATCAATCCCTATCAATTATGGATTCCGGTCCAAAAAACCCTAGAATTGACCCCAGATCTTAAAACCAACAATCCAGTCCAAAAACCCTTGAATCAACCACTCTGGAACGTCCAGAATCAGGCCAATTCAACCAATCCGATTCCAATTTTTGAAACATTGGGGATTGTCGAGATTCCAACAAAATGCCACACGATCCTCCCTACTTCTCATGCATCCAATTTTAATTTCTTTCAGTGAGAAAGATTATTGGCAAAGGAAACAAAACAGAAGGCAAAATTTGCACCAATCCCTCATTCATACCCTTTCCAAGTGAATTTTTAGCCAGAGTAATTAAGGACAGCATAGAAAACCATACACTGAGGTGTCATTGTAATTTCGAAAATTCGCAATCAACAGAAGTTTAGGTGTTACCCATAATTCAGTTTTACCTGAAGTCCACCCCCAGCAAGAAATGCAATTCTGACCTCCTTGGTTTTGAAAACATCCCGGTATCTGCCAGAACTCTTGGACTGGTAAAGGTCTTGCTCCAACGCCACACTGAGCAGGCCTACCTCCTCCTCTAAACGGCTGGGATTATAGATTTTGGAAAGCACATTAACAGCTTTGGATCTTTCATTCTGCACATTGTAGAGAATGTTCACAATTGTTAAATGTACAGGTAAACATCAGAAGAGCAAAGAGTAGAATAATAAACTAGGTATTTCATACCTTCATGTAAAGCCAGCGAGGGGACTCAGGCAAATACAGCATAAGAAAGAACTGAATAACAGCCGGTACCCCAGCAACTCCAAGCATCCAGCGCCATGTTCCAGGGACCTGTTGAATCACAAAAACAGTTTCAGAATCTCGTTAGCAATTATGATTTAGACGTTACAAACAACGGAAAGGTATCTAGAAAGATTAGTATGGAGATTTCTGACATTCTTATTCTCACTGCCTTAAGTTCCATAACAACCCCTCAACCCACCCCTTGCCCCTCTCCCAGACACAGAGAGGCCACATTATTACTGGGACACTTTGTACCAACCTAAACCTTGAGATGAAAAAATAAAAGGCCCGGATTACCAAAATCTGTGACAACAAGAAAACCCCAACTATCTCCTTGAACAAATACATCATTTCACAGGACCTAAAAGAATTTGGGCCATAGATATAATTGCGAGTCTTTGTAATCAACCATAAATAAAGATGGTCACTCTCCACATGTTTTAAAATAACACTAAATTCAAAACGTATCTAAAAAAACCGTCAATTGCGTTTCTTAGTTACATTCTATATAGTAACCTCCCTCTTCCCCTTTTTTCACGATTACGACATTACAGTCAACATTTTTATTGTCAACCTGCATATTTAAAAGGGAAATAAAAGTGTGACCGTATACAACCATCCACGTCTTTCACTTCATCCTTCAATGTAATTGCCTTGCTTCCTTATCTCCACAGGGACTTCTCTAAGACTTGCAGATCCTTTTGAGAGCTTCAATCAGAAAACAAATCTTCAAAGATGCTAAGCAAGTTCTTAGATCCCAAAACAGAAAAAAATATTACGAAGAATCAAAGAGTTTCCCCTGAAATGTGGAATAGAATTTTGATATTCCACACTTTCTTCTTCTATTGATGAATACTTAGTCTCAATACCAGCATATCATGAGCTGCATCCAATCACTTACACAGACCACCTTTTCTTCTATTTGGATGTTGGAAGTGTTGAACTCTCTTCCAGAAGTATATCCCTTCAATTAACTGAAATTGAGTTTTTCTACAATAACATTATCACTTCAAAACAGAGAGGGTGATATGCAGAGCATGTCCAGCAAAGTGATATAACGGCTGTAAATTGCAGGCATTGGTGTCTCTGGAGCATCAGACCGAGGAGCTAAACTTCTGTACATGTTTCTATAAGTCAGCATATTTTTTTATTATGCAAAACTCCATTTTGTTCCTTTAAGTCAAGCATTGGTTAGGGATAAAAGAGCCCACACCCAAAAACTTCAAACGTAGCAAGTTTCCTAATGCTACTGCTAGGGGAGGACATTCTCTATCTTATGAGAAATTCACTTGCAGCCTTCTATTAACAATGTCGCAGCTCTATGTTGCTCCAATCATCCAATCTTCCCCTTTATTATCATTTCTCCTTATTGACTGTCAGACCTAGTATTTTTAAACAACCTTGATGCATTGACAAATCACTATTTGCCAATGTTAACGCTACCTACGTCACAAGACAATTGTCAATGAGCACTGCAGATAGGTTAAGGGATTCCTTCATCCCCAGTTTTGCATTGAGGAAGGCATTCCAGCATAGTTGTCAAGGCGCCGCCTAGGCGTCCAGGCTCTTTCTTGGGTTCAAGATGATAGCTTGCATTGCTGACACTTCCATGAGTTTACGTTGATTTATGTTTATTGCTTTGTTTTTTGATGAATAAGCTTATATTACTTCCTATGCTTTGAATATTATATGTTGGTTTTCTCATATCAAGTCATTATTAACATAATTATATCAAATTGCATAGATATGGCTTCTATGTTGCATATAAGCAAAATTATATAAAATTATCATTGCTATATTACATATTCATAAACTGCATGCCCAGGGCACCTAAGTGGGTGCCTTGTCGCCTAGGTGCGCCCTCCAATGCCTAAGGACTTTCTGCAGGCTCCATGATCAACTCCACTATTCGAAACTAATTTAAACTTGAGTACTATCTACATCAGGAGCCTGCTGTTGGTAAGTGAGTCAATCCACATGATGGCAATAGTGTTAGTTCCTAACAGAGTAAAACACACACCAGCTGCAAAAATCCCATTATATCTATTTCAGTTCAGTCAACCCAGTAACAACTCAGAAAAAGGAAGTTTACATTCTACATTAATGTAAAATAACTTATGTACAGAAATTATATATGATTCTCGTTAGTGGTTTGCCAATACTTGAGTTATAAGAGTTCCAATACTTTCTTCTTGGCAGTGAAATACGTTCTTTTCTTTTTATGACAAGTAAACTTAGCATTGAGAGTACTTTATTTCCTTCTATGACAATTATACAACTGCTGTTAATTAAGAGGGGTGAGGTAATCCTACAAAAGTGACCCAGCAATACTTGACATGAAACACAAGTAAGAAATATACCAAAGAATATAGCTGAAGGGGAGAGGGAGAGAGAATGGACATACAACTACTATCATTAATTTGCAACAATGTAGTACTTTTTGTAATGTAACAAAGACACATGCTTAATTTGAAAGATAGAACAAAAGGAGAGTTTCCCTTTAGTAATGATGCTCATCGCCAAAACTTAAAATGCAAACCCCAAATTCTATCTTGATGCTGCCTCCTCAAACTGCAAAAGAAACAACCTTTCATGCCCACAAATATACAAAGAGTGGAAAACACAAAAGGCAAGTTCTCTTCCAACAATTAAGACAATCAATCCTACAAATATTGAACTTGCAAATCAAAACCTAAAAGTGGGAGGAATTTTTCCTATAAATGTAGAGTTTTCCCTGTACAATTAATAGATTTCTACCTGTTACAATACTAATAATAAGAGTAAAAAATAATTATAATATAGTAATATTTGATATCCAGAAGAAAAAAAAAAGTTTCCAACGACAAGAAAAGATCACTTCTACAGAAAAAGCTCATAGTGTTTATTTTCTCTTTTTTTTTTGGGTGCATAAAATGATAGTTTTTCCCCACATCTATGATCAACTAATTATCCTGATAAAGCTTAGCAAGTTAAACCAACTGGAAAGTGCTGTGATTCCTTCATGTCCATCAAGAATTCTTATTCATATACAAATTTGCACTTACTGTATATTCTCGTGTTGAGAAGTGTACCACGATTGGGGGAGTGTCCCTATTGTGGTTGAGTCCATTATGGTTTCCTTTATTGTTTTATGTCTTTAATTGTTAGGAGTTAGGAGTCAGTTTCCTAGTCTAAGTTAGCTACCTATTTTAGATTAGGTTTCGTTTCCTTTTCCTTTTATGATTGTAATGGTTTTATTATAAATAAGATACTTGAGGGAGGAAGCAAAATAAGACATACGGTTCCTCCCCTTGCAGCTACTCTTCTCTTCTTCTTTCTTCTCTCTATTCTCCTCTCTAAGGTTACTGGTTACAGGTTCTAGGTTTTCTACATGGTATCAAAGCCCTAACCAGTACCTGTTTCTCTCTGTTATTGCCGTTTTGAGAGTCGTTTTTGGGTTACTAGTTTGAAGAACCAACCCTAGTTTATAGAAGAAGAAGAACTAGGGTTTCATATAAAGTTGAAGATTTGTATGAAAATTCGTACCTGTTCTGCTGAAGATTGAAGCCTAAGTTTGTTCCTACTGCTGGCCATTCCGCTAGTTGTATAACTATTGATATCTGGTGTTGTTGATCGAAATTTATTCCTGATTCTTCGACTGGGTTTGCTAGTCATGATTTGCTGAATCCAAACAAACTGACGCCTCTGCTGCAATAATCTCTGGTTTTCTTATTTACATTGCTGATTCTATTTTCTGCTAATCGATATCCTGCTACTAACGTCGGCTGGGTTTTCCGCCTCTGATTGCTAGTTACAGAACCAGCTACTTTCGATGGTCGGAGAACTGATTGTGGTTTCTGTTTTCAAATATTCCTCGATTTATTTTCTTCTAATGGTGTTTATTGTTCTCACCTCTGCTGCTGGAGTCTCTCGAGTCTTGTTATCTTTTACTTTTGGACCTTGGTAGTGAGGTTGAAGACGATCACTGTCGTGGTATCTTTCCCTTTGGCTACAGCCAGTAAGATATTTGGTTACTTTCTTTTAATTGACCATAATCCATTCAATCCCAATGACATCGTTCTTGTTATATTCCATATTTTATCTTTTTCCTAATTTGCCCTTGCCTTTATGCCTAATTCAGCTTCTATTTATCACTTACAGTTGCTTCCAAGATTGCCCCTACTTCATAACTGGTAATTACTATTGCATCCCAGTGCTTCTTTGTTTACCAAAAGCCCTTGAAAAATTCTGGTTATTTACCAGATTGCCACTCCTCCCTTAAATTTGGCCTTGCTTATGCATATATATATATATATTTGTATGGATTTCATTTAAATTACAATTCTGCCATTCCCCTATTTGACTACCCAATTGATCCTTAAAATTCTGGTTTATTACCAGTTTGCCCTTCGGCTTGGATTGTATTTAAAAGTGGATTTCCACCAAATTACAGCCATGCCATTTTTTTTTCAACACCTTTCTCTTTCAATAATTCTAATTCCCTTCATATCCCATACCTTTGGTAATTACCCATAACACCTTTGGAAACTTCTGGTAAATTATAATTTTGCCATTCCTTCCTTTTTTTACTTACCCATAACACCTTTGAAAAATTCTGGAATATTATGTTTTTGCTCTATCTCTTACATCATCTCTATTATGTCCACGTGTACTACACGTGAGAGGGGGATTATGTACAATACACCTACAGACATTGCAGAACGCAAAACTTGCAAGAGCATTGGTGCAAAACATAGAAGATCAGTTTTCTCCACCATTGCCATTGGGTATCCTTCGGTATTGGGTTGAGTTTGCCGTAAGGGGGAGATTGAAGTATTGAAGAGTATTGAAGATATTTGGTTGTTGCCTATTTGAGGACTTTCAGTTGGGTTGATACAGTTTTTTTCCGCTGCCTGATTCAGTTTGTTTTCGCTACTTGCTGCTCTAGTTATTTCACTTCAAGATTTTATGTCACTATGACAATTTGAGATTCATCACTGGATAGCTATTGAAGATCGTTGAAAGCTGCCTTTTTTGGAAGACATTCCAGTACCGGTTTGCTGATCATGTCTGTCCAAATTTTGAAGATCTATTTTTTCAAGTTCTTGAAGGTTTATTTGGGAGCTGCATTCATATGTCAAGCTGGATTCTGCTGCACCTTAGTTTTTTCCCATTTTGTTCAAGTTGGGCATTAGTACCTTGTATGCGCCAACTTGAGAGGGAGTGTTAGCATTATTATGGAGGTTCTTTTTTTATTTAGTTCAAGCTGGATTTTCCTTCTTCGCTTATTTGTATAATCCAGCTTGAGGGGGAGTGTTGAGAAGTGTACCACGATTGGGGGAGTGTCCCTATTGTGGTTGAGTCCATTATGGTTTCCTTTATTGTTTTATGTCTTTAATTGTTAGGAGTTAGGAGTCAGTTTCCTAGTCTAAGTTAGCTACCTATTTTAGATTAGGTTTAGTTTCCTTTTCCTTTTATGATTGTAATGGTTTTATTATAAATAAGATACTTGAGGGAAGAAGCAAAATAAGACATACGGTTCCTCCCCTTGCAGCTACTCTTCTCTTCTTCTTTCTTCGCTCTATTCTCCTCTCTAAGGTTACTGGTTACAGGTCCTAGGTTTTCTACATCTCGTTAATATACTTGCCAAGTCTCATCAAATATTATCAAAGAAACAAAAGCTTCTGGAAAAGAAATCCCTAAAATAAAGTCATTTCATACGAGTACCAAAGTTCTTTTACCCAATAAGAAGATATTCTGCATATTTAGTAGTTTCTTTTGTATCTAAGACTTGTTAACAAATACTTTAACAATTTTCCTTGTTATAACACAGTAGGATATATTAGTACATCCATCAACCATGTTAAGGACTTAATCCGAAGTTACAGAGGCTTATAAATTTACTTCTGAATACAATGGATTTTGTTGGAAAGATCAAAAAGTAGTTAAATCATACCCATTGAATGACATTTCCAAGGAATCTTCATCCATCAGTAAAGTAGATCACAAGTATTTCTCTTTCCTTCTTTTTTTTCTTTTTTTTTTTGGTGGGGGAGGGGGGGGGAAGAAGGTATATCTATTTATAAGATGCTTCCAATGAAGTTTTCCATCTGCCATAAAATAGGATTTTGTTCAATCAAATTTGGCATTAACTCTCCCTTTTCTAGAAGAATTTAGGTGTGCAACAGATATACATATCCTAATAAAAGTTTTATTTCTGATCCTGCTCATTTATTTTAATTCTTTGTGATGTTTCATGTAGCGAAATTTTCCATATACATTACCGATTGTGGAAGAATTCAGTCAATTTCTGGGGAAACTTTTTAAAAATGCAGAATATTTTCCCATAACAGTGAAAATGATTAATTGTATAATGCTCCAAAATAAGGTTATGACCAGTGCTGGCTTACTTTCACAGAATATTGCTTTGCCCACAACCTAATCCAAGAACACAAAATGTAAAACATTTTGAAAATTTTCATAACCACAGCCAAAACTCTTTAAATTACTTTAGAAAGAAATATCATGTACTTTCTACATAATTATTACCAACCTCAGTAAAAGCAAGATTTACTAGATACGAAAGGAACTGTCCACCAGTAATCATAAGCACATTCGTGCCCACTAGTCCTCCCCTTATTTCAGTGGGAGCTGATTCTGCAATATAAACAGGCGCAGTGACAGATGCTACACCAATTCCCAAGCCAACCAGAAGTCGCCCAGCTATAAGAACATATGGATCTGGAGCTGCGGCCATAACAACTGACCCAATTGCAAAAATCACATCAGCAACAAGAGTAGATTTCTTACGTCCATACTCATCGTTCATCCACCCCCCTGCAGCAGCTCCAATAATTGCTCCAACCAATGCCATGCTAACAATTGTTTCCTGCCAAGATAATAATTATTCATTAACAGCACAACAAATCCAAATAATTATTTAAAAGATCGGAATCGGATCGTTGAGATCACTCAATATAGACAGGTACTGGTGCAGTATTGTATGATCTGGGACACGCATAGATGGCCGATCCAAAATTTTTCAACAGTTTTTTTTTCTTCTCTGGATTGTCAGATCACACAATCCAGGTCATTATCACCCAGGAATGATCCAGACTACTTGACCAACCTTTAAATCATTGGTACAAATCGACAATATGAGCTTTTCTACTCAACAAAAATAATTTTTTCTTGGTGCAAAGAAAATAATAAATAAATAAGGACCAATATTCTAGAGATTATACCTGTAAAAACTTATTATGATTAACCACCGCAAAATCATCTTTAATATACAGAAGTGCCCCTGAAATAACACCTGCAAACAGCACTTCACCATATAACGTACAGCCTTTAAAACAACCAAAGAAACAGTAAATGTAAAACCAAATCCCAATGAAATGCACAGTTGCATATTAGTTATGGAGTTTGTATTAAAACTTAAAACATCTTAATCAAAGTACCAGAAAAAGGGTGAAGATAATGGCATCAGTATTCAGGACACACACTCCTATTAAGATTTTTTTTATAGAGATACTCCTGTTAAGAAATGAATAGTACTTGGCAATAGTCTAAGAATCACCCACAATCTTTCATGAGTTTTCCTTTATTTAGCATTATAAAACCAGAAGTACTGCCAAAAAAAGGAAAGCCAATAACACACATATTCCAATTTACAACAATGCTGTTAATGGTAATTGAATCATATAATCCAAACAGTTGAACTTGAATTTTAAAGCCTAGATTGCAAGGTTCAGAGCAATAGGAATACATCTTCTGAAATTGGAAGAAAATTATGACATCAAGAAGATATGTACCCAAGCTCTCCACCTAACCAGCCATATAATTTGTCTTAGCTGTGCCCACACCATGTTTAAGCATAAATACCCATATATCTTCATATGTACAATTAACAGAAATTTCATAAAACAAAAGAAAAGGATTGGAAACCAAAAGCAACAAAAAGAAAAAAGAATAAGAGCCTGTCATGCATACTACTTGACCCCATTAAAAGTAATTCTCTCTAAAATCGGCCATTTAATGAGGTGTCCAAGCACTATACCGAAGGCCTGATCTTCTTAAACTAACAACCCTATGAATACATCATGGAATAACCCAATGATAAGAACCAATTCACCCCTACCACCACATTCCAAAGTATAAGAATGTGTCATATCTAGATAGTTATTAACAAATAACCTAAAGCTCAAGAAATCTCTCCTTCTCGCACTGGTCCCATATGCAAAAGAATTGCCTCCAGCTACCCCTAAAACATACAAAAGTCCAATGTGTATGAACATACATCAAAAATTAACTTTCATGGGATCTGGAGACTGGGGGACCACCAAGCAGGATAAAGGACAACTAGACAGCTAAGGCTGGTGCATGGAACCTCATAGCAATTCCTAAATACCTGATCTTCAGGAATGTGATCAAAAGGGCTAGTAGCAAGAAACCAGCAAGCCACTTGTTCAAGAATCACCTCATATAACAATTTCTCCAGGGAGGTTTTAACTTTTCTTGTCCCAAATGTTACATACAACTTCCAGTATCTTGCTAATACAGAAGAACCTTAGTCTCTTCCTAAAGGAGAGACCACCAACTCCACATGAAAGTCCATAATGTTCCTCTCTCTAACCACTAAATTCTGAAGAATATGAAATGGTTTTACATACTAAAAGCATTAAACAAAGCCACAATGGAAGAATAATTCTTTCATTCATTCTCCAACACATGATTTGAACATGAGGAAAAATGGTCTAATTAACAGCTCAATGGCACCTTAATCTCGACTAAGTCATGGAGTTGAAGTCATGTCCCGAGTAAAGATGCATAACATGTCACTATATGGGTATAAACTCACAATATGCAAAATTTGTTATGGGAAAGCATATCAATAAGTATGGCCTGCATCATACAACTAATAATTGAGGGGAAAACAGCTTTATTAGTTTTTATTTTCTATCCCAATTTTGGTCCCTGCTATGCCCCAAGTATACAATTAATTTCCTCCAAGTCAAAAAAAAAAAAAAAAACATGCATGTAGATTAAATAATTAAGCACCACCAGGACCATCCCATATGTAGATCACAAAGACCAAGTAATTTACAAGATGACAAGAACAATAAATGACTTGGAACTAAGCAACAACAAGGGAATATACAAATGTAATTGGCAAACCTCAAGATAGTTCGCATATCCACTAGCCGTTCTTAGAACCACTACAAATCTGAACTTTTAGAAATTGAGCTGCGAAACACCCAGTTAATTTGCATGGCCAGTACATCATAAATATCAGCCACAAATAAAGCTAAGGTGAAGCAAATAACTCATTGCAGTGTAGACACACAAACAGAAAGATGTAAGTGATGCAATTACCTAACGCCACTATATAAATGGAGTTTTACCAATTGTCCTGCGAATCAACCAGTTAACTTATATGGCCAATAAGTTACATAAAGAAAATTTATAGAGCTAGGAAAATCACATATACTGTGTAGACATAGACATGTGAAGTCAAGTTGCTCACAACCGGAAAACCTACACATCCTCACATATTCGAAGTCACCTCATAAAAGCAAGGATATAAGTCTCGTGATCAGACCAGGCAGCTTGGCTAATCTGGATCAGGATCAGCAACCATGGATCCAGACGTCATAGCTGTCACCACCGATCTTCCCTCAAAGATTTGCAAATATCAGATCAGGGTCGGCAGTTTCCAATTCAACCTCCGACACAGAGACTTAAATCCTTGCAGAAATGAGAAAACATATCGTACAGATCCACAAACAAACATGTTATGATGTCATGTGAACAAAATTTAGATAACAGCAAATAAAAAATGAAGCCAGAATAGAAAATTAAGACTTATTCTCAATGTCCAATTTAGAATGGCACAACATGTAGCCAGCCTTCACCAATGCCTGAGGTTGCAATTTTCTTAAGAAGAATACTCAAGAATCAAAAGAAATGCACAGGACGATGCTGTAACAAGGACACAAAAAAAAGGAAGGAATTTTCCTATTTTTATAAATCTGTTATAAAAACCAAATGAGAAAACAGAATTAGGTTCCATGGACTCTTTCAATCCTTCAACTGAAGCTCTTTAGGGTACTGACTATTAAACACAAAAACCACTGTTTTCTTACTTGCTATGTTTCCCAGTCCCCTGTGTGCTCGTCTAATCCCATTCTATTTTGTACACTCTCCTCTTTCCTTAAAAATTGGAACATAGCCAAAAAAATCTGATTTCGTAATTCACAACTTCACATGCAGATTTATCACACTTGAAGTCTAGAAGTAATAGCCTAAAAATAAATCACACACCATAGAATAATAATATCAGTACCTGCAATGAACTAAGCACACATAAGACGATTTTATTACCTGTATCATATCCAAACAACAATCCCCCAATACCAGCAGTGATAGTTAATCCGAGTACATAACGGTTGCTGAAATATGAAACCTTTCCCTCTTGGATTGAATCCAAGTAGCCCGAGCTTCCTGGAGAGGCATGGATCGTCATCGTGACAGAATCTCAACCACCCCGGTTCCCAGAATCCACAAAAGAATCCTCCAAAAAAACCTATGAGACCAAACGTAACTAATAAAGGAACAGAAACTCTCAACAGTTCTATATGGTTGGTTCCTCGTAAAACCCAAAGACGCCAACCGATGCTAACAGATACAACAAAACTGAGGATTAACAGAGTCGACAAGAGCAATTGTGCTCTTTCAAAAGCCCAGAATCAAAGACCTTTAAATAGGAACAATGGCGGAAAACACCCCTCCAAAACCAAAAAAATAAATCGGTATTTCGTCGTTCAGTCGTTCAATTTTCAGCACCGACCAGACTCGACTGAAATTGACTTGCTCAAAACAGAAACCCCAAAACTCGGAAAACACCTCAACAACCCTAAAAAAACCTCCACACAGAATCTAACGAAAACCTCAATTTAAAGACAACCCAACAAAGAAAACACTCTCACCCTTTACAGGAACTACAAACTACAATCCCAAACAGAACCCGAATGTCGAACTTGGAGAAGAAGTATCAAGGCCTGAAATAAGCCAAAACGATCAATACCCTCTAGTGAATCCAACGAATCGAACCCTCGACGCCTTACTTAACAGATTGTAGAGCGAAAACCGAGAAGGTTGGAGAGAGCTAACGGTGACGATGATCAGAGAGAGGATAGGTTTGAAGAATCTAAACCGAGAAAACAAGCTAGCTTTATTGAATGCTTCCACAAAAAACTTGTGCGTCTGGAGTGAGAGAGAGAAATGTACAAGCAGATTGGAAGAAAGAGTGGTTGAGGACTTGTAGGGAGGGAAACCGGAACAAATGAAAAAGAAGAGACGCAGAGGTCTTTAGAGGAGAGTGACACTGCCTCTGTCACGCGCTAAACGATCTCTCCCATTGAAAGGGGGTCCACTTTTTTTTTTGTTTTTGGAAACTTGGGAGATTGTATTAAAAGGGCCACTTTCTAAAGAGTGACAGTTTACCTAAACCGACCGTGTATCTGTACAGCATGTGCGCTGGACCCGAACCCAGAGCGGGCGAAATAAATGACTTTCTCACCCCATGAATGACAGAAATACCGCTACATAATTCTTTCACGTGCATAGGATCACGCTCCCTTGAATTTTTCCAGTCCAGTTTCCTGTCTGGTACAGCGGTTCAGTTCTAGCAGTGGGTTAGGTCATCATTTCCATCCCCCTATGAGAAGAACTAGACCACTGTACCGAACAGGAAACAAGAGATGATAATGATCCATGTTCGCTCCATAGGAAACTCTTGCTCTTGTTTTTTATGGGGAAAAAAGCTGCTATACAATTGGTGTATCATAAGCTAACGCCGCTTATGTCTCTCTTCCCTCTTTGCAATGATGTCGTTATCCCTCTTCTTGTATGGTGTATTTTTATCTTTTGTTGTTCATTGCCCGAATAGCACAATGCTGTCCCCTCACATGGGACACGAAATGACGACTTAACCTCCCTCGGGCAGTGTGTTCGTGTAGGGAGGTTAAGTCATCATTTCGCCCCCATGTGAGGGGACAGCAGGTGCTATTCGGGCAGCGGACAGTAGAGGATAGCGATCCCTTGTATGGTACCCTCCTTATCCTTTTTTTCCTTAAATCCTCCCTAATAACATTTTGCAGCATCCATGAGTAATATCAAAGTAGAAATTTCTATTAAGAATCGTAAAAGCTCCCATGAATCCATGACCAATCTTTTTCATTCTCCTAGAGTATTTCATCTACCAATCTTTCATTTGCTTTCAATGTATGAATATGGTGTCAATGTTGATAAGCTTCTTTTTTTATTTTTTTAAATATATGGGAGATTACGCGTTGGCATAATAGGGGTGGGGCGGTCATTTCATCCCCTTTTATGTCTGGCATGGATGGTATACTTTACCACAAAAAAAAATTCTCCTTTTCTTATTTAACATATTTAAATTGAATTTGGTGGACATACATATCCAACATAAATAGAGTAGTCTTGGCATGAACTCACCTCAAAGCATCATCTAACCTAATCTAGGGGGAAGTGTCTTTTGGCATGGTGGTGGCTGCTAGTGTTGTAGAATGCTGACTTAAGTCCAAGGAAAGGTCACATGTTCGACTCATCCCCCCCCCCCCACCTCTGGCCGCCCTTCTAGGGAAAAGTCGGATGTGTACATCATGTTATTCCCCATTTCTCCCCCACCTCTCATCACCCTTCCTTGGGTTGGGACCCCAACCCTTAGGGACCTATTGGGCAAGAATTGGGTTTAGAACAGCCATCTAATTTAATTATCATACGGATTGAAATACTAATCCATTGCAACGGTAAAGGTTACTCCATTGTGACCAAGTGATCATGGGTTTGAGTTTTGTTGCGTTAAAAAATCATCCGGTGGTCCCTTCGAGTGTCGTAACCTGCAAAAGGACCTAGGTGATAAAGGAGAACCGATGTGGTTGCGGTCTAGGATTCTCCGATGCCTAAGTTAGATCTCTTTGAGCAAACAGATGAATACTTAGAATTCAAGATCAGTTAAGATTGGTTGATGGGGTAGAGTACCTTCGCATTTATAGTGGAGTGTGGCGGTGTGGAGAGTCTCAGTTGATGACGAGTAGTCATTGTTGTGAATAGAGTCCCTGGGTAGCAGGGCTCTTCTTTGATTGGTTGTCTCCCTACGGGAGGTAGTGTCCCATTAGGGTTGATTTCCTTGATAGATAGACGCTTATACGTGTTGGATAAGGTCCTTGGTGCTTGAGTCCGTCTAGGACTATGTGGCTGGTAGACGGTGGCCTAGTGTCCTTGAAGTGGTGTATGTCTTGTTGATGGTGATGATAGTAACCTGTAACACTTGCACTTTGGATCTTGGTGGCGATCCTGCCCCTGGCCCGGTCTACGCCCGAGGTTCGCGCCAATGCCTGAGTCCACGCCCGCTTGAGGCCACGTCCATGAGGCTGCGCCCATGGTTGTGAGGCGGCGCCTGTGAGGCCGTGCCCGTGGTAGTGCTTGCCTGAGGCCGCGCCTGTTCTGTGTTTGAGCAGGTTCTCCGCCGGGCCTAGGACAGCCCATCTCCTTAGGCCGATGACAGGTGGAGGCTCCCGATTGGTCAGTGTGATTTTGGGTTTATCAAGTTTAGAAATAGTCTCTCTGCGAAAAGGAGAGATAAAACTACGTACATTATGACCCTCCCCAGACCCCATAGTGGTGGGAGACTTGTGCACTGAGTACGCCCCCCTTTCATTGAGAATTTGGGATACTAATCCAACCCAATTAATCCTTAGATCCTGATCTTTTAAGACTTTTCCCTAAAGAGTACTCTCTTTCATTTTCATTCATGAATGTAAGTATACTCTCCGTGATTCCGTATTTGGTTTGGTCTTTCATTCTTCACCATGACCCTAAACATTAGATCTCAAAATTGACCTAACCCGACCCAATACACTCTCCCTAGAACCAAACAAACCTTTATATCTAGCTGCCAAAATTGAATCGCAAAAGAGAAATCACTCACTAACCAGCCAACGGTTGTCACCATTCCACGTTTAATCTTGGCTTCCTAGCTGGGACCCAACAAGACTTAGTCTATTTCTATCATGATTCATGGTCCTTAATTTTATCGTTTAGCACATTTTTTTTTTGCCCAATTCTTTTTAGTACATTTCAACGTTATAAATGGAATAACTCATGTGACGGTCTATTTGTCCTTCTCTCTACGTGGCTTGCAATGGTGGTTGCAACCAATTTGTGGCGATAAGCTTTTATCACTTTTGTGTCGTTACTCGTTACCATATTTGGTTGTAGTAGTGGTAGGGAATTAGGGATCTTCTTTCTTTCTTTTTTCTTCATTAATTTTTTTTTTTTTGGTTTCGGACAGTAGGGGTATCTGACTTTAGGTCGACTAAATTCCCTTGAGCTCGTACATGACATCACACATGAACCGAGAGCTTCTAGGCGTTAGTGAACCTCAAGTAAATGGCCCCAAGAAATTATGCAACGGCAAAGATAGAGATATTTACTTTAAAATGGAATAGACAATTACCTTCCACTTCCCTTTGTCATTTTCAAAATTTGGAACGAAAATATCCATGTCCAGACAAGTGTCAATTATTTGGATTTTTGACACGTGTGGTGTGATTGGTTACTTTGGATGAGAGATCTTAGAAGAAACACAATTGTCACAATCCATGCATTGAGGGTGAGTGATAACTTTCTTTCAGTTTTGTATTCAATTTCGTATGGATTGGAGTTCTAATCAAATTATAGATTGATGGTGATCTTTCTTAATACATGAAGATCAATGTAATAATTATAGGGAGGAGATGAAATGGAAGATTTGATCAAATCCCTTTCATCAAAAAGCTAGAGACACAATAATTCACAAATATTACTTCTGAACAACATAGACATTCTTGTTTTGTTCAGGAGTGTCTGGCATGGTGTATTGATTGTTGAGCATCAATACCAGAATACTGTAAATATTTAGCGAACGATCCAAAGGATTGCATTCAATCTACATAAAAAAAAACATATATTAATAAACAAGAATGTCATAAATAATCAAACCTAATCAAGTTGGCCAATTTATTAGATTTCTTCTAATATCGTTTTTTGGTAATAATAGGAAAGACTCATAAGAATTGGATGAAAGGTTTGACATCATCAAGGTCACATGCATATAGGGTGGCAAGATCGCTCAACATGTGATGAAAATTTTTGGACAAGGCAAAATGCCTGAAACAACACTTCTCAAAAATTTCATCACCTATGGTAGCACGACAAGAATTCTCACATCAATGAAGCCTAAAATTAGTAAGTTTCCATTTTATAGCAAGAATTCAAAATCAAATAGAAAAAAATTGTTAAAAAAAAAGGGTGTAGAACCAAAACTCGAAACCGCTCCCAATGCGTTCAGAAGGGTTAAAAACTCTTAACCTAGGATTTTCGACACTCAATCCCCTAGGTAACACGACAACCAAAATCGAAACGATTGTAAAAAAAAATTTATAATCAATTTCAGAAAATTTTCATAAATAATTTTTGTTCAAGTGATTTCTAATTTTATAGAAACAATTTTATATTCTATTTTAGGAAACATAGCAAATTTTCTCTAATTAACAAAATCTGTTTATAAAAATAAAATCCATTTTAAAAACCAAATTCATAAATGGAAACAAAAACAAATTGATTAATAATTTTGTTTACAAAACCGTTTTTATAAATTAAAATAGTTGCCCCCTTTGATCATTTGGACCACACTAATAGGATAAAATCCCTACATAAATCACTGTTTCGCGTAAAACAATGGAATAAAGGATAGATCTTTTTTTACCAAAAAAACAAAAGGGGGATAGATCATTGGCTTTAAATTTGATCATGTATACCACATTAATATGATAAAATCCCTACATAAATCAGCTCCTTCATTCTTTTTCCTCACCCCTTAAAAAGAATATATTTTAGAGGATCAGATATCCACCTCTTTTCTTCACCTTCCTCACGACCCCACAATTTCTTTTTTCTTATTCCATACCTAGATGCAGGATGGGAGAAAGAATGCTACATGGGCAAGTGTAGTGCGTTGCTCCTGTGCCTAG
Organism: Telopea speciosissima; assembly: GCF_018873765.1. NCBI lineage: Eukaryota > Viridiplantae > Streptophyta > Magnoliopsida > Proteales > Proteaceae > Telopea > Telopea speciosissima. The sequence goes on from NC_057923.1 coordinate 61,897,938, forward strand.
ATACAAGGGAGGGCGAAATGACCGCCGCATCCCAAAAAAATGCGGAATTTCCCAGAGACGCGGCGGTCTAACTCCCTAACTTGGCTCCATGAAGCAATAAACTAAGGGTGTTAAACGGTTCAGTTCTGTTTTGACTGCTTGATGGTAGAAATCGTAACCAGACCGGTCTCATAATCAAAACCTGGTCCGTCTGGTAAACGGTTTTGGTTAAATGGTTCTATACAGTTTTACACAGTTTCAGTTAGACGGTTCTATATACATTTACTACTCTATGTACTAATACTAGTTATTAGTTAATAGCTATTACTTAGTACTTATTAAGTTATTAGTTATTTTTTAGAAAAAGATAATCATTAATGAAGAAACGTGATTGCTTAGTAGTTGCTACTTACTAGGTTTTGACTTTTTATTTATCCAAAACAAAAAAAAGTTGTTAGGTTTTTAAACGGTTTGGCTATAATGGGTTTTAATTAGATTATACGGTTTGAAACCATTAGATTAATCGATCTAAATTGAATAAACGATGTCATTTCTAAAACCATAATCGGATCATTTAACTAAACAATCTACCGATTTCGATTTAAATGATTCTATACGATTTCGATAAACAGTTTGGATTTGGTTTTGACACCCTTACAATAAACTGCCCAATTAATAACAAAGACGGTTAGTAATTACCCCACCAACTATGAGGTCACTATGGACTATGCTGAGGTAGACACTAGGCTTAGGAAAGTGGAAGTTTTGTTTCTGTTAAGCAACAACGTAGAAGCTCTCATCAATTGGATAACCTCATCAACCAACTTGGTAGTTTTTGAAAGGAATCGTCTATAGAAAAGAAAGATGTTTAAAGTTGCAAGTGATTCAACCAAAAAACACCCTCCATCTGTTGCCCCTCTCCCTCTCCCTCTCGATGCCGTAATCTCAGTTGAGCATCTTATTGACCATCATGCTAGATCTTGGCAAAGGGATTTAATCTTCCATTGGTGGCCTCTAAATATAGCAATCATTATTCTTTCCATCCCTCTTCCTATCTTCCCTCGAGAAGATCATTTAGTGTGGCTAGGTACTTCTACTGGTAACTTCTCTGTTGCTTCAACTTATCATTTAGCCATTAGTGAAAACTCTCTCCCTGCTAATTCTATCTGGCTCAAAATTTGACACCTTCCCACCGCTCCTAAAATCCAACATCTTCTTTGGAAAACCCTCCATCAGAAACTTCCATTACCCGATCTTTTGAATCAGAGAGGATTTGGCCTAGATCCTCTTTATGCCATCTGTCGTCAACAGTATCAATCAGCTTCACATCTTTTCTTCGATTGCCCTGCAGTCAAAGGCATATGGATGCAAATTGGATTGATCAACTTCTTCAACAATGAAGGCATCAAGTTCGGAATTTCAACTGCCGCCAACTCTTCCTTTTAGATCAGCAGGGAAGACAAGGCTAAAGCATCTCTCTTTTGCAGCATCATCTGGTTCATATGGAACAGTTACTGGGACCTCATTTTCAGGCATTATGTGTTCAATCCAAGGGATATTATTCTTAAAGCCATTGCTCACTCAAAGGAACAATTACAGAATTCCAAGTTCCCAACTCGAAGAATTGTTAAATTGCTCCGGTGGATTCCTCCCACCCCTCCTTTTATCAAGTTCAATGTCCATGGCGCTAGCAAGGGCAACCCAGGAAATGCTGGTATTGGGGGGGGTATGCAGATCTTCGAGTGCCTCCTTCATCTGTGGGTTTTCTCAAGGTATCGGTAGGAACTTTGCTCTGGTAGCAGCTAAGGTTTTAGCCATTCGCCATGCTATGAGGATTGCCATTAATTTGGGATGCACGAAGCTTATAATCGAGAGCGATAATCTTTTGGTGATTACCATTCTGAATGGTTCTTCTAAAGCTATTCCTTGGAGGATCTCCCCAATCATCTGGGATTGCTTCACTCTTTGTCAATCTTTTGAGACTATCACTTTTGTACACTCTCTTAGAGAAGCTAATGTTGTAGCTGATCGCTTGGCTTCTCTAGGAGCGACTTCTCAATCTGATATGTTCTTGCAGGGCTCTCCTTTCCCTGTACTCCGATTCATCTGGAACTTTGTTTCAGCGTTAATAAAATTAGACTATCAAAAAAAAAAAGTCCAAAGTGTCACATCGGGAAAGTTCTTTGAGCCGTTGGGGTAGGGACGCTTGCACATTTGTGCTTATTTGTCTTCTTATCACATGAAATAAACTCGCTGCCAACCAGTATGTGATATCATTCTGCCTAATGCACCTTATTGATGTGCTCCTCTATACCACTTACTCATTCGATTTATGTAGGAATTTTTTCCTATTGTAATATGGGGAATAGGGGAAGAGTTTCTATCTGGGAGCATGGTCCCTACACCAACAAGAGAGCCAACGGGAATGTGTGTTGAAGCATTAATAGGGTTGGGATTTTAGCATTTCATGGGGACAGAGTATGTTATTGGTGAAGCCTGATTTCGGTCTAGAGAGTGGTTGAGGATCTTTGGAGGACCATTTCGGCCTCGAAACGATCTCGGATGGCCTAAGAAGCGAATACATCACTACCAGAAGTTGTGAGTTGTGTAGAGCTCGTCGAGACCTTCGAATCGATATATTTTGAGACATATGTTATGTTTTGGTCCGACCCTGACTAGTTGGTCAGTTTTGGGCTCTAGGGGCAATTCTGTACTTTCTTGATCGTGGGCGTAGCTTCCATTTTAGGGGTGAACCACGTTAATGTTTGGTGTTGTGTGTTGTGTGTCTTCTCTATTTTTTGTTTTCTTTTGCAACTTACCACACTCCTGGGTGTTGTTTTCTTAATAGGGTAGTCATTTTGCCCCATCATTTGTGTGGTCGCAGGAACCATGCTTCTGGACAGAGTTTTTTTTCCCTCATAATATAGGGATTTCAGTAGTCATGTCACCCCATCATATGTGTGGGAACATGAGTCATGCTTCCGGATAGAGTCCTTTTTCCGTTGTAATATATGGGAAAAGGCTCTCTGAGTCATTGGGGTAGGAGACGTTAGCACCTTTGTATCTATCTTTCTTCTTCTCACACGAAATGAACTCACTGTCTTCCAATATGGGATATTGTTTTACCGCACCTCATTGATGTGTTCCCCCATACCGCTTGCACAAAGAACCCTCTCCCATTTCTAAATAATGGGAGAGGGTTTCTCACGAGTATGGTGTGGAAAGGAATCTGCACACCAAATCAATGTGGTGCAAAAAAAATGAAATCATTCACATGAGATGCACAAATCAGAGCAGAAGAGACACATATTAAAACAAACCCATGTGAGAGGGAAAGACTACAAATTAAGGTATCATTGAAAAGTATTTCCCCTACATAATTTAAGGAAGAGGGTTTTCTTCACTAGTGCAACAATCTTCCTAATCAATTTAGAAAGAAGAAAAAAAAATTTCCTCAAAAATGGACAAATTCCTTTTCTTATTCCCTCAATGAGGATTATATATGCCATGTGGCAGTTCATTTGACTTTTAAACTTAGTGATTAGGTTGTCAACATCCTTGTTGTTAACATCAAATTTCCACTTAAATATGCTAAAAATAAATGGGAACAAGTACAAAACATGGTAGAACCATTAGATTTGGCTGATAAGCAATCCTAATGGTATTCTATTTCTCTAATTGTCTAAGCACCCAATGTGATAGAAGAAGTTGCTTAAGAAGGAACTCCTTTAATGTCAATGAAGGAAACCCTTCTCCAAAATTTATTCAAAATCTACTGATCGATACATCAAATGAAAATTTTCATGGTTCTCTTTCTTCAGGCATTGAATCACTTATAAAGAGGTTTCTTGTAATGCATGGATTTAAGATAGGCCCAATCGAATTTTCTAAAGTTCTTTACTTTATTTTTAACCTCACATCTACAGCTTAAATCTATGTTGTGATTATTCTATTATTTCCAAACAGTATCTGAGGATTCTGCAAAGTTTAGAACATTGTCGAATCATTATCCTCTCCGGTAAAGTTGTGTTGGAATTTTTTAAAATATTGATGTGGACTTTTAGTCCCACATCGGCTATGAAAGGAAAGCTCATTGGGTTTATATGTGTTAGTAGTTAGTAGTTATTATTATCACATGTAATGCTAGAAGAGATTGTACGGTGCACTTGCGAGCGAGGACGGTAACCGTTCGAGCACGTACGCATGTGCGTGTGCGTGCGTGTGCGTGCGTGAGGCGCAATGTGGCGCTTTGATGGCGCACTTTGGACTTTGCACGTGCGCAGCATCGCAGTATGTCACCTTAATCTTTTTGGGATCGATGGTGTCTGATCAAAGGGTGCTTAGGATCGATCCGATCGTTGGATCGGTGGCTGATCAAAGAGGGAGTGCAACCCTTGGTTTAACATTGACCCCAAGAGTTGCAGCCCACACGAACAGCCAAGGGAGCCCAGCCAAATAGTCATGACCTGTCAGGTCAAGCCATATGAGCCAATGGGTGTGACCCATCCGAACAGGCCTTGTGGGCCTATAAATGGGCCACGAATTCTCTCAGTCCATTATTAAAAAAATCTCCGATAGCTTCACAGTGTTACTGTCTCTGCAACCAGTAACAGTCCGCCTGATTTATCTTGGGAGGCAGGTTTGCTGCAACCCTTTGCAGGATTAGGAGGGTGCAAATACTGTCTTAAGGACAGAACGATTTCGTTCGACTCAGGCCTTCTTTCTGTCCTCTCCTTTTTGTTCAGATTTTTAACAATCTTAAGACAGTATTTACTCAATGGAGGAGACTGCAATCATGAAGATACCTGGGAACGAAATAAGCAAACTTGAGAAGTTTGATGGGTCATTTTTCAAACGTTGGAAAGGGAAGATGTATTTCTTCCTCACTGCTTTGAAACTTGCTCATGTCCTGAACAAAGAGAAGCCAGCAGTACCGACATCGATAGACACCACTGCAGAAGCTTCAAGTGGAGAGACACCGGTGCAGAAACAGCAGCGCCAGAAGTGGGAGCAAGACGACTTCATGTGCAAGGGCTACATCCTCAATGGGTTATCAAACACACTTTATGATGTGTATGAGCCCAAATTTGTAGACAGCACGTCGAGAGAACTATGGGAGGATCTCGACAAAAAATACAAAATTGAGGATGCTGGCAACAAGAAGTTTCTTATAAGTAAGTTGTTTGATTATAGGATGGTAGGAGATAAGTCTATTATTTCACAAACCTATGAGTTGCAAGGTCTCATGAATCAAATCATCTCTGAGGGCCATTCTCTTGACGAATCTTTCCAAGTGTCATCTATTATTTCAAAGTTACCTTTTGCTTGGAAAGATTGTCGGAAAGAGTTGAAACAGAAGAAGGATGCAATGACTATGCAAGAGTTGATTAAGTATATCCAAGTTGAAGAGAATTCTCGCAAACTGGATAAACTTGAATTGGAGGAAAAATCTCCAAAGGCTCATGTCATAGAAAATGCATCTTTTAAGGGCAAGAAGAGAAAGTATGATGGGAAAGGCACTGTTTCTGAGAAGAAAAAGGGTACATTTATTAACCCCAAAGCGGCTTGCTGAAAATACGGAAAAACCGATCATTTCAAGAAACAGTGCAGAGTTTATATCAAGGAGAAGCAACAAAAGGACCAAGCCAACATGGTTGACAATGATGACTGGGCTGCTATGATATCTGAGGTATATGCAGTGGGTGATGATGAGGAATGGTGGATCGATTCCGGTGCAACCAAACATGTTGCCAAGAACAAAAATTTGTTCAAAGTTTATGAACCTATAGCAGATGGACAAGATCTCTTTATGAAAAATTCTTCAACTGCTAAGGTCATAGGTAAAGGCACAGTGGTTCTGAATCTCACATTCGGAAAAAAGCTTACTTTGAATGATGTACTTCATGTTCCTGATATTAGGAAGAACTTAATGTCTGTAAGCTTGCTTGACAAACATGGATTTAAAATCCTGTTTGAGTCAGGGAACATCATAGTGTCCAAAGGGGGAGTTTATGTTGGGAAAGGATATACATCGAACGGGATGTATAAATTTAATATGATTAATGAAAACTCATCTTCTGCTTACATTGTTTCTACTTTTGATACATGGCATTCTAGACTTGGGCATGTTAATTATAAGTGCATGAGAAATATGGTTAAATTAGGTTTATTACCAGAATGCACATCTTCTAGTCATGACAAATGTTCTGTATGCATCAAGTCTAAAATTGTTAGGAAATCTTTTAAGAAAGTAGAAAGGAATACACAACTCTTAGAATTAGTACATTCTGATTTGTGTGAGTTAGAAGGTATTCTAACTAGAGGTGATAAAAGATATTTCATCACATTTATAGATGACTGTTCAAAATACACATATGTATATCTGTTAAGGACTAAAGATGAGGCTTTGGAGAAATTCAAAATCTACAAAGCCGAAGTGGAAAACCAATTGAATCGTAAGATTAAAATCTTACGAATTGATAGGGGAAGGGAATACTTCTCTACTGATGATTTTTGTGAAGTTTATGGAATTATCCATCAAACAACGGCACCCTATAGTCCTCAACAGAATGGAGTAGCAGAAAGGAAAAATAGGACTCTAACAGAAATGGTGAATACACTTTTACTTACTTCTGACTTACCAAAGAATTTATGGGGGGAAGCATTAATGACTGCTTGTCATATACTTAACCGTATATCCCATAAAAAGACTAATATCACTCCCTATGAATATTGGATGAAGAGAAAATCTTCTCTTGGATATTTCAAAGTATGGAGATGTAGAGCATTGGTAAGATTAATTGATCCTAAAAGACCTAAATTAGTTGAAAAGGCAATTGAATGTATTTTCATTGGCTATACCCAACATAGCAAGGCCTATAGATTTCTAACGATGGAATCTACAGAGACCGTTAGCCAAAATATAATTTTGGAATCTAGAGATGCTGAGTTCTTTGAGGATTCATTCTCTAGGAAATGGAAAAATGAAAATAAAAACAAGGAGGATCAAGATATTGTTCAATCAAATTCTGAGAATAATGAGAGTGTTGAACTTAGAAGAAGTAAAAGAGTTAGAATGGAAAAATCCTTTGGTCCAGATTTCTATCAATTCTTGGTAGAAGGAAACAGAAATGAAGTTACATATTCTTGTGTGTATAATGTTGAACATGATCCATTGACTTTTCGAGAAACCATGAATTCTCAAGATTCTGTTTTTTGGCAAGAAGCTATAAATGATGAAATAAATTTTCTCATGGGTAATAAAACATGGGTTTTAACAGATTTACCTCCTGAATTTAAATCTATTGGTTGTAAGTGGATTTTTAAGCGAAAACTTAAAGCTGATGAAACCATTGATAAGTTTAAAGCTAGGCTTGTAGCAAAGGACTTTAAGTAAAAAGAAGGCATTGATTATTTCGATACATATGTTCCTGTTGCTAGAATTAGTACAATTAGATTGTTAATTGCTTTAGCATCGATTAATAAACTTGTTATACACCAAATGGATGTTAAAACTGCTTTTCTAAATGCAGATTTAGAAGAAGAAGTTTACATGGAATAACCTGAAGGGTTTGTTTTGAAAGGCCAGGAAAGTAAGGTTTGTAAACTAGTCAAATCTTTATATGGTCTAAAACAAGCTCCTAAGCAATGGCATGATAAATTTGACCAAAAGGTTGTAGCAAATGGATTTAAAATAAATGAATTTGATAAATGTGTTTATTCTAAATTCAATAATGGACATGGTGTTATAATATGTTTATATGTTGATGATATGTTAATCTTTGGTACTAATACAAGCACTATTTTGGAGACAAAGGCTTTCCTATCTTCGTGTTTTGATATGAAAGATATGGGTGAAGCAAATATAATTTTGGGAATCAAAATTGTTAGATCCTTTGATTGTATTTCTTTAACACAGTCTCATTACATAAAGAAAATATTAAAGAAATTCAATCATGAGGACTGTAAACCAGTTGCTACCCCATATGATCATTCTATTAGATTAATTTCTAATGAAGGGAATTGTATATCTCAATTGGAATACGCTAGTATCATTGGCAGCTTAATGTATGTCATGCAGTGCAATCGTCCTGATATAGCTTTTGCAGTTGGTGTTTTGAGTAGGTTTACTCATAACCCTGGACAAATTCATTGGAATGCAATTTCTAGAGTACTTAAGTACTTAAAGGGCACAATGAATTATGCATTAAGTTATAAGGATTTTTCCACAATACTAGAAGGATACACAAATGCTAATTGGATCACAGGATCCGATGAATCAAAGTCCACAAGTGGTTGGATATTTACTTTGGGTGGAGGATCAATTTCTTGGGGATCCAAGAAACAGACTGTAGTTTCACACTCCACTATGGAGTCTGAATTTATCGCTTTAGCAATGGCAGTAAAGGAAGCAGAATGGCTTAGGGACCTCTTAACAGAGATTCCTCTGTGGCCTAAGCCAATACCTGCTATATCAATATCTTGTGATAATGAAGCAACATTATCAAGGGCTTATAATAAAGTCTACAATGGAAAGTCAAGGCATATCAGTTTAAGACATAACTATATAAGAGAACAACTCATCAAAGAAGTTGTGACTATTAGTTATGTGAAGTCAAAGGAAAATTTGGCTGATCCCTTTACAAAAGGCCTGGGTAGGAATGTGGTATGGAAGACTTCCAGGGAGATGGGTTTAAAGCTTTTAAATGAGAGGTAACCTGCAAGTGGAAACCAACTAGACACTAGACCAACATCTAGTCAACTAGTTCAATGGAAAAACACTTGTAGTAATAACCGGTTATGCACTCAACTAGTAGAGATAAGATCTCTTGACATCTTAAGGTAGTGCATGTTTGTATGGAGAAATCGACAGAGGGTAAGATCAATCCTTCAATGAGTCTATGCCTTATAGGAAATGCAAGTCATACAATTGCATTTTATTAGATTCACCTATATAAGTGCAGGAATTAGGGCCGCTTCTGCGAGATTCAAAGCTTGTCTCTAAGGCACTTATGAAAACCTAAGATGAAAGCATAAGGCCATAAATGTGCGGGTATTATTTGAAACTATGTTCAAGTAAGTCATATGTCTAGTATATTAGATTTGTCGCTATAAAATTCTAAGTTCAAGGCTACGGCTACTTCGTTTTTGACAAGTACTAATGTATTTTGACAACATAAAGGTTCAAGTCGAAAGACACCTTTATGTAAGTATGATTTAGAAGTACAGAGAGTTTATTCACTGAGGCTCAATTATTTTAAAAATTGGGGGAAATTGTTGGAATTTTTTAAAATATTGATGTGGACTTTTAGTCCCACATCGGCTATGAAAGGAAAGCTCATTGAGTTTATATGTGTTAGTAGTTAGTAGTTATTATTATCACATGTAATGCTAGAAGAGATTGTACGGTGCACTTGCGAGCGAGGACGGTAACCGTCTGAGCGCGTACGCATGTGCGTGCGCGTGCGTGAGGCGCAATGTGGCGCTTTGATGGCGCACTTTGCACTTCGCACGTGCGCATCGTCGCAGTATGTCGCCTTAATCTTTTGGGGATCAACGGTGTCTGATCAAAGGGTGCTTAGGATCGATCCGACCGTTGGATCGGTGGCTGATCAAAGAGGGAGTGCAACCCTTGGTTTAACATTGACCCCAAGAGTTGCAGCCCACACGAACAGCCAAGGGAGCCCAGCCCAATAGTCATGACCTGTCAGGTCAAGCCATATGAGCCAATGGGTGTGACCCATCCGAACAGGCCTTATGGGCCTATAAATGGGCCACGAATTCTCTCAGTCCATTATTAAAAAAATCTCTGATAGCTTCACAGTGTTACTGTCTCTGCAACCAGTAACAGTCCGCCTGATTTATCTTGGGAGGCAGGTTTGCTACAACCCTTTGCAGGATTAGGAGGGTGCAAATACTGTCTTAAGGACAGAACGATTTCGTTCGACTCAGGCCTTCTTTCTGTCCTCTCCTTTTTGTTCAGATTTCTAACAAGTTGTCCGGTTCCTCTCATAAGTGACCGGAAATAATGATCTAACCCCCTGCCCGAGTGAGGTTAAGTCGTCATTTCTGCCTCCCTATGAGAGGAACTATACAACTGTACCAAGCAAGGATCCAGACAGGATAAAAATTCCATTACTAGACTGAATCAGAGTAGCTCTATGGCCACAATTCTAGAATAATAGGTGTCATTGGGATGATACCAACCACAGAACAATAAAGACAAATATACTATGGAAAAATTACACTTCACCATCTGCTATATGATAGTACATGGTGTTTGGGGTACGATGTCTTGTATTCTGTCATTTGCATTAATGGGGTTGATTCTGAAGGGTCGTAGAATCAACTCAACTTGTGCGTTAATTTACTTTTTTTCACTAAAAGATCCTTTGTAATAAGAGACAAATAAAAAGAATTTACACCGTGAAAGAAGAAACAAGAGAACCCAAAACACCAACAAAGAGCAAGATTGAAAGTCCCAACTAGTCGATCCAGGGCTTGCCTTGGTGGTTCGCTACTCCCTTGGGAGAACTGCGTCAGGCGCTTGATCGGTGGTTCAAGTCTCCTTAGCGACACCTAGTTCACATTTAATTGCTTTCCAAGAAGTGGAGCCTTTGGGTACCCTATTTGACCCCTTATGGGTCCCCTCATTGCCTCCTTGTGGGGGTCCTGTTCAAGGAGGAAAAGGTTGTAAGACAAAAGAAGCACCACTTGTTATTGGTGGGGCTTTGACGAACAAGCGGGTCCATACGAAAAACTACCGGAGTTCTGGAATGGTTTCAAACTGAATATGAAACACAAGAGAAAGGAGTGTCTCGTTCATATTATTGTTCCTTCTTCGACTATTCAACATTTGAATCCGAAAACCTAATTTTTCAAGAAAATTTCCCAAAACTAAGCACATATGTGTGGTTTGGTCTTCAGTCTTCTCCAATGACCCTAAACAGTAGATGCACCCATCAAATTGACCCAACCCGACCCAATACAGTTTCCCTAGAAACAAGTAGACCTTTATGTCTAGTTGCCGAAATTGAATAGCTAAACTGAAATTACTCAATAAGCATCCAACGATTGTAACCATTCCACGTTTAATCGTAGCTCCTAGCTGGGACCCAACAACTCTGGTCTATTCTATCATGATTCATGGTCCTTAATATTCTCGTTTAGCACATTTCAACGCTTGCAATGGATTAATTCAATGGCAAACATCAGTAGAAGATGGAGATCGAAATGGATTTTTCCAGTTCATTTGATGGTTTGTTTGGGAAAAAAAATCTTCTACATTGTCCTAATCTTGCAGTGCACTGCTATGCGGGTTTGGGAGCTCGACATGTGGAAGTTGCAAAATCTAACAAATTCGAGAAGAAAGAAAAAAAATAAAAAAGCCTTGCATCAAGGTCACACCGTTGGATGAAGCTTCTTCCACGTGTCAAGTTCTTAGGCCTGCATTGCAGAGGATTTTAATCTGTTTATTTGTCCTTCGCTGTACGTGGCTTGCGATAGTGGTTGCAACCAAGCTTAAAGCTTAAGGTCAGATTTGGTTTTTTACTATTTCAATTTTGGATTGATTTTATGAAATAGGCAACAAATAGATATTTGGTCAAAAAATTGAAATTGTTTTGATTGCATCAATATGAAATATTTCAAGAATAAAAAAATGCATTTGATAGTTTAATTTCTAAGAACAGATTCTCTATTTTCTTTGGGAAGGTGGTGGTGGTGGCGATGTGACAGAGAATGGTGGTGGTGGCAATGGTGGCGGTAGAATGGTGGTGATGGTGAAGGAGAAGACGAAAAATGATCATGTTTTATTTTTAATATGAAATTATTACTTTGCTCATCAAATTAATCATGTGCTCATTAAAGATCAATAAGCTATTTCAGAATTTCAATATCACCGAAAGTGGTGCAAAAATCAAATCAAACAATTTTCAAAATAGAAATCAACCCGCCCGAAATGAACATAAAAATGATACCAAATCAGGCTTAAGTCTAG